>NC_054467.1:97611489-97977322 GCF_017639515.1 Carcharodon carcharias | reverse complement strand
TTCCAGCATTTAATGTTTTTTATATCAGGGCAAGTGATTTATATTAGTGCAACATTCTGTGACAAATTCTGCAAATTTCTAATCTAGCCTCAGGTTGCTGCCTGAGTATAATAATCGTGTATAAAAGGTACCAGAGGCAGTTAAAATGGCAGTTTCTGAAAAAAAAGCTGAGTTATAATAAATCACTTGCTGAAATAAATCACTTTCCTTCTTTAAAACAGTACTGAAAAAATGCATATTGTTGTTTTGGGATGCATTTATCACCAAAAAACTTTGCCCAATACCAAGCAAGGAAGTTTAACTCAAACTTAATGACTGAGATGGAACCCACAAACGATTGTTGCACGAGCTTAGTTGATCACAACATAACAACCATAAAGGCAAAATACTGTGGATGCTGGAAATCTGAAACAAAAACAAAAAAATGCTGAAAAAACTCAGCAGGTTTGACAGCATCTGTGGCGAGAAAGGCAGAGTTTACGTTTCGAGTCCGTATGACTCGAAACGTTAACTCTGTCTTTCCACAGATGCTGTCATAGCAACTTGCCACCTATGAGATCTCACCTTATCAGTTATAAATCTGTTCTCAGATCATTTGAAAGCCACTATTGGTGTCAGCTGTGGGTCAGTGGGTAGCACTCTTGCCTCCGAGTCACAAGGCTCCATGTTCAAGTTCCACTCCAAGGGAGCACAAAAATCAAAGCTGGCACTTCAGTGCAAAACTGAGGGGCTGCTGCATTGTCAGAGGTGTCATCTTTCAGATGAGATGTTAAACTGAGGCCCTGCCTGCTTGGGTCAATGTAAAATATGCCAAACGTTACTTCAAAGAGCAGCAAGAGAATTATCCCTGGTGTCCTGGCCAATATTTAACATTCAATCAACATCACAAATACAGATTACCTGGTCATTATCACATTGCTGTTTGTGCGCATTTCTTGTGTGCATGTTAGCTGCCATGTTTCCTACATTACAACAGAGCTTACACTTCAAAAGTACTTCATTGGCTGTCTGGAGATTATGAGAAAGGTATATAAACACAAGTTTTTCTCAATTTTACTCCTACCAATTCAAAGTACATGTTACTTCATCTAGCCATCTCCTGTTTCCATTCTTTCTAAATAAATAATATAAGAATATAAGGGGCAGGATTTTCCCCCTGTTGGGGGGTGAATTTGAAGGGTGGGTGCGCGCTTCCGATCAGCACCTCCGATCGGAGACCTGGCACCATTTAAGGCCAGCCCAGCGCGGCGTACATACAGAAGTGCAATGCGCTCCATGTGGGGGGGGGCGATCCCAAAATCGAGAGTGCGCTCTTTGACGCATGCACACGAAAGAGCGCACTCATCTCCCTAAGTGCAGCCTCAGGGAGATCGGCTCTAAATGTAAAAAAGCTAAAAATAGAATAATAAAATTTCCCTAACATGTCCCCTCATGTGACACTGTCACATGAGTTGGGACATGTCCATAATTTTTACAAAAACTTTATTAAAATTTTTAAAACCTACATGAAACCTCATTCCGCCAGTGCATGAGATTTCATACATTTTCTAGTTCCCACCGGGGCTCCTGGCCTGCTTGCCAACCTTAAGGTTGGACGGGCAGGTCCACTAATTACTTTAATGACTCTGTCAATGGCCTCAATTGGCCATTGACAAGTCGGCGGGCGCGCAGCTGATTTTGCTGCGCCCCCGCCTACCGGAAAATTTAAATCGGGGGCAGTGAGGTCGGGAGTTCCACCCGATGTCACCACGCTTCATTTTATGCATCAGCGAGTGGGCCCCGACCCCCGTTCGCCGACGGGAAAATCCTGCCCAAGAAATAGGAGCAGGAGTAGGCCCCACAATTCAATAAGCTCATGGCTGATCTTCCCCAGGCCTCAACGCCTCTTTCCTGTCAGCTCCTCATAGCCCTCAACTCCCCGATATTTCAAAAATCTATCTACCTCCTCTTTAAATACTTTCAGTGATCTGGCCTCCACAACACTCTGGGGTAGAGAATTCCAGACATTCAATATATTCTGAGAGAAGAAATTCCTTCGCTTATCAGTTTTAAATGAGTGCCCCCTTTTTCTGTAACTATGTCCCCTAGTTCGAGATTCCTTCACTAGCAGAAACATCTTCTCAACATCTACCCTGTCAAGTCCCCTCAGAATCTTGTATGTTTCAATATCACCCTTCATTCTTCTAAACTCTAATGAATAAAGGTCTAATCTGTTTAGCCAGTTTTCATGAGTCAACCCCTTCATCCCAGGAATCAGCCTAGTGAATCTCTTTTGAACTGCCTCCAATCTCAGTTTATCCTTTATTAAATACAGGGACCAAAACTGTACACATGACTCCAGGTGCGGCCTCACCAATACCCTATGCAGTTGTAACAAGACTTCCCTATTTTTAAACTCCAACCCCCTAGCAATACAGGCAAAAATCCCATTTACAACACAAAAACAGAATTACCTGGAAAAACTCAGCAGGTCTGGCAGCATCGGCGGAGAAGAAAAGAGTTGACGTTTCGAGTCCTCATGACCCTTCAACAGAACTGAGTGAATCATAGGAAAGGGGTGAAATATAAGCTGGTTTAAGGTGGGGTTGGGGAGTGAGGGAGAGAAGTGGGGTGGGGGGTGGTGTGGTTGTAGGGACAAGCAAGCAGTGATAGCAGCAGATAATCAAAAGATGTCACAGACAAAAGAACACAGAGGTGTTGAAGGTAGTGAAATTATCTAAACGAATGTGCTAATTAAGAATGGATGGTAGGGCACTCAAGGTACAGCTCTAGTGGGGGTGGGTGGAAAGGCTAGCAGGGCATAACAGATTTAAAAATAATGGAAATAGGTGGGAAAAGAAAAATCTATATAAATTATTGGAAAAACAAAAGGAAGGAGGAAGAAACAGAAAGGGGGTGGGGATGGAGGAGGGAATTCAAGATCTAATGTTGTTGAATTCAATATTTAGTCCAGAAGGCTGTAAAGTGCCTAGGCGGAAGATGAGGTGCTGTTCCTCCAGTTTGCATTCGGCTTCACTGGAACAATGCAGCAAGCCAAGGACAGACATATGGGCAAGACAGCAGGGTGGAGTGTTAAAATGGCAAGCGACAGGGAGGTTTGGGTCTTTCTTGTGGACAGACCGAAGGTGTTCTGCAAAGCGGTTGCCCAGTTTACGTTTGGTCTCTCCATTGTAGAGGAGACCGCATTGGGAGCAACGAATGCAGTAGACTAAGTTGGGGGAAATGCAAGTGAAATGCTGCTTCACTTGAAAGGAGTGTTTGGGCCCTTGCACGGTGAGGAGAGAGGAAGTGAAGGGGCAGGTGTTGCATCTTTTGTGTGGGCATGGGGAGGTGACATAGGTGGGGGTTGACGAGTAGGGGGTGATGGAGAAGTGGACCAGGGTGTCCCGGACGGAACGATCCCTACGGAATGTCGCCGGGGGGGGTGAAGGGAAGATGTGTTTGGTAGTGGCATCATGCTGGAGTTGGTGGAAATGGCAGAGGATGATCCTTTGAATGCGGAGGCTGGTGGGGTGATAAGTGAGGACGAGGGGGACCCTATCATGTTTCTGGGAGGAGGAGAAGGTGTGAGGGTGGATGCACGGGAGATGGGCCGGACACGGTTGAGGGCCCTGAGTACGACCGTGGGTGGAAAACCTCGGTTAAGGAAGAAGGAGGACATGTCAGAGGAACTGTTTTTGAAGGTAGCATTATCAGAACAGATGCGACGGAGGCGAAGGAACTGAGAGAATAGAATGGAGTCCTTACAGGAAGCAGGGTGTGAGGAGCCTTAGTTGAGGTAGCTGTGGGAGTCGGTAGGCTTGTAGTGGATATTAGTGGACAGTCTATCACCAGAGATTGAGACAGAGTGGTCAAGGAAGGGAAGGGAAGTGTCAGAGATGGACCACGTGAAAATGATGGAGGGGTGGAGATTGGAAGCAAAATTAATAAATTTTTCCAAGTCCCGACGAGAGCATGAAGCAGCACCGAAGTAATCATCGATGTACCGGAGAAAGAGTTGTGGAAAGAGGCCGGAGTAGGACTGGAACAAGGAATGTTCCACATGCCCCATAAAGAGACAGGCATAGCTGGGGCCCATGCGGGTACCCATAGCCACACCTTTTATTTGGAGGAAGTGAGAGGAGTTGAAGGAGAAATTGTTCAGTGTGAGAACAAGTTCAGCCAGACAGAGGAGAGTAGTGGTGGGTGGGGCCTCTGTTCAAGAAAGAAGCTAAGGGCCCTCAGACCATCCTGGTGGGGGATGGAGGTGTAGATGGATTGGACGTCCATGATGAAGAAGAAGCGGTTGGGGCCAGGGAACTGGAAATTGTTGATGTGACGTAAGGTGTCAGAGGAATCACGGATGTAGGTGGGAAGGGACTGGACAAGGGGAGAGAGAAAGGAGTCAAGATAACGAGAAATGAGTTCCGTGGGGCAGGAGCAAGCTGACACGATCGGTCTACCGGGACAGTTCTGTTTGTGGATTTTGGGTAGGAGGTGGAAGCGGGCTGTCCGAGGTTGGGCGACTATCAGGTTGGAAGCTGTGGGAGGAAGATCTCTAGAGGAGATGAGGTCAGTGACAGTCCTGGAAACAGTGGCTTGATGTTCAGTGGTGGGGTCATGGTCCAGGGAGAGGTAGGAGGAAGTGTCTGTGAGTTGACACTCAGCCTCCCATTTGCTCAAATCCCATTTGCCTTCTTAATCACTTGCTGCACTTGCATGCTAACCTTTTGTGTTTCATGCACACCAACACCCAGACCCCTCTGTGCTGCACTTTTTTGGAGTCTTTCTCCATTTAAATAATAGTCTGCCTTTTGATTCTTCCTACCAAAGTGCATGACCTCACACTTTCTTACATTAAACTCCATCTGCCAAGTTTTTGCTCAGTCATTTAACCTATCTATACCTCCTTGCAGTTTCCTGAGGTGATCATCACAACATGCCTTCCCACCTATTTTTGTATTGTCAGAAAATTTAGACACATTACACTCTGCCCCCTCCTCCAAGTCATTAATATAGATCGAAAATAATTGAGGCCCCAGGACTGATCCTAATGCGCACTCCACTAGTTACTTCTTTCCAACCTGAAAAAGACCCATTAATCCTGACTCGCTGTCTTCTGTGTGTTAACCAATCCTCAATCCATGCTAATACATTACCCCCAATATCGTGAGCTCCTATCATGTGCAATGTGCAATAATCTTTCATGTGGCACCATATTGGATGCCTTCTGGAAATTCAAATACATACATCTACTGGTTCCCCTTTATCAACTCTGCTTGTTGTATCCTCAAAGAACTCTAGCAAATTTGTCAAACATGATTTCCCTTTCACAAAAACACGTTGACTCTGTTTGATTGTGTTAAGCTTTATTAAATGTTGTGCTATTTCTTCCATAATAATGGATTCTAGCATTTTCCCAACAACAGATGTTTGGCTCACTGGCCTATAGTTTCCTGCTTCTTATCTCCCTCCCTTCAGGGTATCACATTCGTTGTTTTCCAATCTGCCAGAACCCTCCCTGAATCCAGTGAGTTCTGGAATATTTCGTCCAATGCCTCCACTGTCTCTGCAGCCAGTTGCTTTAAAACCCTTGGGGAAGAACTTTCTCCCCGTTGGGGAGGGGGGTGCTGGGTGGGAGCGGGTGTGGGCGGGTTTGCATGCCACCATTTTACGTGGGCGAGCCAGTTAAGGCCCACCCAGCATGACACGCACCTGGAAGGGCACCCTGTGCGGGTGGGGGGAGGAGGCTCAGTTGGGGCCTGCGCACAGTGTCACATGAGCTGGGAGATGTCTATGAATTTTATTAAAAATTTTTATTAAACTTTAAAAACCTTCATGAAACCTTATCCTGCCGCCTAGGCTCTTCGCCTGCCTGCCAACATTAAGGTTGGATGGGTAGCTCCGTTAATTAGTTTAACTGAAATTTAAATGGCCTTAATATGCCTTTGACAGTTTGACGGGAGCGCAGCCGACTTCAGTGCGTGCCCGTCGAACTGAAGATCTGAATGACGCGCGGTGACATCGGGTCGCATGCCCGATGTCACCGCGCGTCATTTTATGTATCGGTGAGCGGGGCCGGCCCGAAGATTCTGGCCTTGGATACAGGCCATCAGGACCTGGTGACTTGTCTGTCTTTAGTCCTATTAGTTTGTCAAATACTTTGCCCCTCATGACAGAGACTGTTACAAGATCTTTTCTCCGATTAGCTTCTTGTTATCTGATATCTTCGGGATGTTTATAGTGTCCTCCACTGTGAAGACCGATGCAAAATATTGGTTAAAATTATCTGCCATTTCACAGTTCCCCGTTATCAATTCTCCATTCGCATTCTCCAAGGGTCCCATGCTCACTTTAGCCACTCTCTTTTATTTTATATACCCGTAGAAACTCTTGCTGTTTAATCTTATATTTCTTTCCAATTTACTTTCATAATCAATTTTCACCCTTTCTATTAGCTTTTGAAGTCATTCGCTGCTTGTTCCTGAAAAATTCCCAATCCTCTGGCCTACCACTAGTTTTTTGCCACTTGAACACGTTTGTTAACCACAGGTGGTTCATCCCTCTCATCGAGTCCTTATTTTTGACCAGGATAAATATGATCAAACAGTTTTTGTTAATTGCTTTGGACTATCCCCTATTCTGCATTTATGCATTCACTTTAAAGTTCACATTGGATACTAGTGACTCACAAAGGTAATTGAATATTTCACTACATCCATAGTATTATTTGGTTAAATTTAATTAAAGCACTTGGAATTTAAAAAAAAAATACTCAAAGAATATGCTGAATAGATGTGAGCTGGAAAGACTGAACCAACTTTTGTTTTGGATTGCCAGCATCCGCAGTTTTTTGTTTTTACACTGAATGAGGCCGTGGGCTTGAAAGGGTTGAGAGGATCTTACCTTGAAATTTCTCTTGTAAGGGGTTGTAAATAGCCAAGGGCAATAGTAGATAACTAATGTGCCGAATATTGCAATTTGCATAGCAAGGTACTTAACAGGGATCAAATTAAAAAATTCATTAATGTGTGCGCTTAATTAAGAAACACTGTTCGGTTTACATGATAAATTATGATACCTATTAAATCTTCCAGTACATGCTGTAATGACTTCCTCGCTGCTGGGCAGAAAAGTGTGGTTGTGGGGATGTGCAGAGTTCCCCATGGAATGGCAGTACATGTTACGGCTTTAATAGGTAAATTGTTGGTTCCTTAAAGAAGTTCGTGCATACATAGAACTGTGGATAATTAAAGTTACATTCCTGACCATTTTTATTTGATTCTATCATGTTTTACCACTTGCTTATAATTGAACACAGAGAGGCTGTTTTCGGTCGCATAAAATGTGATGGTAAGAGAGACTGTTGGCTTCATATTATGACACATTTTTATTATCTATTAAGTTTTATAGAATCATTAATTTATACATGTCAGGATGCGAGACACGCAGAGGTTGGCCATTTGATTTAAAAATTAATTGAAGTTGGGGCAACTGTTTAGATTAAGACCAGTTTGGGAAGTCAGCGTGTTTGAAGTTTAAGATACGAATGATGTGAAGTATTAAAACCAGATAGTGGTAATGCTGATAAATTTCAAAGTATGAATTTGTTCCATTTATATTTGGCTGAAGTCTCATCCATCCACACGTAATTTGCTGAAATATATCTAAGTAACTATGTTAATTATTTTGTTATAATGGAGAGTCAATAAAATTCACCTGAACAAGTTAACTGATTAGTTAAAAATAGCATAAAGAGGAAACTCTATCCTTTGATTTCTTTCTAAAAAATTGCAAAGACATGAGAAGAGACCCTAGGGGGCAATTTTCTGATATTATTCTTTCAAAGGGAACTGACCAGCCAAGAAGGTTGGATTCAGCAGTATACAATTTTCAAACTCTTATTTGAATTATTAGAAAATTGCATGCTGTATGCACCTAAATTTCTGGTTTGCCCTCCCATTAGTCAAGATACCTTGCTGGGAGTGCAGAATCACAAAAGTATCCTTTAAATGTAAGCTTAAAGATAAAATTAGAATGTACGGTATCTTAGCAGTAATGTGAGAAAGGTGTTTTTTTCATATTTGGTGAGTTGAGCGGAGCAGGGATCTGGAACATATAATAATAATGACATAGGTTGTTTTATGAAGCAAACCTGATTGTGATTATTTATCTTTCTTCCAAAATATTTCATACAACTATTGCGGATTTACATGACAGCAATATAAATAACTGATGGAGTATTATTTTCCATTGAGAATTAATATGTGAAGGAAATACAGTTCTTAAGATAAATGTTAAAAACTTAATTTAATAAAACAAGGAAGTCCTTACAAACACCTTTCTACTGTTAATATTGAACAATGCTGGTATAATTCTGATCATTGTCTAATTCTAGCAATCCACTTTGGTTATATGTGATCCCTAATATTGTCTAGTGATAATTTAACTGCAGTAATATGTTGCCTTTGTAATCAAGAACTAACTCATTTAGTAATATATTTAATGCAAACAACAAATTAAGTGAATGTGAATGAATGCAATAGTATTGAAGCATTTAAGATAATCAAATAAATAAAATAGCTTAATTAGATCTAATAGATAATAAAATACCATACAAAATAAATATAATGTATAAAATGCAATATATAAAATTATATGCAATATTTAAAATGATATATTAATAATAAATATGATTAACAGTAATAATTAGTAGTAATAATATCAATAACAACATTTGGTCACTAAATAAACAATAATACTTACACAATATTATAATAATTGTTCTTAATACTTATCATAATAAAATCTTGTAAAAATGAAAAAGTCACAGTTATCAGAGATGCCAAGCTGTATGCTTCAGAGAACACTAATAAGGCTTGAATATCCAAAACATGTGACAACATTTCTGGTCACCTTTTAGATACAAGGAATGGACTGATGTACAGCACATATATGGTGTGTCTATATATCAGATATATTTAGCTATGCACTGCATACTGTGCTAAAATACTCTACTGAAAGTAAGTGTTAAAGGCTGTCAGCAGAAACACTTCTAATGTAAAGTCCTATTCCCTTGTGTGTACCACATCAGTTGTTTCAGACACATTCTTCCTTTCACCAGTAATTCTTTTCTAAGGAAATCAACTGTTTGGCATTTGATAGAAGAGAATATTGCTTCAGGGATGGTCTCATGGAATGCATGCATTAAGAGCCTGTGTGATGACACAGAGATCAAAAGTTTTTTTTTAAAACTGTCCCTTTAAACTTTTACTTAGCGGTCTGGGTGTATAAGATATACCAGGATCATGAGAAAAAATAATCATTTAAATCCAAATGAGTAAAAAGTCTGCAGGCTTTCAAATCTGATACTCCCTGCAGCATTTGAGTATTCAGGATTGTTCACAGTCTCTTCATTCTATTTATAATGTCCATTCTGATAGCCATTGCAGACAAGCAATGCTAACTCTGTTCTCCCTTGCCACTGGCAGACCAGTGCAGCCAGAATCTTCACCCTTGTAATCTGATAACTAGAATTGCCAGCATTACCCAATCAACTTCTATTTCTGTACTTGTGCTGAAGAGGGAACACATAATTAATTGTGGAGCAATTTAAATAGCCTTAGGACTGACACCCCAGTTGAATGACATGGATGGAGGCCAGAAATGCTGCAGCATCACACGTTTGTCACTCTGCACATGGGGTAAACCTATAACCAAATGGAAGAAGAACACTGGTCAGGAAAAGTTCTTTCAGTGCTTGACTGGAAAGGCTTAGGGGTGAATTTCCTTTGGGCTTTTCACAATGTGCTGCCATAACTTAGCAAAGGTTTAGCAGTAATCATTCTTTTCATATGTCATAACAAGTGCTTTGAGATATCCTGAAGACTTATTTCTTTCTTTAATGGGGTTTCCCCTTAATTTTCACCAAAGACGTGGAGATGCAGCAGGAGAAGCCCTAAGAAAGTTACCCCTTTAGACTTTTTTTGTTAAATGTGATTCCAGAAAAAAAGGTAAACCCTAATTAACACTAAAAATGGATTCAGTCAACGAAGCCACGAGGATGGTTTGCTGCATGAAATGGCAAATCTTCACTCAGAAACTGTTTAACTCAGTTGTTAAAAATTCAGGTCTACCACAGATACTGTCTTGAGTTTAGTGGTGTCATACCACCTGTCAGCAGTCTGTGCATCTGACTTTTATAAGTGTTGAATCACCCTGTCCTTTATCTATTTCGACAATAGTTAATTTTGGGAAGTAACAATTGAATAATTCCAGTGACTTGAACTGGAATCCTGTGTCTTCAATATGCATATTTCTTCAATTTCTCCAGCGGCAGACCAAGTAAATACTGAGGGTTCGTTTGCTCCGTTCTCCTGCCATATCTTTAGGGAGAAATTCAGCCAGGACCCCTTTCAACTGTGGTAGCGGAACTTTTACTGAAGTTACAATGTTGGAACATTTCACTGGAACATGTTAGACTGTGTGTGAGCAAGCTCTTCAGGAGAGGCTGTTTGGCAATTTTAGTATGTTAATGCTCAATTAGAGCACCAATAACATAGGTTTTGCAGTTTAACTTTCAGTCCACAGGTTTCCTGAGCATCTTGGATTTCACTGGTGAAAGCACAGCGCCAATTGAGGGGGTTGAAGCAAGAACAGGGAATAATAGCATTTACTGTTGCTTTCTTATCTGTGTGTTCACAGTACTCCTGCCGAGAGATTACTTTGCACACTTTGGAAGCAACATTTTACACTTTGGAGGTGCCACCTGCACTTTGGAAATCTGATCTGCACTTTGGAGCTGTTATCAATCAGATCAACATAGGTGCTGCACCAGTGACAGCCTGCTGCTCACACACCTGTAGCTCCACAGGAGAGAGGGAATCAGCAGAGAGGTGCAGCTCGCAGGCGGATGTACCCACAACATAGGGTCTACATGCAGAAGAAAAGCTTCCTCAATATGTCTATATACCAGTGTCTCTTGTCATGCTAGCTGGTGACAGACATTTGCAGTCTGCTGGAACAAAAGCTTTTGTCAGAATTTGGTGGCCATGTTTTACCAGTGGCTGTCAAGGTGATTACTGCCCTCAATATTTTGCCTGTGGCTCCTTCCACAGATCTGCTGGAGACATTTACAGAATCTCGCAGTCTGCAAATACATAAGGCAGGTGACTGATGGCTTCTTTGCCATGGCCAACAATGAGGTGAACTGTTCGGCGATGATGCCTGTCAGAATGAATGGGCACTGGTTTGTGGCTCAAGCTGGCTTCTCACAGGTACTGCTTCTTCTTAGGCAGTCCCTCGGGATCAAGGATGACTTTCTTCCACTCCAGAGTTGTGGATCCTGAGGTGACAAAAAGTCAAATGCTGGATCCTAACACTCTGCCACAAGTGAGGCAGGTAGTGTTTTCTTGAGGCAGATGGGAGGGATGCTCAGATTTCAGTACACTCCTTCTGCTGTTTACACTTGGCCTTCACATGGGCCTGGCGGAGACATTTGAAATGATTGGCAGCTTCACGGATCCTTCTTCTCCAGTTTGGGTGGTTTTCAGCAAGAGATTTTCACATATCGGTGGGGATGTTGCATTTTTTCAGTGAGGCTGATGATGGCCCTGTTTCCTCTGCCCTCCTGATAACCACTTGCCGTGACAAAGCTCTGAGTAGAGAGCTTGTTTTGGGAGTCTTGTGTCAGGCATGTGGACAATGTGGCTCGCCCAATGTAGCTGATTAACCATAACCAGTGCTTCGATTCTGGGCATGTTGGCCTGAGAGAGGACATGGGTATTGGAGTGCCTATCCTGCCATTGAATTTGCAGGATTGTTCCGAGGCATTGCTGGTGATATTTCTCAAGGGGTTTAAGGTGCCTGCTGTATAATGTCCATATCGCTGATACACACAGAAGGGCAGGTAGCACTGCAGCCTTTAGACCATGAACTTGGTGCTGGGCTTGAGGCCTTTATCATCAAACATTATTTCTCTCAGATAGCTGAAGGCTGTGCTGGCACACTGGAGGCGATGTTGAGTTTCATTATCGATGTCTACCCTGGCTGAGAGGAGGCTCCCAAGGTGTGAGAACTGATCAACGATGTCCAATGGTTCAATGTAGATCTTGATAGTTGGGGAGTAGTGTTGAGTTGTGGGAACAGATTGGTTGAGGGCCTTTGTCTCCTCGATGTATAGCCTGAGGCCCATTCTTTCAAATGCCTCTGTGAAAGTATCAATATATTGGAGCTCAGCCTCTGTGTGCACATGCACAAATGTCATCAGCGTACTGCAGTTCGATGACAGGGGTTGGGGTAATCTTGGTTCTGCATTGGAGGTATTGTAGGCTGAGTAGATTCCCACTCATCCTGTAGGGTAGTTCCACTCCGGCGGGGTGCTTCATGGAGATGGGGTGGAGTGTTGTGTCGAGGAAGATGGAAAAGAGTGTTGGTGCAATGGCACAGTCTTGGTTCACCCCAGCATTTATTGTCCATCTCTAATGAGTGTTGAGCCACCTCCTTGAACCGCTGTAGTCCATGTGGTGTAGGTACACCCACAGTGCTGTTAGAGAGGGAGTTCCAGGATTTTGACTCAGCGACGGTGAAAGAACGGCAATATATTTCTAAAATGTTAATAAGATATCCTCATTAATATTCTAACAAGGTGTAACACACCCTGTGCATATCCTTGTGCAGCTACAAATCTTTACTATTGCCTTTCCCAGCTTTGCTATGTAGTGCAACCCTGTGACTAGAGCAGAAGTAGGGAAGGTAGCTCAGATTCCTACTCTAACAGCTGGGACATCATGCTACTCATGGGGCAGAATTTTGCCCTCGTTGGACGGGCACAGTGGGCTGGCCTGGGAGCGGTGGCAAAGCTGACCGCTGCCCGCGATTGGGCCCCGACATAGATTTCACACAACAGCCAGCCAGTGTGAAATGCGTGCTGCAACACTGAGTACTGTCTGGGTGGCAACAGGAGGAGCTAGAGCTAGGGCTGCCTCAGGGAGCTGAAGAATTTTATCAATATCAATAAAGAATTTTAAAATAATGAAAACATGTCCCCTCAAGTGACTCTGTCACACGAGCAGGGACATGAGGGCAAAAAGTTTTCATTTTGTTTTTAATCACTGGACGGAACCTCATCCCGCCTGTGGATGAGGCTTCACCAAAAATGCAAAGGCTGCTTGGTCTTTTCGCTTGCCCACCAGGGACGGGCAGTGAAAAATTCCAAACAATTAGTTGATTAAGGGCCTTAATAGGCCGCTTAATTGTTGGTGGGTGTGCTGCCGGCTCCTGTGCGTGCCCACCGTCCAAAATATCGCATGAGCACACGATGATGTAGGGACACTTGCCTGACGTCATCACGAGTGATTTTACGCTCATTCAGGTCAGGTCGGGCACATGCCCACCTGATGAGCGTAATATTCTGCCCATGGGTTAAGATGGACTTTTACAATCTCTCTGCAATTATGCACAATGTGGCAGGATGGCATCGTACATTCTCTAAGCTGCTCAAGAAATATCCTGTTCATTGATGGCCCCTGGGGTACAGCATCGGTGTCCAGCTGAGCTGAATTTGCAGAACCCTGCACTCTCTGACATGGATTCTTCAATGCTGGCACTGTTTCCACCATCTGCTCTTGCTCATTTGTGAAGTCTGAGTCTCTGTGTGTAAATCCAGCGAGCTTTCTGTGTTAGTCCACTGAAGTGCAAGTATCTTAGCTGGTGCTTGGTCTCCATAAGTCCTGTGAAGGTGCACCTTCAGAGGAAGGGAGTTTCTCTGAGGAGTTGTCATCGTCATGAGACACCTAGACCACCTCCTGCTGGATGTGTGAAGAAATAAAAGATACAAACGAGTAATGTGAGGGTAAGAATGCTTGAAGTTATTTTACTCACTGTTGACATCAAGTCACCATGGCTGATTGCTGTACATCATGTGGCTAGTTGGTGTTGAGCTCTGTCACCAGGTAGCTGGCAGAACCCATTTCCCCTTTTCCATTGGCTGGGTATGCCAAGACTCTGTTGATCTCCAGCAGCTTTTCATCTGCAAATTGTCAATTGGTGATTGGTGGAGGGCTGTCCCTGGTGTTCTCTGCTCTTTGCCCCGTAAACGAGGAAAAGGAGAGGCCATTGGGCGATATTAATGGTACGTGTTCATCTGATGGATGGACAGCATTTGTTGAGGGTACCTATGAAAGAGAGAGGCATACATTAGGGTGAGCGTGAGGGTCAATTGTGGATGTATAGATGAGGATCTGAGTAAATGAATTGACAGGGAGCAATGGGTGCAACTGCAAGGTAAGATGGTGTGAGGAGTGATGTCCTGGAGTAGGCTTGAGAAAGTAGAGAGGTTTAGGGTGAAGCACACATTAGCATTTAGTTGCAAATGGCACTGTTCTCACCTTCCCTGCTCTGCTTAGGTTGTTTCTGTATTGAATCCAAGGGTGGGGCACCAAAGGTGCTGCTGACCTCCTGGGAAACCTCCAACCACATCTTCTTTATCAACCTGTAAGCCTCTTCCTCCTTCACTAAGGAAGAGTATCTCTTGACTCTATCGCAACAGGTCTGTGGCTCTCCATGCCAACTTCCCAACTCCTTCAACTTGAATATTTGGACTGCCCCTTTAAAAACTGGTGTTGAAATTGTGTCATGGGCTGACATCACACCATCTGATGCTATTTGTATGGGAACCCAGGAAGTAAAGGGATATGAGGTATCTGAGTTAAATTGGCACTGAAGGACATGCTGCACTTCCTTCCAGATGTTTCACAGGCTATTGCAACCTCCCCATACCATCCCCTCCAACCCCACATTTGTTTTAAAATCCAGTTCAGTATTGCTGTTAAATATAACAATGTATGTATATGACTGTTCCACACAACTTATTGAAATCTGGCCCACATTGTTACAAAGGATATCTCAGACAAAGTGAAGTTCCTCAAGGCTTTTTCCCTTCTCCTTCCATAACCACAATAACAGGGAAATGGGGCTTTTGTCTAACTTCCGCCAAATTTAGAACAGCAGAGTAGGAGCAGTCCTTTAGCAGGAGAGATGGTGGCATAGTTGTAATGTCACTGGCCTAGTAATTCAGATGATCAGGCTAATGTTCTGGAGAAATGGGTTCAAATCCCAGATGGCAGCTTGTGGAGTTTAAATTAATAAAATAATCTGGCATATAAAGCTAATCTCAGTCATAGTGACCATGAAACTATCATTGATTGTCACAAAAATGCATTTGGTTCACAAATGCCCTTTAGGGAAAGAAATCTGCCCTCCTTACCTGGTCTGACCTACATGTGACTCCAGACCCACAGCAATGTGGTTGACATGTAACTGCTCTCTGAAATTGCCTAGCAAGCCACTCAGTTCAAGGGCAATTAGGGATGGGTAACAATCACATCCTGTGAAAGAATAAAGTAAAAATAAATGGGTGTAAAGCTTTGAGCACCTACTTTTGCCTTTGTTCTGGAATAATCGTTTTTTTTCCCCTTATTATAACCACTGGAAGACCCCTCACCCCCACCCCAGGTTTCTAAATTCTTTCAATTATTATTTGTTCTCCTTCAGTTGGAAAATCGAGTGTGATGTTGAGCTTTAGTTTCCCCTACAGGCATTTTCATCTCAAAGAAATGAATAAAATTGTCCTTGTTCTAATAAACAATGATCCCTATTGGTTTGAACTGCGACACTGCTCAGCTATTACAACCAAAGGGAAAGACTGAGGCAGCAATTGTTGTCAGCTGCCAATTTAAATTTTCAGGCTCTTTTCTCTGCTCGGAGACAGCAAGGTGGCTGGGCATGACATGAGATTTCTGAAATACAGTGCCACAAGTGAATGGTCAAAGGAAGAAACAGTTCCATGCTTGGAGCTCTACTTTCTTCAATGGGAGTTTGTCAGGTTTATATGATGAGAAACCCATTGCTGAAATGTTGCTCCTCAGAGACAGAGTGAGCTGCCCACCTGTGGAAAATTAGAAGTGATTCACATGCAACACAGTATCCAGAGTTCAGGGACCATGAATTATCTCTAAGTAAGTGAAAATGGAAGTAGGAATGTTTGCAGCTTGTGACTTTGTTTCATAAATAAGCTGGATATTCAATTTCATAATATTTGGAAGTGTCACTCTTGTACTATTTTCAGGGATAATGTGCATGCTATCTCAGCCAGAGTTTTCTGGTTGCCCTTAATTCGGGCATATCGCCAGCAAGGCAGGGATTGTACTCACCGTGGAAACATGCCCTTGGTCTTGGCTGAATTTAAGGCCCTGGGAATATTTTTGAACTGAAGTGGTTCCCCTCTGCAGAAGGGCCATCCCAGGAACTTGATGGACAATTCCAATCTTCTCCAGAATGCGAGAAGCTTCCAAATACCATCTGTGAGCACCTGCACATGCCCCATTTGCCAAAACTGTTTTGGTTGCACTCTAGAGAAGAGGCAGGCAAGACAACATACATTACCAATTTGTATTTGGTCATTCGTGTCAAAGCTTTGAGCATAATGCTGCAAAATTAGTTTGCACTGCTGCATTTGATGGTTGTGTGCATCACCAAAAGAGATATCTGTTTATGCAACTGTGTGGGTGTTGTTGCCCACACAAACAGTACCTTCATGGTCTTTCAGTCAGAGGTAAAGAAGGACATGCTTTCTGCTTAGCACTTTCCCAGGCTTTGGAAAACGTAGCATGGCTAGGTTTAAAGGAACCTAAACCTGTGGACTTTCTGGCACACTTTCACCACTATAAGGTCAACAGAATTGAGGTGGAAGGAAAGAATTTGCACTTATAAAGCAATTTTCAGATCCCCAGGATATCTTGATCACTTCACAGCCAATGAATAATTTTTACGTCAATCTTTGGAATCCTCTACCCCAAAGAGTTGTGGATGCTCCATCGTTGAATATATTTAAGGCTGCGATAGACAGATTTTTGGTCTCTCAGAGAATTAAGAGATATGAGGAGTGGTAGGGAAATTGGAGTCGAAGTCCAAGATCAGCATGATCGTATTGAATGGGGAGCAGGCTTGATGGGCTGTGTAATCTAATCCTGCTCCTATTTCTTATGTTCTTACATTCATCAGAGGTAATGGTGCTGAGACTTTTCTACTAGGCCCCAAAATTCTTGAAGAATATTGAGAGGCCAATTTTTGAAATTATCTGAAATGATCTGAAATTTCTTCTATTCTTTCACAAAACCTCAGTGAAACAGTCATTTCCAGCTTTTCCTTGTGAGCTATTGTGTGAAAATAGAAGACCACCTGCAAATTTTTAGTGCCACCAACATTAGGTGACACATGAGAAGTTCACACCTTCAAGGTCCATAGTTTGAGTTTGTACAGGGAGTTTAATTTACATTTTAAAATTATAACCTACTGTCACACTTTCAGATTTAGGGTTGTAAATTCTCCTACCAGGATGCCTGCTGTCATGGTATGTCATGTTTGTATGCCTTGTGCCATCCTCATACATCCACTGTAGCTCATCTGCAACAGCTCCGTGATATCCATCATGCAACCAAAACTCGGTCTAACCTTCTTTCTGCTGCTCTCCACTTTGCCCTCTAGAAGAGATCTCTGTAGTTTTCCAGCTCTGATCAAATGGCCAAAATACTGACATTTTCTTTTCTGGATGTCACTTTTAGAGTTTTTATTGCCCTTACAATTTCAAGCACCTCTTCATTTGTCTTGTGGTCTATACATGGAATTTTAAGCATATGTCTTAGCATCCACATTACTGAAACAGTAGGAGATAATTTCCTGAGGGAGATTCACCTGGGGAAGAGGCAGTAACCAGATAATTGGCAACTCTAATGGCTACTGCCCTCTCATGGAGAACGAGAGAGCAACCAGCATCAAATTGTTGTTATCCTGATCAACTGGGAAACAAAAGGACAAGGGAAGTCATTATTGGGGTTTAGCTCTACAAGGTCTACAGTGAAAGAGAGGTTTCTTAGGTCTTCCTTAAGAATAGAATTGAATAGGCTCAGAACAAGCCCTATTCAAAAATCTACCCCACTAATGGGGACTAGGTGGCATTTGTTTTTACTATTTTCTTTGATATGAGGCATTATACAGAAGTGATAAAATTTATGACACACGTTTTACAGAATCACAGAATTGTTACAGTGTAGAAGGATGTCATTCAGCCCATCGTGTCTGTACTGGGTCTCTGAGCATTTTAACTTAGTGCCAATCTCCTGCCTTTTCCCTGTAACCCTGCACATTGTTTCTATTTAGATAATCATCCAATTCCCTCTTGAATGCCTCACTTAACCTGCCTCCACCACACTTCCAGGCAGTACATTCCAAACCCTAACTACTTGCTGTGTGAAAAAGTTTTTTCTCACCTCGCATTCACTTGCAATGTGAGAAAAAGCTGTCCCCCTGTTCATTCACTTAATTAAAAAAGCAGTTTGTTGATTTGCATTAAACACCTATCTCACAAAAGTGTGAATCAGTTCCCTTTACAGAAGATAACAGGAGCTCACATAAAAGTACAAGAGCAATTATAACGTTGAGCTCACATGACAAGGAGTTTTATTGTTATGGTCCATGGTTCATGGAATTGCATGACTAAATATTGGGCAACAAATGTAAGTTCCTGATTGTAAGACATATGGGATAGTTTACAGAGACCATTGGTGCTGAACTCTAAAGAATATTTAGGACAGGCATACAATTTGTAATAAAAGCAAAAATACCTGGAAAAACTCAGCAGGTCTGGCAGCATCTGCGGAGAAGAACACAGTTAACGTTTTGAGTCCGAATGACCCTTCAACAGAACTAAGTAAAAATAAAAATAAAAGTAAAAATTGCTTTTAAAATTTGTAACGTCTACTTTGATACATGTTACCTTGATAAATACATACAGCTTCATTTGGTTTGCAGTTGGAATCAGCCTTGCTGATAACTCTCAATCCATTCCTTAATGTTAATAGACCTTGGTTTGTGTCTACAGTTATTCAACAGATTGTTATTTTTAACATTTTAAATGGTGCATTGCCCTAAGGTAAACTTGAGAAATACTTTGGTTAATTTCATAAACAAAGGATAGAACAATGATGCAATCAGTGAGCAATTAATTGTTGCAATACCAGTCATTGGCTGCTAGCACAGATTTTGTAATCTTTATGTAAATGCAATCAGAATATGTTGTAGTGTGGCTGAGTCACTTATTTGTAATCGAGTTGATCTGCAGGCAACTTTCTATGTGGACACATTAGGTTTATTTACAATACAGCCAGCAGCAACTGCACGTGTGCTTTCAGTTCCATCTTTATCTCTACACTGACTGTGGGTTTGCCATGTGCTGCTAACACATTGGTTTACACAGAACACGTGATCTTACATCACAGGACTATTCTTAATGGTACTGTCCAACATTTAACAGAACCATAATTACTACATTCCTCCCCCTTTAACTTTGTTGCACATATTGTATTAAAAGGTATATTTATCTCATGACTTTATAATATTTACACATGTCATGATATTTACAAGTTCAGCCTTTCAGGTGGTTTCCTGATTTGTGTGGAACAGCGCAGCTCCACAGCTTCAGGTTATTTTTCAGGAACTACATTCTCTGGAACTGCATGAACATCAGGTACTTCAGTGGGCACTTGCAGCTCAGTGTCTTCTACTGTGATAGAGACATCAGACATGTCTGTTCTTGGTTGAGCACCTTCAACAGGAAATACTGGTTCAGTAATGGTTACAGATGGCACCATATCTTATTGTGGTATCTCTCTTTTTCTTAAATGGTCCACATGCTTACTGGTGATCAGGCCTTCCACTTCCATGTGGTATGATAATGGTCGGGTCACTGAACTTACTTTACTCGGTAACCACTTTGGTCGTCCACCAAAGTACTTCACATATGCTGCTTCTCTGCCATGAAGGGATATTAATGTGTATAATGTTATTGGAAATTATTGTTAAATTGGAATTGCACTTGGGTATGTGTCTATGTGTGTGCCTGTATGTGGCTTAATTAAATTAAAGCCAGCTAGTCTGGGTGCCTTGATGTATAGTAGTTTGAGATTTTAATTAGATCAACAGTAAGGTAGAAGGTAAAGTGTAAATTTGCATTTGTTGAATAAAGCACTCAAGAGTCGGAGTCAAATTGTGCACCTAGCTGGGAGATGCTAAGCAATGTGCTTATATTATTAATAAGCCTCTTTGACTTCATTTAGCTGATTCTTCAGTTCATCTGTCTCTTTTTTGCATTGGCTGCCTCCTGGAAACTTGAACATTGAGGTGTCTTCTCTACCAACTCATTCTTTAGCTTGTTCAGTGAAGTGCAGTATGGTTTCTGTTTCTCTTCTTACTGTTCCAGAGGCACAAACTTTGACCTGAGGGAATCTTGTCATGCGTGAAGGTCTTTCAGCAGGTTTTTGTTTTCCTTGTGAAGGTGACTCACTTCTTCTTGAACTCTGTCATTCAACAGGGTCTCCTTGAGCTTCTTCTGTTGTTCTTTCATGTTTTTGTTTGAGATAGACTGCATTTCTTCAGGTTGTTGATGTTCTTACACATTCCTTTTTCATCCTGTTGTGGTCCTTGGACTCTCCAGGCTCTTTCTGCAATACCTTGACTTGTTCCTTTTTCAAGACATGAACTCTTCCAGCTTTCTTTTGAAATCTCACTGGCCAATCAAGGGAAATTAAGATTTCCCTTAACCAGTTTTGCCCTAGAAGTCTTGGTCCTCTGCCTGTCAATACCATCACTGGTGGCTGTGCCAATTGGTTTCTATAATGGACAGTTACTCTGCTGATACACACGCGAAATAATCCAAGTAAAAGGTATGTTCTCAACTTGGTAGATGTTTATTCCAAATTTAATTGATGTTCACCATTATTTAAATAGCTGAAAGCGTGTTCTCCAATTACAGTAGTGGAAGCTCCCATGTCTACTTCCATTTTTACTGGTTTACCACTTACTTGTACTGTAACAAATATTGGCTCTGTCTTCCCAACCTTCATGTTAACCAATAAATAAATATCAGAATTTGTTGTTTTAGGCTCTTCTACACTATAGATTTCTTTGGGCTTCTTCTGTTGTTTGCAAGCCTGTTTAAATCTCTCTTTGCACTGTCTCATTATATGTCCACTTCTGTGACACAAGTAACATTCTACTTTTTTAAACAGCCAATTGTTAAAAGACTGGTTGTTTCCACATCGACTAAAGTTGTTCTTCGATTTAGCTGCTAAATTACTTCTTCCTATTTTTCGGTTAGCGGGAGCTGTTTCCCGCTTTGCGGCAGAGTCTCGCTTTTTTGTGCCACCTTTAGCTGACTATTCCCAACCGATTTGGAGTACGGAGCCCTTTTGTGCCCCTTGTATTGCTTGTGAATGTCTTACAGTGCTTTCCATGGCCAGAGCTATTTCTAACGCCTTCTTAAAATCCAGATTCACTTCAGCTAGCAATCTTCTCTGAATTGTGTCTTCTCTCACATTACACACTAAATGATCTCTGAGCATGTTGTTCGGAGTCTCTCTGAACTCGCAATGTTCCATTAGTTGCTTCAAATTCACCACATAGCTAGCAACTGTCTCACCTAGGACTCTATTTTGCAAATTGAACCGGAACCTCTGCATCATGACTAAGGGCTTGGGTTGAGAATGTCCCTTCACGATGTCCACCAATTTCCCAAAATTATTTGAATCTGGGGCAATGAGTACCATCAAACTTCGAATCAAACTGTAGGTTTTTCTCCCACAAGTACTCAAGAGGATCGCTCGCCTCTTCTCTTTCCCCATGATTTTGTTTGCTTGAAAGAAGAATGTGAGACATTCTACATATTGAGACTAATCATCTGTGGCTGGTTAAAAAGGGATTGATTCTACTAAATTGTGGCATTTTGGGTGAGGATATCTTCTGTTATTTTAAAAGGATGCTGATACTCACAATCGCTGATTGAGGTACAGTACCAATTCTGATTTATCTTGATTTATCCTGATTTATCCTGGTTGCCAGTTTGTTGTGTGGCTGAGTCACCTATTTGTAATAGAGTTGATCTGCAAACAACTTTCTAAGTGGAAACGTTAGATTTATTTACAATACAGGCAGCAGCAGCTACACTTGTGCTTTCAACTCCATCTCGACACTGACTGTGGAAGTAGCCCACGCTGCTAACACATTGGTTTACACAGATCATGTGATCTTACGTCACAGGATTATTCTTAAAGTTACAGTCCAACATTTAACAAAACTATAATTACTACAGGATAGATGCAATGAAACATGTCCTTCAGAACCTGTTGGGTTTGCTTAGTGACCTCCTGATGATGGGGGCAGGTTGTTGGAGGGTGGATGGGTCTCTTGTTGTCAGGCATTCTGTGTTTGATCGAGGAATCAGCAGTGGGAAGATGGCGCCATTAGAAAGCCACCCCTTCCCTTGCCACCAATCCCCCTCCATGGCCCTCCCACAAGCCCCGCCCGATGATTCCCATCCCACCTTTGGTCTGGGATCCCACAAAGATTCTGCTTCATTGGCGGGTACATTGCCATAGCTGCCATGCTCCCACTGGCTCTGGCAGCAATGAGAAGCTGGTTGACTGGCAGCTCTCAGTGGACAGGTCTCCTGCCACTGGGGACCTCCCTATGGGAGCCCCTTAAGTGCCTGAAGGGCAATTGATACTGTCGGGCGACCCCCACTCCCATGGGGCATTCCCCCCCAGTTCTCATATAGGTGAGTGAGATCACCACTTATCTGACAGAATATTCAGACAACAACTACATATGTCAACAACTCTTGCACTTATCTAGCACCTTCAGTGTAATTCAAAGTCCCAAGTTACTCAAAGAAATGTAATTAAACAAAATTGGAAATATCTGCAAAAGTTTTCAGAAGATTCTGTGCATATAATAGCTCCAGAATCATAGGCAAAATTAAGTTCACATTAGTTATATTTACCTTTGGTTACAATCCCAGTGGGGATCACAAATCAAACTTACCAATTGACACCCAAATTAAGAAACTATGAACAGGATTTCATTCTTTTAAACTTTTAACACTAATATGAATCAATGTAAATTAAACATAAATTAACAGGCAAATCTTGGTTGCTACAAACTATAACATCACACATGGAATAGCAGTTACAACAAAGACCACCTTACAGATTTTATCCACCTGTATAGCCTGTTTCAGTTACACAGTTCTTCCAAGCTGAATTCCAGACCCTTTCCTGCAAGGATGTAACCAATTCTCCACAGACAGCAGCTTCCATGTAAACAGGGTTCCACCTATGCAACCTTTCCTGTATGGCACACTTACTTCCATATCCTTCTGAACTTCTCTGTCTGCATCTTCTTTTTGTCTGCTAATCACCTTCTGTCTCCAGTTCCTGTCTCTTTTGTCTCTGCCTACCATGTGGCTTTCATATTTTTACAAACTTTGCAGTTTTCCAGGCAAGACCTCAACCCCAAAGGGATACTACTTTTGAAGGCCTGCACCATCAAAATTTCCCTAAGGTTTTCAAGGTCCTGTTCCACCTCCATTGACCTACATCACCTAACAAGTGTCATTTTCTTTTCCCTGGAAAATTCTACACAAGTCTGGCCCATTTTCTTACTCAAATTTCTAAATTTCTGCTTGTAGGCTTCTGACACCAAGTTGTTCACATTGAGTACAGCAATCTTTAATTTCTCATAATCACACGAGTGCTCTGCTGAAAGAGATGAGTGCGCCTCCAAAGCCTTTCTTACCAAAAGTCTTTATAAAACACTGTTCTTTCAGCCAATTCAGATGCATAGCATTTTCACCCCACACTCACTAAATTTAGGTGTTAAGTGAGAATTTTTCACCAAATAAAAATTAAAATTTCTCTTTGAGTTAACCACACTTCTCTTCATCAGCTCAAATTTGCATAATTGGAATGTATGCTCCAGTTTGAGTTTTTTTAAATCTCTCTATCTCTTTCCCTACCTTTTTTCCTCTCTTGCTAATTTCTCTCTTTCTAAGTCAATCTTTTTAAATTCTATTTCTTTTCCAATTCTGGCCAGTTGCACTTGATCACTAATGGAACTAATCATTTATTCCTCAATTCCCAGGTATAAACCCAGATGCAATGCAAATTAAACATGAATTTACAGACAAATGATATTTCACTTGAAAAGATGGATTTTACTTTAAATAGTCAATACCACAAAGATAGGTCTCATGGAATTACAAGCATGTGCCTCATTCCCCACCCAAATATCATGCCTGTGCTATCTCACAGTCTTTCCAACTTGGCCTCTGGTACATAGGATTTTTCACTTTTCCCACACAATGGATTTGGACCTCAGGTCACCTGCAACAGCGGCTCCGCTCCATCCAAGTTCCCTGGAGGTGGTTGTGACAAAAACAACATACTCCTGCAGAATCTCCTCACCTAGGTTGCTCAAGTCTTTACGGCACAGATTCCCCAGAGACTCCTTTATCCACTCTTTGATAAGTCTCAGTAAATGGTCTGCTCAGCCCTGGCAAAACTGAAGCAATAGAATTATCCAATTCACAATCTCTGCTCTAACCATATGTTTCTGTCCTTTTTAACAATATTACATGCACACAGTTCCTTGTAAATGTGCCCTCACTGTTCTCCCCTGCTGAAGAACTGAACCCATAACCCATGCAGTCTCATATTTTAGCTTCCTCACTGTTACTGCTTCTGGGTTAAAGGCTGTCAGACATTGAAGTGTACAGTAAGCAAGGATGCTCAAACAAACTACAAGGTGCAATTAAACAAATAATGGATATGTAAATATAGGAAGAAACTAAAGTAAAGGAACTAAGACACAATGGGCCAGTGGTCTCTTTCTGTGTCATAAACCTTATATGATTCTTTCTAGTCTGATGTAGCAATGCCAGGGGAGGGGTGTAAAAGACCATTAGAGCATTATAAAAACTGCAAAACTCCACCCTGTTTTCATTTTCAGTACTCTTGATGTCTAAAATCAGGGCAACTCACTTTACTGACCAGAAAATTTGGGCAGAAATAGTCATCAGTGGGTTTCTGCCCTAAAAATAAATGCCTTCATTTGCTAGCATGATTTGCCTCCAATTCCCCATGCAAATGATTTGAATATATGTAATTGAGGGTCAGTGACATGGTAGCAATGAGCTTCCTGTACTTATACTCAGGATGCACTAGGTGTAAACTAAAATGAGAAATGTAGGGCTCCATTGTTGCCAGGATCACCTGAGACTGGCAGATATGAAGCTGAAAGTTTGAGTAGCAAATATTGCAGCTGAGAATATTTTTTGGAGCAAATTTGATTTTGCTTTGAGCCTAGACATCCTAAGGCACATCATACAGACAAAATAAAAAAAAAATGTCATCTTCAGAAAGAAAGAGATATCAGGACCCTAAAGAATAAATGTCTTATGATACAGGGCCAATCACCAAAGAGACAACAGGGGGGTTTGCCTGTTACTACATGAGAATCTCCAGGCAGTGTTGTCTTCTCATGCTCATCTGTCCTTGGCTGTGACTATCATGACCACATTTAATTTTTATGGCACTGGGTCATGTCAGATAGCTGTGGGGGATTTGTGGAATATTTGCTACATCTGAGATGGGTTAGGGGTGGGGGGAAGGGGAGGTGGGGGAGGGGGAGGAGATGGGGGAGGGGGAGGGGGTAGAGGTAGGGTTGGAGGCTTCTGCAGATGAAGCCACAACATTTGCACCTTTAACAAAGTGAAATGTCCCAAGGCACTTCATTAAAATGTCATTAAATAAAAATTGGCACCGAGTCACATAAGGAGATATTAGTATAGATGACCAAAAGCTTGGTCAAAGTGTAGGTTTTAGGGTGTCTCCTATAGGAGACAGGCATTGAAAGTTGAGGAGATTTAAGGTATGGATTCCAAAGCTGAGGACCAATAGCTGAAAGCACAATTGCCAGTGGTGGAACAATTCAATTTGGAGATGAGGCCAGAATTAAAGAAGCGCAGATGTCTTGGAGAGTTGTGGCACTGAAGAAGATTACATAGATAGGGCGGGGTGAAGACCTGGGGAATTTGAAAACAACAATGAGAATTTTAAAATTGAGGCATTGCCAGACTAGAACCCAATGTATGCTAGTGAGTACAGTGAAGAGAAAGCTTATCTGATGTTCATGCAAACAACAGAAAATGGGGTATTCTGCAAAGTCAGAACTGTCAGTCACTACATATCCTCATTGTCAAACCTCAGAGCCTACACATATGTGTGATGTACAGCACAATCTTCTTCTCAGGGAGAGGGCATTTAACAGCTCAAGCCTATTCCCACCATTCAATTAGATCATGGCTAATCTTCATTAACTGCCACCTTGGTTCCATTGTTCTTATTATCCTTGTCTAACAAAAACCAATCAATTTTTGGTTTGAAACATTGACTTAACCTCCATAGCTTTTTTAAGGAGTGAGCTCTAGATTTTCTTTATGTGAAGAAATGCTTTCTGGCATTACCACTAACTAGCCTAGCTCTAATATAAAGAGTATCGCCCCTTTTCCTGCAGTTCCCTGCTGAAGTTTTTCTATCAACCCTATTAGCTCCTTTAATCATCTTAAACATCTCAATTAGAGCACCCTTTAGCCTTTTATACTCAAGGCAACACAAGTTTGGTCCATGCAACCTATTCTCATAATTTAACCCTTTTAGCTCCAATAACCTCTGATGTCTGTCTTCATGCAATTATTAAGTGGTAATTTCTCCTATGAAATTTATAGAAATTCACGGATAAACATAATTCAATAGCTTCAAAAAAGGGAGGCATGAAAACAGCACGCTTTGTTTTATTAAACTGAGGGTAGGAAAGCAATAAAATATGGTCAGTAAAATATTTATAAAGCAAGACTTTGTTTTTTAGTTTTTAAACCTACACATTTATTCTTTGAAATTTAATAAGAATAAATGGATCAAAAAGTGTATAATTGTGGAAGCATACACATGTATTTAATTTTAAAATTAGTAATGCATCCAAGGTTTTAATAATGAATTAGCATAATGAGTGCTTAAGACTAATCAACTGCTACAGATTTTTATTGCACTATTTTTGCAACATTTATTGCCCTATTAAATTTGAATAATGGCTGGGGAGATATTGATTTATTTACACATAGATGCCAGCAGTTTTCAAAAATTAACCAAAATGCAAAATACTAATTCATCTGAAATGTGAAACTTTGACACAGTCCAAAGCTAACACTTCTTAAATTATCTTAAAAATTATCAAAACAGCCTACAAAAATTGTTTGTATGATAAAGAAAGCTAGGTTAATAACTCTTGCAGTAAAATAGAAAATAAAACATTTATGCTGTCTGTGAGGCAGCATCATCAACGTCTGAAATGAAAACACCTTAGAAAAATTTAGTATCATAGTTCATTGGTAATGGGTTAGATCATTTTATTGCTCTTTGAAAATGCTACCGTTACCATGACTTCACCTATCCACTTTATGTTAAAGCATAAAATGTGCACTTTATATTATCTTATGCCATTTCTTTATGCTACATCATTCAAACAGGCTGATTTATGTTGAACAAAGCAAAGAACTTAGGGTGCTGGAAATCTGAAATAAAAAGAGAAAATGCTAGAAACCCTCAACAGATCAGGCAGTATCTGTGGCGAAAGGAACAGAGTTAATGGGTGGTATTTAATGGAGACAAACTGAGAGCCAGTGAAAACACCTTTTTTTGGAAAGGCCCGCCTCACTCATGCATTTAACAGACAAACAAGGACCCTAGGGTAAGAAGACCCATCCAGCAAGAGCTTCCAGCCAATCAGAGGCCAGTAACTTTTCTGTACTCAGCAGTGCCACTGAGGAGGTGGTGGCTGCTGCCAGTATGACACCCACCTGAGGCCTCGGATCAAGGAGAAACCCGGACACAAGTGAGTGATGGTGGTAAAGGGGTCATGGGGAAGGAGGGGGTGCTGTAAATGGGGGCCCCCCACTGAGTGCCCGTGAATGAGGGATTCTCCCCTACCGCCATTAGCCTTCAAGCAAACATAGCAGTGTTTGCTTGTCATGCTCCCTACATGGCGAGCTCCCCACCCACTGCTGGATTAACATCAGCAGCGGCAGGGTGAGGCCCTTAAGTCATGTGCCTTCCCACCTCAGACTTAATTGCGGTTGGGGCACAAAGGTTGCTCTCCTGCCCAATTATAAGCACCCTACCACCAAGGGGAAGGGGACAGGATTCTGCTTGGTGTTTTAAGTTGATGACCTTTTGATATCCTATCCTCCTAGCCAACTGGATGGATTGGGACTTGTCCATGTCTAATGGGAAAATGACCCGTAAGGGTAAATTCTACAAGTCCCTGTACCATGGTTCCTGCCGGGTGCAGGAAGGTGGGATTAGACAGGGCACCTGGGTGTCCTCGGGCTGGTATGGACAAGATGGGCTGAATGGCCCCCTTCTGTGCTATAACTTTTCTATGGTTTCTATGGTCCACATTTTCTCAAAATGCTTCAGTGACATATGAAGCTTGGCCAGCAATTTGGGGCCTCATAGAAATCCTATAAGTCCCACAATACATTATCCAATTTTAAATTCTGCATCTCACAACTTGATTTGTTGTGCTCCTTCCATGACACATCAATGGTCCAACAAAACACAAGGACCACCATGTTCCACATGAATTACAGAACATTTCATTTATTGTGAAGTTTGCTTCACCCTGGGATGAAAAATCAATCAAGTCTCTTCTATGCAGGTGGCAGTCAACTGCTTTATGCATTCTATTCTTTCAGTTAAGCATTGAGAACATATGTAGTTGGCACAAAAAGTCATAGTGAAATGTAAGAGCAAGGTTGTTTTGTTTTATTTTGAAGTTCAAAACATGATTTGTATTCACATAGGAAACACAATAAAACAACTAAGCAATATCCATTTTAATGCTGAGTTGTACAGAGCGAGTCAAAGCAAACACCATTTCATGATTGTGAGGATTATAGGCCTTAGTTCACTTGATAAATGGATTTATCCAAATAATTGATAAATTCCATTACAACCTTTCCCCTCTCTTTTGAGCTGATCATCCCCTTTTTGACATTTTCTCTACTGAACAAGTCCGAAAATAATTTGATCAATGCGCCATGATTCAAAACATTATTTTCAGTGGATGTTAATTTAAGTATTTTTCCTTATTAATGTTACAGAACTATTACAGCTTTAGCCTGTCTGGAATTAAAATGCTGTTTATACAGTTTAGGGTAACTATGGTATAATTTCCCCTAGTCATTTTGAGCTTGCTTTTTCTACATATTTATTTATCTATCTACCTATTTATTTATTCATTCATTCATTCATTGGATGTGGGCATTGCTGACAAGCATTTGTTTCCCATCTTAATTACCCCTGAGAAGGTGGTGGTTAGCCTGCTTCTTGAACCATTTGAGTCCATGTGATATTGACCCACTTATAGTGTTGTCAGGGAAGGAGTTCCTGGGTTTTGACCCAACAACAGTGAAGGAATGGCAATATGGTTTCAATTCAGGATGGTGTGTGATTTGGAGGAGAACTTGTAGGAGGTGGTGTTCCCGTGCATCTGCTGCCCTTGTCCTTCTAAGTGGTAGAGGTCATGGGTTTGGAATGTGCTGTCAAAGGAGCCTTGGTGAGTTGCTGCAGTCTTGTAGATGGTACATACTGCTGCCACTGTGTATCAGTGGTGGAGGGAGTGAGTGTTTAAGGTGGTGGATGGGGTGTAGATCAAACAGGTTGCTTTGTCATGAAAGGTGTTGAGCTTCCTGAGTGTCCTTGGAATTATCAGGTGGAGAATATTCAATCATACTCCTGACTTGTGACTTGCAGTTAGTGGACAGCCTTTGGGAGCCAGGAGATGAGAGGTTTGCTGCAGTGTTCCTGGCCTCCGACCTGCTCTTAAAGGGCGGAACCTTACTATCTTTGAAATTTTTCTGCCATCGGGAACAAATTCAGGTCCTGACCCCACACACTGTCACAGTTTTCTGGGAGTTGCTCAGTTAAGAATCTGCCTCCGTGTTGACCATCCAATTAAGGGTGGCAGGCAATTTCTCAAACAGGATACCTGATCAGACGGCCTGAAGCTTTGGGTGGCCAGCAGCCCCTGCGGGAGGGTTAGGTGCTATCGATGCTTATAAAGGAGCATGAAGGCATCTCAAAATGAAAGTGCTCTCTGCTACATTCCAAAAGTTTGAAAATTATTCAGCCCCACAGCTGTCAGGCCAACAGTGCTCTTTTCTTTTATTTATTCTTTCATAGGATGCGGGCGTCACTGGCAAGGCCAGCATCTGTTGCCCATCCTTGATTGCCCTTGAACTAAGTGGCCATTTCAGGGGGCCATTAAGAGTCAATCACAATGCTGTGGATTTGGAGTCATATGTAGGCCAGACAAGGTAAGGATGGCAGATTTCCTCCCCTAAAGGACATTAGTGAACCAGATGGATTTTTACAACAATTGATGATAATTACACGGTCACCATGACTGAGACTAGCCTTCAATTCCAGGATTTTTATTAATTAAATGTAAATTTCACCAGCTGCCATGGTGGGATTTGAACCCATGCCCCCCAGAGGATTTGCCTGGGCCTCTAGTTACTAGTCTATGCCACCATCTCCTCCCATGTGTGAAAGTGAAATGCACCCACAGGGTGGCTTGTGACCACAGTTGTGGACCTCTTATCCCAGTAGCTCCATGCTGGGGTGATTGCAAAGTCACCAATGGCCCTGGCCTACTGCCAGGAGGCCACCTCAAGTTACCCAGCTTCATCGGGAAGATCCCACCAAAACCATAAATCAGCTGCATTTGGCTCCATAATGGCCTAATTGACTACTTGACACTACTGAGTGTGTAGCCACTATCGCACTGTCCTTGCTCCCAGCAAGACTGCGCAGAGGTGGGAATACATTGGTAGCTGATTTGACAAGCCAGCTTCCAAGATTCCTCCTGGTTCCACCTCCTAACCTGTCTTTCAGGACTGGGGAAGATTTACCCATAATCGCTGTATTTACACGACTGGTTTAGTTAAGTTTCTGATCAATGGTGACCCCCAGGATGTTGATAGTAGGTAAATCGGCAATGGTAGTGTCATTTAATATCAAGCGGAGATGGCTGAATTCTATCCTGTTGGTCATTGTCTGACACTGTGTGGCATGGATTTTACTTGCCATTTATCAGGGCAAGCCTATATATTGTCCAGGTCTTGCTGGACATTTTTCAGCCAAATTACTTCTTTAATATGTTACTTCATGTATTTGCAGACCCAACTGGAAATATGTCATAGCCACATGTAAAATTGGATGCATTTATCTCCCAACTGACCTGTTTAATTTTCATTTTACTTTAGGTTAGCATTTTCACACCTGAGTAAGATGTGTTTGTTCTTTTATAACTAAATGACTCTGAAACCATAGCCCCTCCTTAACAAAGGCAACTGTGTGAATTGTATACGTTCCGGTTATTGGGAGTATTTCGCTTCCAAATCACATACTTTACCTGCACGTGAATCTTTTGTGACTCATGTACAAGGACAACCAGATCCCTCTGTACTGCAGCATTCTGCAGTCTCTCTCCATTTAAATAATATTCTGCTTTTCTATTCTTGCCACCAAAGTGGACAAGTTCACATTTTTCCACTCCATTGTACTCCATCTGCCAATTTTTTTGCACACCAAAGGTTACTTCTCATTCATCAATTCTCACTTCACAGCATTTGGAACTGACAAAACCATTATAATCTACTAATGGCTACAATGACTACAACCCAATGACATGGCCAGCTTACTGCCCACTCAGTGAAGATTAACATTAGTACTGTGATTTTAGGAATGTGATCACAGTGTGGGGATGGAGGGAAACAAAATCAATAGACACAGAGGCCTGAATTTTACCCTGGGGGTATGCCCGAAGTCGCTGTGGCTGGAAGCGGATATAAAACCTGCTCCTGGTCACGTTCGCACTATGAATGTGATCTTACGCTGGTGGCCAATTAAGGCTGCCAGGAGTTGTTGGGGAGGTTGAGGGAGCTGTCTGGAAGTGTCCTGGTGTGGAGTCATGGCCTCAGCACCTGCTGGTCATGGAAGGCGGGGGGGCAAGTTGGGTGGGCACTCTGCCCCCCTTTCTCAGATGAATGTCAGGGGATGCTGGTCGAGGAGGTCAGTGCTGGGTGGCATATCTTAATGTCCAAGCACGGCAAAAGAAGGCCACCCCACCTGATCAAGAAGACAGAGGCATCTGCCCAGGTCAGTGGATATGACGTGGTGCACCTCACATGGCTTCAGTGTCGCAAAAGATTCAATGATCTTCTGCAGTCAGCAAGGGTAAATGCAGAAATGCCATGGACCAGTGCAAAGAACTTTAGTTGGATGCCCACTTCTCGGAACGTTCAGGGGTCTGAGTGGCACTTAAGTATGCCCTTGCCAAGGCTGAGATGTCAGGATGACTGGCCTCAGTGCATTGCAGGGTGAGATGTGTGACAGTGACACGGCCCACCTAATGCCCGGGTGGGAGGGCGGGTGGGAACCAGGAAAGGACCTTCAGGGAGACGGAGCAATAATGAGGTTGCAGTGAGGGTCTCGGATGATGGTAAAAGTGCAGGTGACAGATGCATTTGTGGTGGGTACAGGAAACATAACAGGCTCCTCTCATCAGAAACTGAACTGTCGTAGCCAGAGAGCCCACTGAAGCTCCAATGCAGATGATACCATGTAGCAGGTCTGCACTGTCTCCTCAGCCTGTCTAGCATGCGCAGTGACCATGATAATTGAATGTACTGATTTTTTGCCTTCCTCTCACAGGTGTGGCATCGACATGACCTGCTGGCGACCCCGAGGATCCCCCATGGAGCTCAGAGGAAAACATCACTCCTACACCAACATCACACCGTCTCTCTGAACCAGGTACCAGCGCAGGTACTCACACATCGGTGGGCATTAAGTATTCAGCTCCGTGGGTAATGCACAGTGGTGAGGGCACATCACACTAGCATGAGGAGCTGGCAGAGTCAGAGAGGTCTCAGGGAGCCGGCAGTGGGAGCACAGCTGGATACTAGGACCATGCTGCGTCCAAGGCAGATGACAATCCTCTGGAGTAGTCCATCAGGTGCCAGATGCTGAATGTCAAGTGAGGAGAACTGGCGAAGATCCATGAGAGTCTGCGTGCCATGGTCTCTGTCATGGAGGAGTCCATGTGGAGCATGAGTTCTGTGTTGACCCTTAACACCGAGTGCACTGCCTCCTCTGTGGAGAGAATAGTGACTCTCATGGAGAGGCAGCTTCAGGAGCAGACTCAGTGGTACCTGGGGCTGCACTCAGCCCTGCAAACCCCCATCACTGAGGCAATGACCTCAGGTCACTGCCAGTGTGAGAGATGGATGAGGCATTTAGTCTCCCTGCTGGGTGCCTGTCCCTCAATGGTGAGCAGGGAGGTGTAAATGCACCCCACGCTGGCAGACAAGCTGCTTGTCATCTCCATGGGCTTCTCCCAGGGTGCTCTGGACGAGGGCACCAGCTCCTCCGCCCCTCTGCCAGTGGCTGCTGCATCTGATGAGGCTGCAATGATTAAGGAGTGCCTAGCCACAGGGCTAGATGCATCCTCCCAGGCGCAGTCTGCTCAGGCTCTGGCAGCCAGAGGACAACCACCATGGTCATCAGGGCCACCAGGACAGCAGAGGCAGCGGACTGCCCCAACGGCACTGTCTGAGAGGGGCAGGGGGGCGGGGGGGCGCTAAGACGCAGCACCCACAGACGTAAGTTGAAAGCATCTTGAGCAGAGCAGGGGCGTGTCACTGGTGACATTTTATGCATTCGTTATTTTGACTCTTGTGTTGGGGATGGACACTTTGTTTGTTCTTTGTTCATGTTTGGTACCATAAGCATTTATTTGACTTAAATGTGCTGAGTTGGCTGGATGGTTTGAATAGGTGCCAGATGCAGCACAGGCTTGTAAAAGTATGGTGTTGTGTGGTGCTGGCGTACTGGTTGGGTTCTCATTTATTGGTTGTTAGCAAAGAAGACAGTCCAATGGCTTCAGGAGGCATCAATGCCTTGGATGCCAAGCAGAAGGTTCGCTGGATCAAAGCATCCCTGGTGTCCCTGCCTCCATGAGGGTTCCTGTCCTCTGCCTTGAGGTCTTCACCCTGCTCCTCCCCCAGGCTCTTCCTCTGAGCCATCACTTGGGTCAACCTCCATGGCCTGTGGAGCTGCCTCGCTTTCCTCAGCACCCAGTGGGTGCTGCCTTGGCAGAGCCAGGTTGTGTAGGGTGCAGCATGTGGCGGCTATGAGGGAGACATGCTCTGGGGGATACTGCAATACTCCCCCTGACCGGTCCAGGCATCTGAAGCGCATTTTTAGCAGCCCAATGGTCCTCTCCACCGCCACCCTCGTGGAGGCATGACTCCTGTCGTATCTCTCCTCGGCCTCAGTTCTTGGGTGACAGAGTGGAGTTATCAGCCACCTCTTCGAGGGATAGACCCCTTGTCACCCAGGACCCATCCACCTACTCATGCAGGAGCCACAAACAGCCTTGGTACCTGTGAGTAGCACAAGATGTAAGCATCGTGTGAGGTCCCAGGGTAACAGGCACAAACTTGGAGAATCTGTGTCCTTTGGTCACAGACGATCTGAACAATCATTGAGTGGAAGCCCTTTCTGTTTACGAAAGCTCCAGGCTCACCTGCTGGCGCCTTGATGGCCAGGCGAGTGCAATCTATTACACCCTGGATGCAGGGGAATCCAGTCATCGCAGTGAAGCCTCCTGCACTCTCTGCCTGGCTCACTTTGTCCGGAAGTGGGTGAATGTACGGATGTGTCTAACGACAGCATCAGTCACGGGCTTGACATGTGTGTGCGCAGCTGATTGAGAAACACTGCACAGATCCCCTACTGAGCCCTGAAAAGAACCAGATGCATAGGAATTGAGGGCCACCTGTGACCTTCAAAGCCACCGGCATGGAGTGTCCACCCACACAGTTGGAGGTGATTCCAGACTATAATGTGACATATTGGCACTGGACCTCAGGCATCTAGAGGTAGCTGGAGCTGCCTGAATATTATAGCCACTGGGTAGTGGCATCTTCAGCGTGCCCTCCCTCCTTGGCCTCCCTGCTGACCCTGCATCAACTTAGTCCATGGCTCTCTTAAAGGCCTGACCCTGGGATGCTGCCCACGCCCACCTGGCCTCCTCTCTCTCCTGCCCCTCTCTTCCTCTTCAGAGGAGGTTCCACCGGCAGAATACATTATCCCCATTAGATGGGGTGCAGAGGAGCAGTGCCTTGAAAAAGAAGGAGCACTGTGCTGCAATACTCAGAGGAACCTTCCAGGGAAGATAAGGATCTAAGATGCTGAAATACAGGCTTGAAAATCAAACAATATGCCAAGAAACCCTGGGACAATTCTGCACTCACACAGCAAAGGACTGGCAATAACAGAGAAAGCGTTGTTGCTCAGGGGGCCTTTAATCCCACCCGTGGATGAGGAAATGATTAAAACGTGAATTCCACCCACCTGTTTTGCCCATGCAACGAGCTAAAAATTGCATGGGCGATGTAGAATCATGGTCAATAGGCTTTTTAATGACCTTAATTTGCCCTTTAATTGTTGGCGGGCACTGCGCCGACTCCCGTGCGCCTCTGCCAACCTCAATATTGCACACATGCGTGATGACGTTGAGACTCATGCCCAACGTCTTTTATACAATTTCACGTGTGTTTGGGTTGGGCACCAGACCTCGCAACACAAAATTCAGGCCATAGTGTAGTTGGGAAATGAATGCCTTAAGATTTCGAAGTCTTAGAAATCAAAGGAAAGATCCAAGGATCCTTGCTGGAGAGGAAAACTCTGAGATAATTGGCAACACAGAGTATGGTTCATCAATGATACAGCTTAGTTAAATTGACATAAATATTATTAATTCATGGTGGCAAAAAGACGAAGAGTAAGCTTTTCCGTGAGAGAGTCTAATAATAATGAAGGTTGACCTATGTGGGTGCAGATAACCCTGCAGAGCCCACAAGTGGAAAGAAACTAAGCAGCAGATTAGGATGCAGATTTGGACTATGAGCTTTGCAGTTAAATCAGGGAAGTGTGTACAAGAAGAGTTCCTCAGTGTGGTGTCCTCGGCCCAACCATCTTCAACTACTTCATCAATGACCTTCCTTCCATCATTAGGTCAGAAGTGGGGATGTTCACTGATGATTGCACAATGATCAGCACCATTCATGACTCCTCAGATACTGAAGCAGTCCGTGTCCAAATGCAGCAAAACCTGGACAATATCAAGGTTTAGGCTGACAAGTGGCAAGTAAGATTTGTGCCACACAAGTGCCAGGCAATAACCATCTCCAACAAGAGTAAATCCTACCATCGCCCCTTGACATTCAATGGCATCACCATCACTGAATCCCCCACAATCAACATCCTGGGGGTTACCGTCGACCAGAAACTGAACTGGACTAGCCATATAAATACTGTGGCTACAAGAACAGGTTGAGGCTAGGAATCCTGCGGAGAGTAACTCACCTCCTGATTCCTCAAAGTTTGTCCACCATCTACAAGGTACAAGTCAGGAGTGTGATGGAATACACCCACTTGGATGACTGTAACTACCACAACACTCAAGAAGCTTGACACCATCCAGGACAAAGCAGCCCACCTGATTGGCACCCCAACCACAAACATTTACTCCCTTCACCACCGACACACAGTAGCAGCAGAGTGTACCATCTACAAGATGCACTGCAGAAACTCACTAAGATTCCTTAGACAGCACCTTCCAAACCCATGACCATGACCACCTAGAAGAACAAAGGCAGCAGACACATGCGAACACTACCACCTGGAAGCTCCCCTCCGAGCCTCGCCCCATCCTGACTTGGAAATATATCATAATTCCTTCACTGTCATTGGTCCGAAATCCTGGAATTCCCTCACTAACAACACTGTGGGTGTACCTACACCACATAGACTGCAGCAGTTCAAGAAGGCAGCTCACCACCACCTTCTCAAGAGCAATTAGGGATGGGCAATAAATCCAGGCCTGGCCAGCGGTGCCCATATCCCATGAATGAATAAAAATGAAGAGATGCCCATGCTTGCACCCCCTTTCAGACTGCCGGTCCACTCAGTCTTGCCTTATGACCTCAGCCAGCATCTCAGCTAGCTAGTGACTCTTTTCTTGCAATCAAACGGTGAGCTGCAGCTGAGGTCATGACTGGTGCCCACAGCTCGCCAATAACATACAAATAACATGGTGCAGAACAATGTGATGTGGTCCTGGTCACAGCCTCTTCTGTCGTGTGTAGCCTGTTCTTTTCACTATCAGGATGTGAACATGACTGTTAAAGCTGGCATTTATTGCCCATACCAAGGTGTCTTCTTGAACCCTGCAGTCTGTGAAGGTGCGTCTGAATACTGTTAGGTATTGAGTTTCAGAGTTTTGACCCAGTGACAATACAGGAATACCAATACATGTTGAGACATGATAGCGTGTAGCTTGAAAGGAAACTTGGAGGCAATTGTGTTCACATACACTGCTGTAATCCCCTATCGGTGTTGATGTTGATGATGAAGCACTTGGGTATGGTTATTCTATTAAATGTCAAGACAAGGTGTTTAGAAGTTGACTGATAGGGCAGTAATTGGTCAGGTTATATTTTTCCTGCTTTCTGTGGATGGTACATACCAAAGCAAATTTCCACATTCATAGGTGGATGCCACTATTCAAGGATTAAATCATTAATTTGTAATCACTTTCACATATTGTAGTTTAATAGTCAACAGTCTTTTTAACGTAACTCTCAGTGTCTTTATTTTCAACTGTGATCGAAGATCTTCTTTTCAATTTTCCAGGTATTTATTGATTCCTGTACTTTCCAATCTGTCATCTTCCTCAAACATAATTTATCTGCAGCCAAGGAAGTGAAGAGTAGACCCATTATTACCCCATGAATAGTTTACAGGAAATGGTGATAGTCATTTTATCTCAACAGTGCTATCAAGGGGGAGTATTAGAAACTTCTTGAAGCATCACTACATAGGAACACAGGAACAGGAGTAGACCATTTAACCACTGAAGCGTCTTCCGCTGTTCAATAAGATCTTAGATAACCTGTGACCTAACCTCATCTACCTTAATAACTTTGGTAAATAAAGATCTATTAATATAGCATCAACTGCCATTTGTGACAGAGTTCCAAACTTCTCATACCCTCTATATGTGGAACCATTTCCTAACTTCACCCCTGAAAGGTCTGGCTCTAATTCGTAGATTATGTCCCCTAGTCCTAGATTCCCCAAGTGGAAATAGCCTATTAATAACCTATAAGTTCATTTTAATATCCTGAAAACTTTAACAAATCACCCTTTAACCTTCTAAATTCCAGGGAGTACAATCCTAGTTTGTGTAATCGGTCCCCATAATTTAATCCTTGAAGGTCAGGTGTAATTCTGGCAACCCTACATTGCACTCCTCCCAAGACTGATATACCCTTCCAAAGGTGCGGTGACCAGGATTGAGCACAGTACTTCAGGTGAGGTCTAACTGCATAGATGTAGCATAATTCTATGCCCTTGTATTCTAGCTCTCTCAATATAAAGACTAGCATTTTTTGATTATTTTCCGTACCTGTTTATGACATTTTAGTGGTCTATATTCATGGATCCCTAAGTCATTTTGGACCTCCACTGTTTCTAGCTTTCTACTGTTTAGAAAGTACTTTGATTTATGAGAGGGTTTGCATGTTTAGGTGGTGAATCAGTTGCTGATCAAGCAGAGTACTTTTTTCTGGATGTTATTGCACTGTTGAGTGTTGTTGGAGCTGCACTTATCCAGGCAAATGGGGAGTATTCCATTACACCCCGGACTTGTGTTTTGTAAGTGATGGACAGGCTTTGGGGAGTTAGGAGATCAGTCAGTTAATGCAGAATTCCCAGATCCTGACCTACTCTTGTAGCCACAGTGTTTATGTGGCTGGTCCACCTAAGTTTCTGGCCAGTGATGGCCCCCAGGTTGTTGATGGTGGGGGGCTCAGTGATGATAATGCAATTGAATATCATAGGGAGCTGACTAGATTCTCTCTTCCTGGATTTGGTCATTACCTGATATTTGTATGTTATGAATGTTACTTGCCAATTATCAGCCCGTGTCTGAATGTTGTCCAGTTCTTTCTGCATACAGGCATGGGCTGCTTCATTATCGGAAGAATTGCAAATGGAATTGAACATGGTGTAATCATCAGCAAACATCTCCACTTCTTACCTTATGATGGAGGGAAGGGCATTGATGAGTGAGCTGAAGATGGTTGGACCCAGGACACTACCCTGAGCAACTTCTGCAACAGTGTCCTGGGCTTGACACGATTGATCTCCAACAACCACAACAATCTTCTTTTGTGCTAGATATGACTTCAGGCAGTGGAGAGTTTACCCCAATTCCAATTACTTTAATTTTGCTAGGTCTCCTTGATGCCACAGGCGATGACATACTGCCTTGATGTCAACAGCGGCCACTCTGACTTCACCTCTGGAATTCAGCTATTTCATCATATTTGCCCCAAGAGTAAAATGAGGCCTGGGACCAAGTTGTCCTGGCAGAGCCCAAAGTAAGCAGTGGTGAGCAGGTTATTGGTGAGGAAAGGCCACCTGATAGCAGTGTCGGTGACATGTTACGTCACTTTGCTGATGACCGAGAGTAGGCTGATGGAGTCATAATTGGTCAGTTTGGATCCATCCTGTCTTTGTGGACAGGGCATTATCTGGACAATTTTCCATTTTGTCTCATAGATTTTTGGAGGCATAATAAGATTTAAAAAAACAAGCCTGAAAGCTCATGTTACATACTTGACGGATTGATGGAAAGTTGAGAAGGTTCTTTTACATGACTTGATGCCACTCTGCTGGATTTTCTCCTATGTAGTGTGCCAGGAGATCCTTTATGTTCAAACGTAATAAAAGGAAACTTTTCCCTGTATGTGGTGGAAAGACCAAAACAGAAATTGTTGCTGAATCGGCAATCATTTTTACACTGTGCCTAATTTTACTTTTCTATTGAAGCCAATGGAGATAAAAGTTGAGTGCAGTGTAGAAGGCATTGGCTGGAATTTTCCAGCCCTTCACACCAGCAGAATCTTCCATTCCCGCCAATGTGAATGGAGATCTCAATAGCTCACCGACTCATCGTGTGAGAAACTAACACTAGTTGAGGGGGCAGGAAAATTCCAGCCTTGCGTAGAATTGTCCCAGAAATCGGCAAAGTCCGATATTGGGAGGGGAAAGCAGTATTTGATCCACCGACAGCAATGACTGCTTTTTCCGATGTACCATACAGCACTTTGTTGAAAAAATGCAGAGGCACGGATTTCACCTTGGATCACTGATGAGGCGGCCTCTGATTTGCCCTCCCCGCTGTCACCTCTGGCCTTCAGTAATCTGGGTATCATATTTAAAGAGTGCCTCTTCACAGAGCTCTCTAAGGGCTTGGAAGCTGTTGAAAAGTCGTGGTTGCCAAAGGGAGGAATCATGCTGTCCCCAAATTTAGCAACACCTCCCTCGGGCGCCTGGTGTCCTCTATCCCTGCTTTAGGTAAAGACCAGCAAGCAAGCTCCTCAATCCAGCCTGGGAGGGCGTGGCAGCAGTGGTTGGTGCCAATGCACTGCAGAAGAAGACAGCCACCCAGTGCCAAAAGAAGATAAATGATCTCCTCCGTTCCATCAGGGTAAGTCACTCTCCTCATTACTCTCAACTCACACACTCAGAAACCCATCACACATCCACAGGGCCCTCACAGCCAGTTCAAGGGACATCACAGTTTATTCTCTCACACACACCTTGATCTGGCCAATGGATCACGTCCTCATCGCATCCATGGCAGCATTCACAACCTACACATGCCAGGCGTCCTTCTCATCTGCTTACAGTCTCTCCATCTGTAATCATGCAGGACAAGCTGACACAAAACGAAAGGGAGAGGTCACGGACTGAAGGTGGAATGCCCAACATCAGGGTCCTCACAGGCTTTGAAAATAGACTCATCCAGCTGGCCGGCGATGATCTGGACCATTCCTGTGCTGATAATGAGGCTGGCACTGCTCTACCAAGTGAGGATCCAGCAGTGTAACATCCATCAGACAACCATGCTGTGAGTCAGTTCCTCTATTCCACAGTCCCATGAGATAGACTAATTATCTGTCCTTGCTTTCACAGACACATCGAAGAAGCAGCTGAGGGGATTGTAAATAGAGAGAGGATACGTAGGCTTCCAAAGCAAAGGAGTTGGCAGCCTTGCAGGGTAGCTATTTAGGTAATGACACCCAGAGTGTGACAGAAAGGGACAGAGTGTACAAACATAAAAATACAGCAGCAAATAGGGTTAAAGGGCGAAAAAATGGGAAAAAGGCAAAATCAATGGATCTTTACTTAAATGCACTTAGCATTTGGAACAAAATAAATGAATTAACGGCACAATGAGGTTAATGGGTATGATCTTATAGCCTTATGGAGACATGGTTACAAGGAGATCAAAGCTGGGAACTAAATATTGAGGAATGTTTGAGGACTCTGGGTCTATACTCGATGGAGTTTAGAAGGATGAGGGGGGATCTGATTGAAACTTACAGAACACTGAAAGGCCTGGATAGAGTGGACGTGGGGAAGATGTTTCGATTAGTAGGAGAGACTAGGACCTGAGGGCACAGCCTCAGTGTAAAGAGAAGACCTTTTAGAACAGAGGTGAGGAGAAACTTCTTTAGCCAGAGAGTGGTGAATCTATGGAATTCATTGCCACAGAAGGCTGTGGAGACCAGGTCATTGAGTGTATTTAAGACCGAGATAGATAGGTTCTTGATTGATAAGGGGATCAAAGGTTAAGGGAGAAGGCGGGAGAATGGGGTTGAGAAACCTATCAGCCATGATTGAATGGCGGAGCAGACTCGATGGGCTGAATGGCCTAATTTCTGCTCCTACGTCTTATGGTCTTATGGGCAAGTGACTTTTTGAAAGGACAGGCAGGGAGGAAAGGGTGAAGGGGTAGCTTTGTTAGTGTGAGATAGAATAAGTATGATAGCGAGAAATGATCTTAGATCGGGAGATGTAGAATCTATTTGGGTGGTGGTAAGAAATAACAAGGGGAAGAAGACACTGGTGGGAGTAGTCTAAAGACATCCTAACGGTAGTTATACTGTAGATCAGAGAATAAATCAGGAGATAATGAGGGCGTGTATAAAAGGCAGTATATTAATCATGGGTGACTTTAATCTTCATGTAGATTGGAAAAGTCAAATTACATGAGCAAGAATTCATAGAGTGTATTTGGGACAGTTTCCTAGAACAATATGTTGTCGATCTAACCAGGGATCAGGCTATTTTGGATCTGCTAATGTGTTTTAAGGCAGGCTTTATAAATGATCTCAGAGTAAAAGATCCCCAAAGGAAACAGTGACCATAATATGATAGAATTTAGCATTTAGGTTGAGAGTAAGGAACTTGGGTCAGAAATAACAGTGCTAAGCTTAAATAAGGGTAATTACAAAGGAATGATCACAGAGTTGTCTGGAGTGGACTGGGAAAGGAGTTTAGCAGAAAAGACAGTTGACAGACATTTAAAAAAATAGTTCATGACTACAAAAAAGAAATATCCTAGTGAGGAAGAAGGATTCTAGTAAGGGGATAAACCAAGCATTGTTAACCAAGGAAGTTAAGGAGAGTATCAGATTGAAAGAAAAAACGTACAATGTGTCAAAGATTAATGATAAACCAGAGGATTGGGAAAGTTTTAAAAACCAACAAAAGATGACCCAAAAAAGTAAAGAGGGAAAAAATAAACTTTGAGGGTAAACTAGCAAGTAATATAACAATGGACAGTAAGATCTTCTTTAAATATATATAAAGAAAGAGAGAGGCCAAAGTGAATATAAGCCCCTTAGAGAATGACACTGAGGGAATAATAATGGGAACCAGGAAATGGCAGAGGAGTTGAATAAATATTTTGCATCAGTCTTCACAGTAGAAAACACTAATAGCGTTCCAAAAATACTAAATAATCAAGGGGCAAAAGTTGGGGAGGAAATAAATACAATAACTATCACTAGTGAAAAAGTACAAGTGAAACCAACAGAGCTAAAGACCGGTAAGTCCCCTGGACCTGATGCATCCTAGGATATTAAAGGAAGTAGCTACAGAGATAGTGGATGCACTGGTAGTAACCTTCCAAGAGTCCTTAGATTCTGGAAAAGTCCCAGAGGATTGGAAAACTGCCAATGTAATACCCTTATTCAAAATGGGAGGGAGACAAAAACAATTAACTACAGGCCAATTAGCTTAACATCCATCATTAGGAAAATATTAGAGTCTATTATAAAGAATGTAATAGGTGAGCCTTTAGAAATATAATCAAGCAGAGTCAGCATGGAGCAGAACTTAGCCCTCGATCGGTGAGCGGGCCCTACCAGCTCGGTGGCAGGTGGGCAGCCAACCCCTGCCGCCAAAACAGGGCCCGCAGCCATTTTGAGTGGTGGCCGGGCCAATTAAGTTCCGCCTAGCAGCCTGCCTGACAGGAAGCACATAGGCGCTTCCTGTGCGGGGGGGAATCCTCAACTGTTAAAGTGCGCTATTTCGCAAAGTGCTGTCTCAGGGAATTTACTGACATGTGAGAAAAGTAAAAAAATAGAGAAATATTAAAATTAACATGTCCCCCTCATGTGAAAATGTCACACGAGATGGAAAGTATTAATTAGAAACACATAAAGTTTATTAAATTTTTAAAGAACAGACATGAAACTTCATCCCGCCGGTGGATGAAATTTCATGAATAATCTGGAGCCCGCTGGGGCTCCTGGCCTATCCGCCAGCCTTAAGCTTGGACGGGCAGGGTCTTTAACAAAGTTAATTAGCCTGTCAGTGACCTTAATTGGCCATTGATAGGTCGGCGGGCAGACAGCTGATTTCGCTGTCCACCCACCTTCCTGAAGATTTAAATGGACCGGGATGACATTGAGGGTTCGTCCCGACATCATCCCATGATATTTTCCCCTCGGCGAGTGGGCCCTGCCCCCAAATCGCTGATGGGAAATCCTTCAAATGGTTTCATGATGGGGAAATTATGTCTGACAAATTTATTAGAATTCCTTGAGGTAACAAGCAGGATAGATAAAGGGGAGCCAGTAGATGTAATATATTTGGATTTCCAAAAGGTGTTCAATAAGGTACCATGCATAAGACTACTTAATAAGGTAAGAGCCCATGGTGTTGGGGTAGTGTAGTAGCATGGATAGAGGATTGGCTAACTAATAAAAGACAGAAAGCTGGATTTTGCTGTCGGTGAGCAGGGGGCGGGGCTGGCTCGCCAACGTGCAAAATTAACTGGGATGATGTTGGGGGACACCCCTGACATCATCCCACCCTATTTAAATTTTCAGGAAGGCAGGGGCACAGCGAGATCAGCTGTCTATCCGCCGACCTGTCAATGGCCAACTGAGGCCATTGACAGGACAATTAAAACAATTAAAGGATCTGCCTGTCCAACCTTAAGGTTGGTGGGCAGGCCAGGAGCCCCGGCAGGGAAGAGAAAAAATATGAAACCTCATCCACCGCTGGATGAGATTTCATGTAGGGTTTAAAAAGCTTTAATAAAGTTTTAGTGAAATTTATTAACATGTCACATGAGGGGGACATGTTAAGGATTTTTTTTTTTCTATTTTTAATGTTTTCAAAACTGTCAGCGATCTCCCTGAGGCAGCATTTATCCTCAGGGAGATATGGATCTTTTGTGCGCATGCGCAAAACAGCGCACTCTCGCATTTGGGGAATCCTCCTACCTGCCCACACGGGAAGCGCATAGCGCTTCCTGCCAGATGTCATGCTGGGTGGTCTTAATTGGCCTGCCCACTTAAAATGGCAGCAGGACCTGCTTCTCCGGTGGGGATCAACTCCCCGCCTGCTGGAGATTGGGTTGGGCCCATCCACCCGGTAGGCAGAGAATTCTGCCCAGAGAGTTGGGATAAAGGGCCATTTTCAGGATGGCAACCTGTAACTAGTGGATGCCATAGGGATCAGTACTGGGGCCACAATTATTTACAACGTATAATAATGACTTAAATGAAGGATGTGAATGCACTATAACCAAGTTTGCAGGTGACATAAAAATAGGTGGGAAGGCAAGTGGTGAGGGTGACACAAAAAGTCTACAGAGGGATATAGACTGGTTAAATGAGTGGGCAAAAACTTGGTAGATGGAATATAGGGCAGAATTTTTAGGTCGGCGGGCGGGCGCTTGCCCGACGTAACCGGACACAAAATCATACACGATGATGTTAGGTTTAACCTTGTTAAAGTAGCAAATGTCCCCAATTTTTCATGGTCCGTCCATCCTTGCAGTTGGTGGACAGGCGAATCTGCCAGGTGGACTTTGCCTTTTTGGTGAAATCTCATCCAAGGGTGGGATGAGGATTCCATCATTAAATTAAAGAAAAATAAAAACCTATGGACAGTGTTTTTAACATGTATGTGTTCGGGTGACTGATTGTGATGCTTGGACACTTTTTTCATGATTTTTAAAACTTTATTTACTGCATTTCAGGTCTTCAGCTTCTTGAGGTAGCTCTCTGTCTTCAGGGAGCTCAGTGGAAGCACTCACCAGTACCCACAGGGACACCGGCGCCCGTCCTCTTCCCATCTCCACTGACAGTGCTAATATTTCCCAGGGTGCTTTTCACGCTGGCTGCCCGTTAATTGGCCAGCCAGCATGAAATTGCAGTCAGTGGCCAATTGCAGTCAGCTGTCCATTCCCCAACTGATCCTGGGCCCGCCGATCGTGCCCACCCACCGAACAAAAAATTCTGTCCATAATGTGAAAAAATGTGATTTTATGCACTTTGGCAGGAAGAAGAGGAGATGAATATTATATAAATAGAGAAAGACTGCAGAAAGCTGCAGTACAGAGGGATTTGAAGGTCCTCGTGCATGAATCGCAAAAAGCTAACATACAAGTTCAGCAGGCAATAGGGAAGACAAATGGAATGTTGGCCTTTATTTTAAAGGAAATGTAGTATAAAAATAGAGAAGTCTTGCTAAAACTATACAAGGCACTAGTTAGACCACACCTAGAATACTGTGAACAGTTTTGGTCCCCTTATCTAAGGAAAGATATATTGGCACTGGAGGCAGTCCAGAGAAGGTGCACCAGGTTGATCCCAGGAAAGGAGGGATTTTCTTTAGAGGAGGGTGAGTAGGTTGGGCCTGTACTCTTTGGAGTTTAGAAGAATGAGAGGGGACCTTATTGAAAAAATAAGATTCTTAGGGGGTAGATGCTGAGAGGCTGTTTCCCCCTCTGGGTGTGTCTAGGGCTAGAGGGCATAATCTTAGAGTAAGGATCGCCCATTTAAGACAGCGATGATGAGGAATTTCTTCTCTCAGTGGGTCGTGAAACTGTGGAATTCTTTATCGCAGAGGGCTGTAGAGGTTGGGTCGTTAAGTTTATTCAAGATTAAGATAGGCAGATTTTTAATCAGTAAGGGAATCAAGGGTTATGGGGAAAAGGCAGGAAAGTGGAGTTGAAGATTATCAGGTCAGCCATGATCTCATTGAATGGTGGTACAGACTCGATGGGCCAAATGGCCTACTTCTGCCCCTTTGTCTTGTGGTCTTATGGTCCACGGCCCAGGTCCTCTACTTCAGCTCCAAGTACACCACGGATGAGGAATCTGCAGGCACCAACATTGAAGACCCTTCACAGTGCTCACCCACACGCTTCACCATCGCAGAGACAAACGCCTCGGTGGGACCTAGTTCTAGCCTTGGGGTCACAATTAGATGATCACATCACACTGTCTGATCCACAGAAGGAGGAGGAGTGGCTTCCCAGGTTTCTGGTGCTCGGAGGACAGTTGAAGGTCAGAAATCTGCTGAGTCCGAGTCAGATGAAGAGCCTCTGACTCGGCCATGCCTCAGTTGCTGGAGCTGCAAAGGCAAGCTCAGGAACAACAAGAAGGGATGTCTGCTGCACTCCTCAGATTGCAAGGCATAATGGAGGATTCTGTCTGCCTCCAGTCTGAGATGATAGCGCCAGCATGCTAATGCACTGAAGTCAATGCTGGTAGGATGGCGCCTGCCATGGAGACCTTGATCCAGGACATTGGTGCTGCACTGCTGCAGGAACTGCACTCCATTGCTCAGACACTTGTAGGCATCATTCAGTATCAATGCAAGAGGCGGTTGGGGCACCTCAAGCTCAGTCCAGCTGCCCTTTCCTCTCAAGGAGTCAGCCAGGTGCACTTGGGCACACATAGGGAGGAGAATCAGCATGTGCACACCCTGGGGCCATCCACTCAGGTGACTCCGGGAGTGTCCAGCCATCTGAATCCCCTCTTTCTGTGACCCCAGGAGCTCCAACTCCACAGGTGATAGAGGGTGCCACTGCATCACAGCAGGACCCTAAAAGCAGGCCGGGGTCCTCTGGGTCTTGGCCCTCCAGTGGATGCCCACCAAGGTCATCGTAGACAACAGGATGAAGCAGTCAGCAGAATGTTGAGGGAGCACCAATGGTTAGAAAGGTCAAGAAGATTTTATTGCATAATGTGAGCATGGGTGTTAATATAATGCATTTTATGTTTACTATTGTAAATAAACTCCCAAGAATGTCTCCTTGTCTATGGCTCCTTATTACGATGAGCAGTGTTCATGTCACTCAGATGTGAAACTTTGTTTCCTGCACAAAAGAAAGGCTGCTGTTGCAGTCCTGTATAATGTGTAAGCTTTTGAGCACAGTGATTGTTCGACTTCAAAGTCACTGTCCAGATTAGTGATGCGTGCACCTCCATGTGGCTTGTGTTTGCTGCAAGAGTCTCATACCCAAGTGTCACTGGGTTCTGTGATGTTCTCTCTGTGCTCTCAGTACCTTTGAGGCAGGGCTGCCCCTCCCCTCCCCCCATCTCGCCACCATTCCTGACAGGTGAAGGGGGTGTTGAAGGGATAAAGCCTGTCAAAGGATCAAGTTGTCTTAAAGTCCATGTGGCCACTGTTTCTCAGCAGTGTCTCGATGATATGTGCCTCTTCACAGAGCGTATGTGCGCTGCCTTCAGCCAGACAGGTGTCATACGTTCCCAAATACAGTGAAGATCTCAGGAGCGTCCTCACTGCATCTCATCATCATCCTCCTGGAATGCTGTGGCAATGAGGACCTCACAACTATGCCTGCCTCACCTGGCCAGTGCAATGGCCTCATCGCCTGCACTCTCACCTTCCAGGACCTCATCACCCTCATGCCTTTGGACTTCGTCCTCATTGGAGGAGATGTGCAGCACTTGCATCTCCTCATCACCCAGGTCCTCCCCACCCTTTGCATTGCCAGGTTGTGTCAGACGCAGCAAGCCACTATGATGTATTCTCTGGGGAATGTACTGCACCAGATCTGTCCAGGCACCGGAACCTCATTTTTAGGATGCCAACGGTGTGCTCAACCACACTCTGGGTTGCAGCATGAGCCTCGTTGTGCCTTCCCTCACCAGGAATCTGAGGCTGCTGCAAGGGCATTAACTGTCACGTTGTTTGTGGGTAGCCCTTGTCCCTGAGGAGCCCACCCTGCATCCTATGTGGTCCCTGGAAGATGTCAGGGATCTGAAACCTGCTGAGGATGTATGATTTGTGGATGCTTCCGGGGTATTGTGCACACATCTGCATGATCCGTTTGTTATGCTCGCTGACCAGCTGAACATTGAGAGAGCGGAAGCCTTTATGGTTCACATACTGGACTGCTTGTCGTCAGGGAGATTTAAGAGACACGTGGGTCTGTCGATGGCATCCTACACCTGTGGGAATCTGGAACTCTGAGCAAATCCCAATGTTCTTGCTTCCTGGTTTGCCTGATCCCTGTCAAAATTGATGAAGGTGTGTGCCTTAGCGTAAAGGGCCTCCGTGACCTCCTGGATACATTTGTGGGTGGAGGCTTGCGAGATCCCACAAAGGTCACCAGTGAAGCCCTGGAAGGAGCCACTGACCTAGAAATTCAGCGTAGTGGCAACTTTAACTGCCAGTGGCAGTGGATTCCCTCCAATTGCCCGTGGTGCCAAATCCTGCAGAAGATGGCATATGTACATGGCCAGTTCTCTTGAAATGCGCAAGCATTGGCAACACTGGTTCTTGCTCATCTGCAGGTAGCACATGCACTATCTGTAGACCCTGTGTCTAGCAATCTGCCTACAAACGATGTCTCTGTGGGGTTCATTCTCTGCCTGAGGAGGAGGCTGTGCCACCTCTTGGTCTTCAGGGTTCTGCTCCTCCCTTTGGCGAGCCTGGCGCCTCCATCATATTCTTCTCCTTCTCTCCTGCCTGTAAGCAATCAGGCAGACAGTGAGATCACCAGGCTCCATGTTCCTGATGGTCTCCTCATTGCAGTATTAAAGAGGGAGCTGCAAGGGTCAGCAATTGTCTCCTAAGGACCACTCATGGTTAAGTCATTGTCTGCGGCCACCTCTCAAGGTTCCTTAACATATGCCAGAGAGTCCAGGCCATCACGTGGATGACCAGTGTTTAGTGAGCATGATGGCTCACCCAGCACCACCCCACACCACATGACCGAGTGGCAGCAACTTCAGCCACTTAACTGCATCCTGAACTCTCACCTCAGGCGCAGGCATTTTCCTCAACCAGATTCCAAGGCTTCGGGGTTTGCTTGTACCATGAGGGTGAATTTTCAATGTTGACTGAAATATAATGCAAGAGTGCATCCTCTGTCAGCGTTCAATGGCCACCTTTCCCAAGGACCCTTGGGCTTAACCAGTCGCACAATGGTTCTGCAGCACCACAGCACTCATTCGAGTTTGAAGTGCGCTCAAGGGAGCAATCATTGTAACTGCAAGGAATTGATGCTGCTTTAGTGGCACAATTGCTTGACTAGGCTGACTCCAAGCATGTCAACTGAGCTCAAGCTAAATGCTGTCAGCTGCGGTGGAGTGCTCATTTTTGACATGTTTTGCCACTAGCCAGGCCATTTCTTCCCCCACTCCCCCTACATATTTGTGCTCAAACTTCAGTCCGTGCTGCTATGACCCCACCCCTGTCCCGGTAGTGTTGCCCTTGCCCCAGGGTTGCCTTCTCCCCCTTCCCCCTTTGCATTGTTACCCTTGCCCTGGTACCAGAATCCAACCACAAAGAAGCTGCTGCAGAGACTTGCCTGCACCCGCCCTGAATCCGCAGAGCCACTGGGATTATTGCGAGTGCTGCGCAAAGTTGTGTGCACTCACCTCCAAGTTCCCCTCGAAGTTGAGGTTGCCAGGTGAACGCCCGTCATGATGGGATTTAAATTTGACCCGGTTGAGGGGGGGTGGGGGGGAGAGAGGGGGTCGGGGTGGGGGGTGGTGGGGTAAGTTTCCAGCATGCGGCCACAATAATAAGATGCAAACTTATTAAAATTAAGTTCCCGACATTTGACGGTGGGAAACATGACCCTCCATTGACGGGGGGAGGGGATAATTGCATTCTGGATATACATCACAACCAGGGCCTTCTTTCAAGATTCTCCGATCTCGCCGCCAAACACACCTGTCACAACTGGGTGCGGAAAATCCCGGCCATTCACTTATCAATTCATTTGCAGCCATTTTGTACTGCTGGCATTGATCAGCTTTAAAGTGTCGTCTGGCTGAATTTTTCAAAACATTAACACAACACCTGTAGGCTTTGTTCTGCCTGTAAACCTAATTATTCTACTAATAACAAATCAATTGCTTGGAACTCCAAAATAGTAACCCTTCCTGCTAGTAACTGCCTCAGGGCAGAATTTTCTGTGCCCATTGGCGTCGGGAGTCATGGTGGCCGTGAGCAGATGATGTGGCGGGAAGGCCAAAAATGTTTGTAATCATCTGCTCTGCCCGTCAATGGCGGGCCACGTTTCCCACCGCCGCATGTCAGGCACTTCATTTTAGTACACCTACATTTCATTATAAGCCCAGCTCGCCAGAATCATCCCCCCATGCTGGATCATCCATGCACTTTTCACAACAGCATTGATAAGACGTGTACCTGGTGAGCTGCACTTTGAGAGGGGCTCGGAGGTGAGTACACAGGAATGTTGTTCAGTGCTCATAAGGTCGACTGTTGGACTTCAAGGTTGAGGCATCGCACATTCAGGCGAGGGCACAGGCAATTCGCTTTTTCCCGGCTGGCTGACAGTGTGGTGCTGGGGCAAGGGCTGCCCTGCAGTTGAAGGTCGTGCACAAGCAAGTGCGAGCTGGAGTGGAGGGAAGAAGGCATGCAAACCTTGTATTAAGTGACCATTCCTCTGCAGCTGAGACAGTTCAGACGCAGCCAATTGATATGATTGGAGTCAGGCCTCTAGCTTATCTGCCAACTCAAGCAACACAGAGGCATGAACGTGCCACCAAGTGCTCCAGTGCTTTTCACCCCTTGGGTACAGGCTGCAAACTAATGGATGTTTTGGTGGCCTGAAGAACAATTGGATGACTGGGCACATTGTACAATCTCCTTGATAAAGTTGGCCATGGAGTAGGCAATCTCCAGAGGAGATGAGGCCAGTTGGAGATGTGAGGGTGTGTGAGGGAGAGTGAGTGTTGATGTCCCTTGAGCTGGCAGTGAGTGGAATGCCAGTGAAAGTGTGATGGGCTTGTGAGTGTGTGAGTTTAGAGTGATGAGATGGTTGACTTACCCTTGCAGCACGGATGAGAACATTCATCCTCTTTCTGCACTGGATGGCCAACCTCTTGTGGGCAGTGTTGGCACTGACCACCACTGAAACTGCCTCCCAAGCCAGATTGGTGATGTTGCTGCCCCTCCTGCAGCCAGAGCGTGGGTAGAGGGCATCATGACGGGCCTTCACGGCATCCAAAAAGGCATTCCAGTGTTGCATCACTGGCTCAGTGGGGCTGAGGTCTTCTGTGCAGCAGTCCTGGCTGGAAGCACTGAGAGGTATGCATTGCTACACTTTAAATATGGCACCAGCACGAGGAAGTGGTGAGGTGACGGTATGGTGGGTGAATTGGAGGCAGCGCACCGGCGAAACATTGTGTTTCCTGGGAATGTATGATTAATGAGGTGGAATTGGGATGATACAGCATGAAAAGCTGCCATTATGGCCAGTGGATAAAATGTCTTTTATCCCCCTGCTACCACACTTAGTGCAAATCTGGGATGATTCCGCCCTCAGTCTCCATGTGCCGATTCAAGTTAATTTATTGTACACTTAAGTCACACATTTTTTGAACCTATTGACAATTACAATACATTGGTTACACTTACTAACCTCAGAGGTATTTACTGATCAGCACTTTTGCTGTAAAAAGCAACTTCTCCTATAAGCAAAAATAAAGATACCTGGAAAAAATCAGCAGACCTGCTGAGATTTTCCAGGTATCTTTAATTTTATTTTGGATTTCCAGCATCCACAGTTCTTTGCTTTTCTCCTATAAGCACCCCTGCTTCTTAATATGTAACCAACTTCTTATTCAGCTCCATCCCCTATCACAGATTCCAATGTTGTGTAGCTTGCCTAGTAGTCCTTCATGTGGGATTTTATAAAATACCTTTTGGAAATTTGAATAAGTTGTCTCGTAAATACCAACACTTTCTTTGTCTTCAACATATTGAATTCTTCTCATGTTTTTTAAAACGGAGTTTAAATGGGTTAATAGCTGTGATTAAAAAAAAAAACACTGAGGAACACTAAACATTCATATGGGAACAATCTTGATGAGAAGCGATCCCCACTCACTTATGGTATGTCTGAACAACCAATCTAAATCCTTCCTCAGATCTTTTGCTGCCTCCTCCATTTCTGTTCCTGTCCCTACTTCTGTGCTATCAACTGATGTGTCCAGTCTTAAGCTAGTTTCAGTGAACAGAGGATATATGTGTACTAGAACAATTGTGATCAACATTTATCTTTGTGGCAGTCCCCTCAAAACTTCCATAAACTTCTCCAATAAGCACCCCGGCTTCTTAAATTGTAACCAATTTCTTATCCTTTTCCATCCCCTGTCATAGATTCCAGTGTTGTTTAGCTTACTTAGTAATTCTTCATGTTGGATTTAATAAAATATATTTTGGAAACCTGAATACATTTTCTCGTAAGTACCAACACTTAAATTGTCTTCAACATTTTGAAATAAGTCCAGATTTCCTTATCAACAGTATCATTTTTTAACTATTGCAAATCAAGGTACTCCTCCAGCCTGCCCCTCAAAATATATTGTATTATTTGGGAGACACAGGTACAGTGGGCCAAATGGCTTCCTTCTGTATGCATCATCTAATAATTCACCTGTTATTGCTGTTAGGTTAATCAAATTTGTTTACTGTAAGTTTAATTTTCATTGCACTTACATAACAGTGTTGTGTTTGCCTGCATCCAGCCTTGCCAAAGCTAATAAGACTTTAGCAATTCTACTGTGATAGTCAGTGCTCTTCACTGATCTCCTTCAGACTCTTAAGACGGAATGATAAAAAGCCAACCTTTTCTTTGGCAAACTGTATGCCTGGGATCTGTCGTGCCATATGGAAGATTCCCTTTGTTTTAAATAAGGTGTGCTTATTAATACTACAACAGCTGATACATACAGCCCTGACTTTATGCTTCAGAGAACCGCAAAGGCATTTTACAGATTATGCTTATGTTACTATTATAATATTTACATAAAAATTGTTAAGGATGTAATGCAATATATTAAATTCTCAAAATATTAATAGTAATGAATACCATAATAATAATCTTTCATCTGTGTCATTTTCTGCAGTTAGGTTGTTAATGGGAAAAGAATTGCCAGTAAACTAACCTTGTGGCTTAATTTTATGCCCTTGAAAGCTGAAAATCTCTGATAGATTATTCCTGTTCTGGATATTAGGTGACAAGGAGTTAAAAGTAATTCATAGTCATGTAATGATTCTGGCATGCTGTCATCTCAATGAAAATTTCTGGGAACTGCTCAGGGTTTAGAACAGAAGATCAGCAAAAGACCATAAAATCAATTTCCCGAATGAAAACATATTAAAAAGAACAAATTTTTTCAATTCTGTTATTCACACTGGCCAAACCTTTCGGTCACTGTTGGGGAGGGATAGTCTGACACTGACTACAATTTAATCTGCCCACTTACTATTTTATACGAGGCCCTTTGCACCTTATGATGCCAGCTCCAGCAGGGATGCAGGGACAAACAGAGACAGGAGGCCAATTGTTGAGTGTAATTCCAACGCAGCTATGCCCCCTTTTCCTCATCATGACCTGAAAACACGCTTCTTAAGATAAAAGCAAAATACTGCGGATGCTGGAAATCTGAAATAAAAACAGAAAATGCTGGAAAAACTCCGCAGGTCTGACCGCATCTGTAGAGAGAGAAACAGAGTTAATGTTTCGAGTCTGTATGACCCTTCTTCAGAGCTTAAGGTCTGTCTTCTGTTCATTGACTTACATTGTTGTAAAATGAAGTTGTCAACCCAACACAGCTCAACCTCCCCTCACTGACAGTGATAATGCCTCTCACCACCCCCTGGACAATGCTCAATCCCCTCCCTCACCTCCCAACAGTGTTCACCCCTGTCTCACCCCTCTGACAGTGTTAACCCACTCTCTCACTCCTTGGCAGTGTTCAGCCCCCTTCCTCAACCCATGAAAATGCTCAACCTCCCCTTCCTTGCTCTCCCACAATGCTGACTCTTCTGACATCGGCCGGGCAGGATTCAGGGATTCTGGAAGGTGAGTTGAGTGAGGGGATACAGGAGGGGGTGAGCAATGTCTGGGGTACAGGGGGATGGGATGGCGTGGTGTTGAACATTGCCAGGAGTGGGGGTGGGGGGGTGAACATTGACTGGAGGGAATTGAACATTGTTTGGGGAGTGGTGAACATTGCTGGGATGGGGGGGCAGAGGTGAGGGGGTGCAAGTATGAACATTGACAGGATGAGGGGAGGTGATGGTCTAGTGGTGCTGTTACTAGACTGGTAATCTAGAGACCCAGAGTAATGCTCTGGTGACCTGAGTTCAAATCCCACCACAGCACATGGTGGAATTTGAAATCAATAGAAAAAAATCTGGAATTAGAAGTCTAATGATGACTATGAAACCATTGTTGTAATAACCCTTCTGGTTCACTCATGTCCTTTTGGGAAGGAAATCTGCTGTCCTTATCTGGTCTGGCCTACATGTGGGCCTGGAGTCACAACAATGTGTTTAACTCTTAAATGCCTTTTGAAATGGCCCAGCAAGCCACTCAGTTGTATCAAACCACAAAAGGTTAATAAAAAGGAATGAAACCGGATGGACCACCTGGCATCGAGCTAGGCACTGGAAACAGCAATGGCAAACCCGGCCCTGTCAACCCTGCAAAGTGCTTCTTACTAACATCTGGGCATTTGTGCCAAACTTAGGAGACCACCGTCACCATCCCTGGGTACGTTCTATCCCACTGGCAGGACAGGTCCAGTAGAGGTGGTGACACAATGATATACAGTTGGGAGGGAGTTGCCCTGGGAGTCCTCAACATCGACTCCGGACCCCATGAAGTCTCATGGCATCAGGTCAAACATTGGCAAGGGAACCTCCTGCTGATTATCACATAACGCCCTGCCTCAGCTGATGAATCCGTGCTCCCCCATGTTGAACACCACTTGGAGGAAGCACTGAGGATGGCGAGGGTGCTGAATGTATTCTGGGTGGGGGCCTTCAATGTCCATGACCAAGAATGACTCGGTAGCTCCACCACAGACTGAGCTGGCTAAAGGAGGTAGCTGCCAGATTGTTTCTGCAGCAGGTGGTGAGAGAACCAACAAGAGGGAAAAACATACTTGACCTCATCCTCACCAACCTGCCTGCCGCAGGTGCATTTGTCCCTGTGTTATGACACAGCGGATGGTAAATGCTGAGACGTTCAAATCCCAGAGGGAAACTTGAAATAATTGCCACAACTATTTTACAATTTCTATTTATTTTGAGATGCATGCCTTGAATTCAGTATTAATAAGACCACCAAGTCTTATAGGTTTCTTACAAAATTAAATTAAACCTTTATTGAATAAAAAAATGTTTTAAGCACATACAAGGTTTACAAATCACTACTATGATAACTTCTAAATCCCCTAGTTAATCTGACTCCCAGTTATACCTCCATTAAGGCAACAGTAAAACACAGAATTTAATCAGATCCAGGCAAAGCACACACCCTGGACAATCAAATTCAAAGTGAGTTTTTCTCAGCTTCAGTTCCTTGTAGACAGCAGCTTGAGACTTAGAAGCTGAGGCTTTTCACACTTGCATTAGATCTTAAAATTCCTGCGTTTACACACAAACTTCCCTCCTTTAAAAGTATTTTCCCCTTTGAATGCAAATTCCCATTGTTTCACCATGTCTTTGGACTTTACCTCTCTAATAATAATCTATCATAGTACCAATTTTACCAATAATCTTTGGGAAAAATTAACACACTGTTTCTTAACTTCTTCTGGCTAGGTGTAACATTTCAACCCCTCTTTTGAATTCAAGCTATTCTGGTTTATGTAAAAATGCAAATGTTCCCTGTACACCTCACAGTCTCAAACTTCACATATGTTTACCTATTTAGCATTTCAAACCTAGCTTCACTTCCTACATCAAAGCCTTCAGACCAGCTGCCTTTAGTTCAAATAAGTTCCCCCCCCCTCCGCCCACCAGACACACACATACCCATAGACACTGGCCCCACTATTACTTTACTTTACAATAAATTCCAATAACATTATGAAAATTACTATGTCTTCCTGACATTATGACAGTATCGGTAGAAGTGACCACCGCACAGTCCTTGTGGAGACAAAGTCCCATCTTCACATTGAGAATACCCTCCTTCATGTTGTGTGGCACTACCACCATGCCAAATGGGATCAATTTTGAATAGATCTTGCAACTCAAGATTGGGCATCCATAAGGCACTGTGGGCCATCAGCAGCAGCGGCATTGTACTCAACCACAATCTGTAGTCTCATGGCCCGACATGTCCCCCGCTCTACCGTTACCTCAAGTCAGGGGATCAACACTGGTTCAACGAAGAGCACAGGAGGGCATGCTAGGAGCAGCACCAGGCATACCTGAAAATGAGGTCTCAACCTGGTGAAGCTACAACATAGGGCTACTTGCATACCAAACAGCATAAGCAGCAAGTGATAGAGCTAAGTGATCCCACAACCAGCCGATCAGATCTAAGCTCTGCAGTCCTGCCACATTCAGTTGTGAATGGTGATAGGCAGTTAAACAACTAACTGGAGGAGGAGACTCCACACATATCCCCATCCTCAATGACGGGGGAGCCCAGCACATCAGTGCAAAATATAAGGCTGAAGCATTTGCAGCAATTTTCAGTCAAAAGTGCCAAGTGGATGATCCATCTTGACCTCCTCTGAACGGCCCCAGCATCACAAATGCCAGTCTTCAGCCAGTTCGAATCACTCCATGTGATATCAAGAAATGACTGAAGGCATTGGATACTGCAAAAGCTATGGGCCCTGACAATATCCTGGCAATAGTACTGAAGACATGCGCTCCAGAACTTGCTATGCCCATTGCCAAGCTGTTCCAGTCCAGCTACAACACTGGCATCTACCCAGCTATGTGGAAAATCGCCCAGGCATATCCTGTACACAAAAAGCAGGACAAATCCAACCCGGTAAATTACCGCTGCATCAGTCTACTATCAATTATCAGTAAAGTGATGAAAAAGGTCATCAACAATGTTATCTAGCAGCACTTGCTTAGCAATAACCTGCTCATTGATGCCCAGTTTGGGTTCTGCCATGGTCACTCAGCTCCTGACCTCATTACAGCCTTGGGCCAAACATGGACAAAAGAGCTGAACTCCCAAGGTGAGGTGAGAGTGACTGACCTTAACATCAAGGCAGCACTTGACCTGAGTGTGGCATCAAGGAGCCCTAGCAAAACTGGAATCAAAAGGAATCAGGGGTAAAACTCTCCACTGGTTGGAGTCACACCTAGCACAAAAGAAAATGGTTGTGGTCATTGGAAGTCAATCATCTCAGTCCCAGGACATCACTGCAGGAGTTCCTCAGAGCAGTGACCTCGGCCCAATCATCTTCAGCTGCTTTATCAATGACCTTCTTTCCATCATAGGGTAAGAAGTGGGGATGTTCGCTGATGATTGCACAATGTTCAGCTCCATTTGCAACTCCTCAGATAGTGAAGCAGTTCATGTCCAAATGCAGCAAGACCTGAACAATATCCAGGCTTGAGCTGACAAGTAGCAAGTAACATTCTACCACACAAGTGCAAGGTAATGACCATCTCCAACAAGAGAGGATCTAACCATCGCCCCTTGACATTCAATGGCATTAGCATCACTGAATCCCCCAATATCAACATCCTGGGGGTTACCATTGATCAGAAACTGAACTGGACTAGTCATATTATTACTGTGGCTACAAGAGCAGGTCAGAGGCTAGGAATCATGTGACGAGTAACTCACTTTCTGACTCCCTAATGTCTGTTCACCATCTACAAGGCACAAATCAGGAGTGTGATGGAATACTCTCCAATTGCCTGGATGAGTGCAGCTCCAATAACACTCAAGAAGCTTGACACCATCCAAGGCAAAGCAGCCTGCTAGATTGGCACCCCATCCACAAACATACGCTCCCTCCACCACTGATGAACATTGGCAGCAATGTGTACCATCTATAAGATGCACTGCAGAAACTCACCATGGCTTCTTAGACAGTACATTCCAAACCCACGACCACTACCATCCAGAAGGACAAGGGCAGCAGACACATGGGAACACCACCGCCTGGAAGTCCTCCTCCAAGCTTGACTTGGAAATATATCGCTGTTCCTTCAGTATTGTTGGGTCAAAATCCTGAAACTTCCTCCCTAACAGCACCATGGCTGTACCCATACCACAGGGACTTCAGCAGTTCAAGAAGGTAGCTCACCACCACCCTCTCAAGGGCAATTAGCAGTGGCCAATAAATGCCAGCCTAGCATTGGAATGGTGGTGAATATTGCTGGGGGAGGTGGTGAACATTGCTGGGGACGCAGGATGCGGGCAGGGTGAAAATTGCTGAGCGAGAGTGGGGGGGGTGGTGAGCATTACTGGGAGCGGGGGAAGAACATTACTGGGAGTGAGTGTGAACATTACTTGGAGTGGGGGGATGAACATTATAGGGAGTAGGGGGGTGAACATTCCTGGGAGTGGCTGGTGAACATTACTGGGAGTGTGGGGTGGGGGGGGTGGTGGTGGGGGGGAGATGAACATTACCAGAAGTGGAGGGGTGAACATTATTGGGAGTGAGTGTAAATGTTACTTGGAGTGGGTGGATGAACATTACAGGGAGTAGGGGGGGTGAACGTTACTGGGAGTGGTGGGGGGTGAACATTCCTGGGAGTGGGTGGTGAACATTACTGGGAGTGTGGTGGGGGGGGGAGGGGGGGCGGAGGGAGATGAACATTACCAGAAGTGGAGGGGTGAACATTACTGGGAGTGGGGGGGAGGGGTGGGTGAACATTACTGGGAGTGGGGGGGTGAACATTACTGGGAGCGGGGGGTGGGTGAACATTACTGGGGGTGGGGGTGAACATTGCCGGGGGTGGAGGTGAACATTACCAGAAGGGCAGGGCATCTGTGAACATTACCAGGAGGGGGTGGGGCTGTGAACATTGCTGGAGAGTGTTGGGGGTTTGGGGGGGCTGCAGGGAGTGAACATTTGCAGGGAGGGGGTGAACATTGTCGGCCGTCCTGTTATGATTTGACACTCCAGCTGATTACTTGGAGTTACGTTGTTTATATACCTGCTAGGAGAAGCTCTAAATTAATCTGTGTAAAAACAAGGCTAACTATAGCAAACTGAAGACCCCATGGTCCTGGCCATCTGATCTCACTGCCATTGCAATCATGGAGCAATCTAGGCAGGGGAAACCAGCAATCGGAAGTTTAAACTTCCTGCACCGTGGATGTGCGCAAATTGGGATTTCCTCAGGGTCCTGAAGTGCATCAGCGACGTAAGTTGAGTCAGAGGCCTCTCCCCATATTGGAAGACTTGGACCAATGTAATCTCTGCCTCACGAGTCAGGATATTTTGGATGACAGGGTTTCCATCCTGCCATCTGAAAAGTGTTCCTTGGCTACACTCAATTGGCTGCAGGTGGGACTGCTGACCTTCACGGTTGAGGAAGTCCCCCCTTAGAGAGCTGCCAGCCATCCTGATTGGCCAACAGCTTCCTAGTCTCTGGACAAAAGAGAACCTTCCTGAAGACATTAGGGCCTCAGCCCCATGACTGGGCGGGAAGGTAAGTTTTTGGGGACGGAGGGCGGGGATGGTAAGGAAGGCCTGGGAGTTGGATAGTAGGCGATTGGGGTGCCGGAGGAGAGGCCGGGGTGGTGGGTAGTGGGGAGAGAGGAGGGAGGTGCAATGACCACCTAACTTTAAGGGGGGGCACCCGAAGTCAGAAGGGGGGCTTCTGATGGGTTGGGGTGGGATGGGGGCACTTCCACTTCCTGCTTAAGGCCTAAGTCCGATCTTTCTTGGGTTTCCCCCACACCAGGAAATCCTTCCATAAGCATAAAAATTGAGGCTGGGTGGGAAATGGCCCCTATGTGGCCAATAATGAAATGGTTTCTCCCTGGCTAAGAACCTGCCGGCAGGGGAGCGTGAAATTCTTCAGAGAATGCTTTGCTGCTTCTTTCAAGTTGAATCAGCATGGGTAATATTAAAGGAAATGCAAACCAAAAAGGATCAATGCAGATGTCACAGGATACTCACGTTTTTAAAATTTTTAACAATTCCATAAAATGTGTGAGATCACCTAGTATCATACACACTAAAATGTCTTGAGAACAGTTTGTACTTTTGCTCTTATTGCCCTGCTGTTTGTTCCTTTTCATCCACATACACAGACTGTCTTCAATGGTCCTGCAATCAACCAATAACCAGAGCACCACAAATATAATGATGGAACCATTCCCAGTTTCAAAATATTACTTTACAGTTAAATTTTAGGACTATTTGGATTAGTTACTCATTGTAAAAAAGTCAAAACCACAGTCATGTCATGTGTGTGCATTGCTTAATAGCAAATGTGGTGAAACCCATTGAGAAAACCGCAAAAAGCTCAAGCTGGCAGCCTGCCTCGAGCTAACCTTGGGGTCAAGAAAAACAAAAAAATAAACTGAAAATATGCATCGCTCAAGGACACGACCAGTTCACTGAGACATCAGCTGATGGGAAGTTTCTGTTCCCACAAAACGTTGCAGTGCACTTTCCGACAATACATAAAATGTACAGTATGGCACAATCAGTGCAAAAAGTAAATCTTATTGTGTTATCCAAAGGGGGATTTTAATGGCCAATATTTTAAATTGCAAACCTACTTTTAGTAAGAACGTTTTTACAAATTATAAAGGAAATTTGTAAAGCACTAACATTTTTCAATGCACAGGTGTTAGTTTTATTCTGGGGTTGCTTTGCTCACGAACTAGGTGCACGCTTATCAGTCGGCAGGTGAGTTAATTCTAATATCCTGCAGACACAGAGACCAATATGAAATGAAGCACATACTATTTATTTACACAAACAACAGAGCATTAACATTATGGGCTGAAGTCTCCGGTTGGCAAGTGGGGCCGGGGCCCACTTGCCAACAGGTAAAATGATGCGGGCGTCCCAACGTCACCACATGTCATTTAGATTTCCAGTTTGGAGGGCACACAGCCAAATTGGCTGCGTGCCTGCCGAACTACCAAAGGCCTATTAGGGCCTGTTAAAAACTAATTTAAGCAATTAAATGAGCTGCCCGTCTTACTTAAGGTTGGCGGGCAGGCGAAGAGCCGAGGTGGCCTTCGCATTTTTCATGAAACCTCATCCATGGGTGGGATAAGGTTTCATGAAGTGTTTTAAAATTCAATAAAATGTTTTTAAAAAGTCCTTTGACATATCCCATCTCATCTGACTGTGGCATATGAGGGGACATGTTTTAAAAGTTTCTAATTACTTTATTTCAGTTTTTAAATATCAAACTGATCTCCCTGAGACACCTCTGTGCTGCAGGGAGATTTCTGTGCTCTTTCGCGCGCATGCATGAAACAGCGCAGGCCCGGACTCACGGAATTCCACCCCCACCCCACCCACCCGCAAATGGAGCGCTCAGTGTTTCTGGGCATGTGTCCGTTGGGCCTTAATTGGCTGGCCCACGTAAAATGATGGCGCAGCCCCGATTGGGGGCGCCGTTTGGGTTCGATCCCACCCCTGCCCGCCCCCACAGAATCCCCACCGATGGGGGGACAATTTTTCCCGATGTGCGCTTCTCCAGCCAGACCTTACTCTAGACTAACATTAACATGGTAGCCCGCACTGCCCAGCTATTGGGTCTTACATTCACAGCCACATGGTCAATCTACTCACATTCTCTTAAAGGTGTATTACACTTCAGATTACCACATCCATTCCCCTTTACTGGAAAGTACATTTTACAATATATTAACTATTTACAAATTTAGTCTCCAAAGAAGCTTTGTCAAATGTGTCAACCCACATAGGTCTATGACTTTGGTTGGTTTACCTGAAGCCTCCCTCTCAGGAGTTATCTGTTCACTAGGCTTCCCAGTAGGAACTTGTAAATTTGCTTCTTCGACTCTCTCAGGCTCAACGGGTTCTGCAGGTGCTTCCAAAGCAAGAGGAATTCCTCCTACCTGTGGTGTAGACTCCAAAGAGAATGTTTTCACACTCTTTCGGGCCTCATTGTAGGCACCCCTGCTGCCCCTCCCCTCCTAGTTCAATAATATGAAAGGCAATTGCCAGACAGATTCTGAGAATTAGAATGTTGGTCAAGGCTAAATGTGACACAATATGTTTAGCTTCCTGTTGTGTAAAAAAAAATTTGGTTAGTAATTCCACTTGTTCTTGGTACATGTCTTTTTTTGATGGGTTTTCCTCTTGGCAGCGCTGACTTTCATCTCAGCCTTCTTTTCAATTTCCCTATTGACCGGACTAGACTCAGGGATAAGCTCAGTTTGAGTGAACTCGGTGGTTGGGTCTTCCAGCATTTCCTCAACTGTCAGCTCCTTTGAAAACTCAGGGGTCTCTATTTTTAAGGCCTTTTGGTTTTAAGGCTGGTTCTTCAGTTCTTCCATTTTTTTTATATATTTGTTAATTGTTTCCTGGAGAATTAAGTATTGTTGTGCTTTCTCAGCTAATTGATTCTCTATGTCAGCCAGAGACATGCGGAATTCTTTCTGTTCTTCCTCATACCTTTTTAGTGGTACAAATTGGAATCTGAGGGAATCTTGCAATATGCAAAAGTCGTTCAGCAGGTTTTCTTTTTCATTTTCTTTTTGGAGGTTACTGACTTCAACTCAAACTCTGGCCTGAAGCGTCACGTATATGAGTTTCTTTTGTTGAGTCTTTAGACACACCTTTTTCCAAACAGCAGCATTTCCTGAGTTTGATTGATATCTTAGTAATCTCTCAAGATTGATCTCTCTTAACTAGTTTCTTCTGAGGAGACTCGGTCCTCTGCCAACTATCACCATCAGGAGTAGATTAGGAGACTGGCTTCTATATTGTACTGGGACCTTGCATATACCTTTCACTTATATGTCTATGTCAGTTTATGTCTTTAGTCTGGCATTTGAGTTTTCCACCCTTAATAAGTGGCTTCCTCTATTCAGATACTTAAATATTTGTTTCGCTATAACTGTCATGGGCGTGCCTGTATCCACTTCCATTTGAAGGGGTTTTCTGTTGGCTTCTACTGTCATGTAGATTGGCTCTGTTTTACCCATTTTTCAATTGTGTAGGGAGTAAATATCTGACTCTGTTTCTCCTGGCTCCTCCATTTTATAAATTCCATGACTTCTGCTTTTTTGTTTGAACTTTGGGCCTCAGTCTTTCTTTACAATACCGCATAATGTACCCATTGCGGTGGCAGTGAAAGCAATTGGTTCTTCTAAATTGACATTCGTTTGTAGCTGTCTAGTTCCATTCTGCTATTATGAATGTGTTTTTTTATCCGTTAAGCCATTGCTTTTTGATGTTCTATTAATTGTAGCTGTTTCCTGCCTTTCCATGGAGCCCTGCGCTTCTGCACCATTTCTAGCTGGTGCCTCCCTCTCGCCGTGAAGAACAGCACCATTTTGTGCTCCCTTGATTTCTTCTAAGTCTCTGACTGCTCTTTCCATTGCAAGCTCCAACTCCAGAGCTGTGCTGAAATCCAACTTTGTCTCAGACAGCAACCTTTTTTGAATGGCGTCTCCATTAATCCCACACACTAACTGTTCTCTTAACATGTCATTAATCAATGTCCCAAACTCACAGTGCTCTGTCAATTGTTTTAAGGCTGCTACATAGCAAGTGACTGTCTCTCCAGGGGCACGACAGCTCGCTTTGAATTTAAAACGCTGCGTTGTTACTGAGGGTTTGGAAATGGCCGCTCACTAGATTCACCAACTCGTCAAAGCTCTTGGAATCTCGGGTGCTGGGTGCCATTAGGCTACGAATTAGGCAGTATGTTTTACTGCCACATGTCAAGAAGAGGATCGCCTGCCTCTTCTCCTCCCCCGATATGTCGCTGACCAAAAAGAAAAATGCGAGGCATTCAATATAATGTGACCAGTCATCGGTGGTCTGATCAAACGGTTCAACGTGGCCAAATTGTAGCATACTGGAGGGTGACAACTTCAACAACAATGGTGAATGTTTACAATTGTAATGTATTTACAATTGGCCTGCAGGGCACAGCTACTTCAGTACAGCTGAGTTTTTGTGGCTTTCCTTGGTGTCATCAACTAGTGGTGTTTTGCCTCAATGCCAGTTGTTATGTTTTACTATAGGGTCACTTTGCTCGTGAACTGGTTGCATGCTTATCTGTCGGCAGGTGAGTCGATTACAATATACGGTAGACGCAGAGACCAATATGAAATAAAGCACATTCTATTTATTTACAGAAATAACAGAGCATTAACATGATGTGTGCTTCTCCAGCCAGAACCTACTCTGGACTAACGTTAACATGGTAGCCTGCACTACACAACTGTCTGCTCACTGTCTCTTAAAGGTGTATTACACCTTAGATTACCAAAACAGGTAAATGAATTTTAGTCTTGAGTCTCAAAATGAATACATATCGGGGGAGAGTGAACAAAGACAAAAATAAATGTTAAATTGTGTGATTTTTAAAATTATTTCAAAGCCACAAAATAGAGTTATCTTAAGAGCAGAAATTGTTGTATAAGATTAACAGAAGTTTTTAAGTATAATTATCTATTTAATAGATATCCACGGTTTCAAGTAAGTGTTCAAAATAGGAATAAAATTTTTAAAAGAGCACTTTTAGATGTAATAGCTTCAACAACCGCCAATGGCAGCTAGAAAAATATGACTGTTAACAATTCACACTATAAAAAGTAACTTTTTCATGATGCATACTTTACAATGTCCCAAACTCTGAACAGTGTTAATAAAACTATTAACATTCCTCTTTAACCAACACAGTATCCTGATTGTAATTTATTTCAACTGTTGCACAAAACAGCTCACTCAAAAAATCAGTCTTCAACATTTTGTGTTAACCAAAAGACCTTATTATTTATTTACAGTGGTTAGTAGGCATTAATCATAATAAGAAACACTGAAAAATATTTTTTTATCTTACTCATCAATTGAGTTTATAGCAAGAACAGCAACTCACATTTACAGTAAGCTTTGTGTTATCTAGCACCATACCAACTTGAATTCTCTACTAACCAGAATTTCTGTTGTTCCCCTAATATGAATCATCGCTTTCCCAAATGGAAACAATTACAAAGCTATCTTGAACCCGTACCTGTATATTGTATAGTTTTATACATCAATTTATGTATTAACGTACTGTTGAAAATTAGAAGTAAAAAGAATACTGTTCTTTACTTATATAAAAACAAAAAACTGCGGATGCTGGAAATCCAAAACAAAAACAGAATTACCTGGAAAAACTCAGCAGGTCTGGCAACATCGGCGGAGAAGAAAAGAGTTGACGTTTCGAGTCCTCATGACCCTTCAACAGAACAGTTCTGTTGAAGGATCATGAGGACTCGAAACGTCAACTCTTTTCTTCTCCGCTGCTGCTGCCAGACCTGCTGAGTTTTTCCAAGTAATTCTGTTTTTGTTACTGTTCTTTACTTCCTGAATACTTACATCTTAGTTCATGCTACACATATTGCACTGTATTCCAATCGTATATGCAACTCTCCTTGAAAGAACATTTTGGATTAACCGGCAGCACCCATTTCCCGCTCATGCTGGATCATAAAGATTTTATTGTATATAGCACATTTAATGTAGAAAAATGCCCCAAGGTGATTCCTAGAAGTGTAATCATGTTCGGGCACTGCAAGCTAGACAATTATTTGGCCCATATTCAACTTAACAAAGAGTTTAATATCTTTACTTATACCTGACACCTGGATTTTCTACATGGGTGAATTTCTGAATGGAAATTTGGCTAAGCATGATGCACCTGACCTTAACAAGACCTGGGCTGACCCCACTGCAGTGCCTGGAGTCAGCCAAATTTTATTAGCACAGGCAAGTTCCCAGCATTGAGTGTCCCTAATTAGGAGCTCTCCATTTGGAGGGCAGCAACTAGCTCACAGGTTAGAGATTTAGCAGGAGTTCTCAACCAGGGCTTTGCAGCCACCTTGAGCAGGTCTCAAAGGATCAACCAAAAACAAGTACAGGATACAGATCCTCATTTGTAAATGAAAAATTCTATCTACAAGTCTCAGTGCATGACATTGTCCAGGATTTTTTGACCCTGCCCGTCACTGGGATCCGATCCCAATGAAAGTCAATGGATTTTTGGCTGGGCCACCACATCCCCCATGGTGGGTCCAGCCACAACAGAGCCGGAAAATCCCGGCCATTGCCTCTTCTTGGTTAGAGGAAATGTCTTCTTTGAAACACTTACTGAACTGCTCTAATTCCTTTGGTAATCTTGCTTCATTAGAAAGATCCTCAGCGAAGCTATTCTGGCTGTTTTCAATACTCAAACAAAAGCCTTTCCTTGTCCCACCGTGCTACATGTATTGTTTTTTATAAGTTTATCAAAACCCATTCACCTCTGATGTTAAGGAAGAAAGAGGGTTGAGTTAGTTGTATCCCCTCTAAGACTTGCTTCTAACATGTGCCTGCTTCAATCAAGCATGGTTTCCATATGGAAAATTCAAAATCTCTGGACGGAATTTCCCCAGATTCGCACTACGTGCAGTAGCGGGCGGGTAAAACGATGCAATGGCAAGTTTTCACACCATATTTTCCCAAACCCACCTCATTATTTATGCATTCCCAGGAAACATTCAGTTTCCATGGCGGGCGGGCTCTCATTCGTCTTCCCACCATCACCCAGCCTTTGCATCGCTCCAGCTGCCAGCACATCGCTTATCGCTACTACCGCTGCCCGGGAGGCATGGCCAGCAAAGGAAAGACGACTGCAGCTCCCCGGTTCAGTGCTGTGTCCCTCAAGCGAATGCTGGATGCTGTGGTGGCCCGTCACGATGTCCTGTACCCCCACACTGGCTGCAGGATGGGCAGCAAAGTGACTAATCTGGCCTGGGAGGCGGTGGCAGCGGTGGTTAGCGCCAACGCCATCCAGAAGAGGACAGCTACCCTGTGCCGCAAGAGGATGAATGATGATCTCCGTTCCACCAGGTTAAGTCACACTTCTCATCACACTCAACTCACACACTTACAAACCCATCACACATCCACAGGGTCTTCACTCACTGCCAGTTCAAGTAACATCACCATTCACTCTCTCACAAACAAATTCATTGTCCTCAGCCTGTCCATGGGACCACTCACCATCAACACATGCCAGGCATACTTATCATCTGACCTGGCAGGCATCCTGCTCACACTTTCTCCATCTCTATCCATGCAGGACAAGCTGGCACACAACAAGAGAGAGAGGTCACAGACCGGTGGAGGAATGCCTGAGATCAAGGTCCTCATCGACTTTGAAAACAGAGCCATCCAGCTGGCTGGCAATGACCTGGACCGGTCCTGCACTGACAGTGAGGTTGGCGGTGCTCTACCAACTGAGGATCCAGCAGTGCAACGTCCATCAGACAACCATGTGTCCTCTTTCACAGGCCACTGCCATGCACTAATTATCTCCTCTTGCTTTCGCAGGCACATCTGGGAAACAGCCGACAGAGTCCATGACCCAGAGCCTCCAATAAAGCCTGAAGAAACCTCTGAAGGAGAATCTGAAGACACCCTCCTTGAAGTCCCATCATAGCACTCACTCACACCTTCCACCAGCGCAGAGACACACACATCGGTGGGCCTAATTCTAGAATAGGCACGAGGTCACATACTGGTGAGCACAGTGCAGACTGATCTACAGCTGGTGGCGGCAGGGACTTCCCAGGTCCCTGGCATTCGGAGGACTGCTGGAGCCCGAGTCAGATGATCAGCCTCTATGCTTGGTCATGTCACAGTTGCTGGAGTTGCAAAGGTAAGCTAGGGAACATCAGGAAGGGATGTCTGCTGCACTCCTCAGATTTCAAGGCATAATGGGGGAGTCCATCCGTGTTCAGGCTGAGGTGATAATGCCGGAATTGCAATGCACCGAGGTCAACACTGGCAGAATGGCAACCGCCATGGAGACCTTGGTCCTGGATGTTTCTGCGATGTTGAGCAGGCTTAACTCCATCACTAATGCCATAGTTGGCCTCCAACAGTGTATACGCGAGAGGAACTATTAGGGCCTCCACTGTCTCTCCATGACAGGAGCATTCTCACAGAGGCTTTTGGTGCTGTCATAAGCCAGATGAGTCAAATGGCGATGTGAGTATCTATGGAGACACCTCACTGTATGTCATTATCATCCTCCACAAATCTGGCAGCTATGAGGGTCTCCTGAGCACACCGGTCTCGTCTAGGCAGTGTGAGAGCCTCATCCTCATCATTGTTACCACCGAGGACCTCCTCACCCTCATCCTCGTTGGCATCCTCCTCATCTGAGGAGACCTCCAACTCCTCCATCTCCTCCTTAGCCAGCTCGTCTCGCCATTGGAAAGCCAGGTTGTATGGGGCACAGCAGATGATGATGATGCATGACACCCTCTGTGGACTATATTGCAGTGCTCTATCAGACCGGTCCAGGCACTGGAACTGTATCTTCAGCATCCTGATGATCTGCTCCACCAAGTTGCAAGCTGCTGCATGAGCTTCATTATAATGTCGCTCTGCTGCAGTCTGAGGCCATCGCATGGGTGTCATCAGCCACAGACTCTGCGGGTAGCTCTTGTCCCCAAGGAATCATCCCTGCGGTCTCTGTGGACCCTGGAAGACTGCAGGGATCTGCGAGCAACTGAGGATGTAGGCATCATGCACACTCACTGGAAACTGTGCAAATTTGTTTGGGTGGAGATAAGCACCATGGGGCAAAAACATTGGTGGGGGTTGTCTATAGGCCCCCAAACAATAATGGATATGTAAGGGAAGGCATTAAACAGGAAATTAGAGATGCCTTCAATAAGGATACAATTGCAATCATGGGTGACTTTAATCTACATATAAATTGGACAAACCAAACTATCAATAATACTGTGAAGGAGGATTTCCTGGAGTGTGTATGTGATGGTTTTTTAGACCAATATGCTGAAGAATCAACTAGAGAGCAGGCTACCCTGGACTGGGTATTGAGCAATGAGAAAGGATTAATTAACAATCTTGTTGCTTACCTTGGGAAAGAGCGACCATTAAAAGCTAGAATTGTTCATTAGGATGGAGAGTGAAGAAGTTGAATCCGAAGCTATGGTCCTGAATCTAAATAAAGGGAACTATGAGGGTGTGAGGCACGAGTTGGCAGTGATGGATTGGGGAACCTTATTAAAATGGTTGACGGTGGATAGGCGATGGCTAATATTTAAGGAACGTATACATGAGTTACAACAATTATTCATTGTGCCTGGCACAAAGATAAAAAGGAAAGGTGGCTCTACCATGGATTATAAAAGAAATTAGGGACAGTATTAGATCCAAAAAGGAGACATATAAAATTGCCAGAAAAAGCAGCAAGCCTGAGGATTGGGAACAGTTTAGAATTCAGCAAAAGTGGACAAAAAGATTGATCAAGAATGGGAAAATAGAGTTTGAGAGTAAATTTGCAGGGAACATAAAAACTGACTGTAAATCTTCTACATGTGAAGAGAAGAAGATTAGCGAAGACAGTCAGAAATGAGGAAAATTATAATGGGGAACAAAGAAACAGCAGAGGAATTGAATATATATTTTGGTTCTGTCTTCACAAAAGGGGACACAAATAATTTCCCAGAAATGTTAGGGAACCAAGAGTCTAGTGAGAGGGAGGAATTGAAGAAAATCAGTATTAGTTAAAAAATGGTCCTAGAGAAATTAATGGTGTTAAAGGCTGAAAAATCCCCAGGGCCTGATAATCTACATCCCAGAGTACTAAAGGAAGTGGCCCTGGAAATATTGGATGCATTGGTGGTCATCTTCCAAAATTCTATGGACTCTTGAGCAGTCCCGACAGATTGGAGGGTGGCAAATGTAACCCCACTATTTAAAAAAAGGAAGGAGGAAGAAACAGAGAATTACAGACCAGTTAACCTAATAACAGTAGTGGGGAAAATGCTAGACACTATTATTAAAGACGTGATAACAGAACACTAATGGGATTAGACAAAGTCAGCATGGGTTTATGAAAGGAAAATCATGCTTAGCTAATCTACTGGAGTTTTTTTGAGGCTGTAACTAATAGAATAGATAAGGGAGAACCAATGGATGTGGCGTATTTGGATTTCAAGTAGGCTTTTGATAAGGTCCAACATAAGAGGCTAGTTGGCAAAATTAAAGCACTTGGGATCAGCGGTAATAACTGGCACGGATTGAGAATTGGCTGACAGCCTGGAAACAGAGAATTGGAATAAATGAGTCTTTTTCTGGATGGCAAGCGGTGACTAGTGGTGTGCCACAGGGATCAGTGCTTGGGTCCCAGCAATTCATAATATATATAAATGCCTTGGATGAGGGAATCAAATGCAATGGGCTGAATTTTTACGTCGGCGAGCCGGGGGTGGGGCCCACTCGCGGACGCGAAAATGACACTGGATGATGTTAGGGGAAACCCCCGACATCATCCTGCCCCATTTAAATATTCAGGAAGGTGGGGGCACAGTGAAATTAGCTGTCTGCCCGCCGACCTGTCAATGGCCAATTGATGCCATTGACAGAATAATTAAACCAATTAAAGGACCTGCCCGTCCAACCTTAAGGCTGGTGGGCAGGCCAGGAGTCCCGGCGGGAACTAGAAAAAACATGAAACCTCATCCACCAGCGGGATGAAGTTTCATGTTGGTTTTAAAAAAGTTTATTAAAGTTTTTGTGAAATTTAGTAACATGTCCCATCTCGTGTGACATTGTCACATGAGGGGGACATGTTAATGATTTTTTTTTATTGTTCTATTTTTAGAGTTTGAAAACCTTTCAGCAATCTCCCTGAGGCAGCAATTAGCCTCAGGGAGATGTGCACTTGTTCGTGCGCATGCGCAAAAGAGCGCACTCTAGTATTTGGGGAATTCCCCCCCCCCCGCCCACACAGGAAGTGCATAGCGCTTCCCGCCAGATGTCACGCTGGGTGGGCCTTAATTGGCCTGCCCAGTTAAAATGGCGGCAGGGCCGGCTTCTCCGGTGGGGATCGGCTCCCCGCCTGCCGGAATTGGGTTCGGCCCGCCCGCCTGACAGGCAGAAAATTCAGCCCAATATTTCCAAGTTTGCTGAAAACACAAAACTGGGCGAGGTTGTGAGTTGTGAGGAGGCTGCAAGGAGGTTTCAGGTGATTTGGATAAGCTGTGTATGTGGTCAAACACATGGCAGGTGCAGAATAATGTGCATAAATGTGAAGTTATACCCTTTGGTGCGAAAAACAGAAAGGCAGAGTATTACTTAAATGGTGATATATTGGGAAATGTGGATGTACAAAGGCATAGGGGTGTCTTTGTACACCAGTCAATGAAAGTAAACAGGCAGGTGCAGCAAGCAATTAAGAAGGCAAATGGTATAACAAAAATAGAATTACCTGGAAAAACTCAGCAGGTCTGGCAGCATCGGCGGAGAAGAAAAGAGTTGACGTTTCGAGTCCTCATGACCCTTCGACAGAACTTGAGTTTGAGTCCAAGCTCAAACTCAAGTTCTTGGAAGTTTAGAAGAATGAGCGGGGACCTGATTGAAATGTGTAAAATTCTAACAGGGTCATACAGGCTGGATGCAGATGATGTTAACCCTGGTTGCGGAATCTAGAACCAGGGACCACAGTCTCAGGATACGGGGTAGGTCATTTAGAACTGAAATGAGGAAAAATTTTGTCACGCAGAGGGTGGTCATCCTATGGAATTCCCTACCACAGAAGGCTGTCGCGGCCGGGTCACTGAGTATATTCAAAAAAGAAATTGATAATTTTTTGGCTATTAGTGGCATCAAGGGGAATGGAGAGAAAACGGGAATATGGCATTGAGACAGAGGATCAGCCATGATCATATTGAATGGTGGAGCAGGCTTGAAGGGCCGAATGGCCTACTCCTGCTCCTAGTTTCTACATTTTCACCTGTAGGATGTGCTTCTGGTGCTCACATACCAGCTGCATGTTCAGTGAGTGGAAGCCCTTGTGATTGATGAAGTCCACCAAGTGTAGTGATGGAGACCTGAGCACCACATGGGTGCAGTCGATCGCACCCTGCACCTGTGGGAATCCTGAAATCCGGGAGAATCCAATGGCTCTTGCATCCTGGCTGTCCTGGTCCTGGGCAAAATGCACAAAGCTGTGTACCGTTGAGAAGATGGCATCCATGATCTCATGGATGCGTGGATGTGGGTCGAGGCTTGTGGGATCCCACAGAGGTCACCTATGGAGCCCTGAAAGGAGCCACTGGCACGGAAATTGAGCACCGCAGTCACTTCCACAGCCCTGGCAGTGGATGCCCTCCATTTCCCTTGGAGCTAAGTCCTGCAGTAAGTGGCAGATGTGAGCAACCAGGTTCCTAGACATGCACAGGTTTTGGCGACACTGGTTCTCGGTCATCTGCAGGTATGACAGGCGGTGTCTACAGACCCTGGGTGTTGCTAGGTGCCGAACATCCACAGCTCGCTGTCACTCCTGGGCAGCGTGTGCGGGAGCCCCTGCTGCCCCTTCTTCATGAGGGTGATGCTCCTGCCTTTGGGTGGCCAAGAGCCTCAGTCACTCTCTCCTACGGTCTCTGTAGGCCATCAGGCATACAGCTAGGTCACCAGGATCCATGATCCTGACGTGGTCCTCCTGCAGCATGAAAGAGAGAGAGGAACGTGGTTATCATGACTGTACTTAGCACCTTTCCTGGCCCTGTGTGACCGCCCCTTAATGCTTCCCGGGAAGTGCTGGTCACCCCTTGGATGGCCAGAGATGAGTGCGCTGCATGGTTGCCCAGTCAACCTGCGACATGGGGGACACTGGTCCAAACCAGAATGCTGAGATTGCAAGGGGCTGTGAGCACCTCCACCAGTGACTACGACATGGCCAGCATTGGTGAGGGGATTGTACAACATGTGCAGTCCAACTGCTCTGCGGTCCAATAAAGTGGTCGCAGACTTGCAGTCTGTGCCGGGGTGATGGGGGGTAAGGTCTGGAGGACTTGGTGGCATATTGGTGCCTCTGTGCTGCTTGTGTGCACGGGCAGGCTAAGAGCCCAACCCCAATTATATCACTGTGGCTGCGCCTGATCTGTCTCAGTTGCAAAAGAATGGGCAGTTTATACAAGTGTCCCTAATGTGTGGCCATTTCCCACACCTACGCTGCCCCCACCTCGATTACTTGTGCTCGGGATCCAACGCCAGGGCAGCAGTTGCTCCCGGGCACCACTGCTGCGAAAACAGTTATCTCTGTGGCAGGGCGGCACTTCACCCCGGCCCCCTGTAACCCCTGAAGCCTGCAAAGTAACAGGCAACCCTGGTGAGCTGTGGAAAATGATACCCTTCATTCACCTCGGTTCCCCCAAAGTGAAGGCCGCCAAGTGCACGTTGCCTGTGTGGTGTTGTGAAACACGTCGACATACTTTCCCTCTGTCGTGGACGGATGATCCGGTGGGGGTCCAGAGCCTAGCGGGATGGCCTTTCAATGAGATGCTGATGCATTACAATGAGCTGCCCGCCAACTGTTGGCGGAAAACATGGCCCGCCATTGGCAGGCTGAGCGGATGATTGTGAACTGTCTCCCTGCCATCATTAACCAGATCCTGCCACCACATATCATATCTACTGTCAGCAGACACGGAAAATTCCACCCTCTGTTATTTCCTTGTTTCCCATTAATGGTTCTCTGGTTTCACCCTCAAAAGGACCAATGCTGACTTTAGCAACTCTCTTCCTTTTCATATACATGTAGAAGCTTTTACTGTCTATTTTCATATGTTCTGCTAATTTTCTCTGATATTCTAATTTCTCTCTCTTTACTTATTTTTAGTCAGCATTTGCTAGTTTCCAAATTATTTCCAGCCTTGGGCTACTGCTAAAGTTTGCAGCATTGCCTTTCATTTTGATACCATCCTTAACTTCCTTAGTTGGGCACTGATGGTGCATCCCTCTTGTAGAGTCTTTCTTTTTCAATGGAATATATCTTTGTTGAGAATTTTGAAATATCTCCTTAAATGTAGTGTGCACTGCTTCTTCACTGTCAGTGCCATTTGAAACTCGTCGGATACTGAAGCAGTCCATGTCCATATGCAACAAAAGCTGGACAACATTCAGGCTTGGGCTGAAAAATGGCAAGTGACATTCATGCTACACAACTGCCAGATAATGACTATCTCCAACAAGAGAGAACCATCTCCCCATGATATTCAATGGCATTGCCATCGCTGAGTCCCCCAACATCCTGGGGGTTACCATTAACCAGAAACTGAACTGGACTAGCCATATAAATACTGTGGCTACAAGGGTAGATCTGAGGCTGGGAATTCTGCAGAGAGTAACTCACCTCCTGTCTCCTCAAAGCCTGTCCAACATCTATAAGGCACAAGTCAGGAGTGTGATGGAATACTCTCCACTTGCCTGAATGACTGCAGCTCCCACAACACTCAGGAAGCTTGGCACCAACCAGCACAAAGCAACCCATTTGATTGGCAGCCTGTCCACCAACTTAATCATTCACTCCTTCCACCGCTGATGCATAGTGACAGCAGCGTGTATTATGTACAAGATGCACTTCAGCAGCACAACAAGGCTCCTTTGACAGCACCTTCCAAACCCACGTTCTTTGCCACCTAAAAGGAGAAGGGCAGCAGAAACATGGTAAACGTTCCCCTCCAAGCCACTCACCATCCCAAATTGGAACTATATCGCCGTTCCATCACTGTCGCTGGATCAAAATTCTATACCTCCCTTCCTATTAGCACTGTGGGTGTATCTACACCACATAGACTCCAGCGATTCAAGAAGGCAGCTCATCGCCACCTTTTCAAAGTCATTTAGAGATGGACAACAAATGCTGGTCTTGTCAGCAATGCCCACATCCCATAAAAGATTTTTAAAAAATGCATGTGCAACAGAATACAGCACTGCTACTTCTTTAGCATTGGAAGTGTTGTTCCCATTTAGTACAAGCTACTTGTGTGAAACTGGATTTTCAGGAATGAGATCAATGAAAACAAAGCATCAAGCCAGGATGACCATTGAACGTGACATGTGCACGTGCTTGTCAAAGATACCAGCATGTTTGACGGAATTGTTGCTCAGCACCAGCAATGAGTGTCACATTAAGTATCTAAAACAAAAATAATAGCAAATACATCGAGCTTTAATTGTATAAATAATTATTACACAAAAAATACTTGTATTACAGGGCAGTCTGGGCAATTTTTACAACATGGGCGAGGGACCTTAGAAGCAAAAAAGTCTAAGAGCCCCTGGCTAAAGGATGTGCCACATCAAAAATTGTTTGGAAAATAGAACTAAATGCTTTTGACTTAAAGAATGTCTGAATGAGGCCCAAGATTCTTAGAATATGTATTGTTTTAGATGGAGTACCCCCAGACAGATTAGTAGAGCAGCAATGAGAGGAGGTGGCCAGGACACTGACTAACATAGCATCAATTCCAAACACAGCAACACAAGGAAAATATTTAATCTTATCTGAGCAAACAGGGTTAAAGGAGGCAGCTACACCTTCCACTTGCACTGCACTAAGCCAGCCAGCCACTTATAGTGATCTCTATTAAGTGCTTGAATTGCATACATCAATACCCAAGAGGGTGCCCTTCCCACCCGTAACCTTCGCCTAAAAGTGTCCCTTCACTCACAATCTTAAGTGTATAGACACCACTTAATGAAATCTAATTACTTGATACATGCACCTGAGATTATTTCCTCCTCAATTATGGACTACACGTTGATTCTGCCATTAGATCTGCTATCCTGTATATGAGTGATCACACAGTGACGGTGTCCAGTAATAGTAACACCTCCAGGAGGCCACTTATGTATACCCTTCTTCCAACTCCTTCCAGAGCCTGGGCGTATTGACAGGGCCAGGATGTTTGTGGAAGGTGCCTAGGAAGCAAATATTCACTTGCATGATGCAGCCAGTGATTCTGTTTGCAAATGAGTCAGACATTGTGAGTGTTGTCCTTCCCTGTTGGCATATAGAAATTTGCAACCTATGATTCCTTGGACCTTGCAGAGTTTTACCACTCTAAAATTGGAATGCTGTTGTCACTGGTTGCCCAGGAGAAAGCTGATGAATTTTCTAGCTCTAAAGGTGTCGATGGATCTGGCATGGTACATCTTTTTCTATTAGTGCATGAGCGGCAGTTTGAAATGACCCTTTGACATGAAAATGACCTTAACTGGCAGAGTAAATGGTGATAGGCTTTCGATCCACTTTCAGTATGTACCATATCTCAGTGATTAATTCCTTCAGAATACAAAACCTCAGCATTTGTTTAAGCTGGTCATATAGGAACACCTCTGTATGTACATTCTGGTGTGGGGGTACCATGTGCTATTCAAGCCTCCCTATAGTAAAGGCGTCTTTCTGTTGCTCCTCTTCTTCAAAGAAGAAGAAATGATGAAGCATTCCCAATACTTATACCAATTTACTTGTCTAAAAATGGGGCAATGGGGTGGTGTTTTGGAATAACTCTTCACAAAAGGTATGCAGGAAATTGAACTTTCACTGCAGTTCCATGGGCAAGCTCCATAGACATATTTTGACCCTCACAAACAGCAGGTGGCAACAAGACTGATGCCAGCCACAGAAATATCTTTGATTCCTGGGAAACATCTGACAGGCATCAGCTTCAGCAGGGGACCGCACCTTTCCTGTAAGCTGCAAAATGGTGTCAGCACTGCGAAGGACAAGCAGAAAGGACAATGATCAGTGCTCCCATGATATTTCAACAATAGTGACAGTATGAGTGCTCAGCTGAAGAATGCAAATTTAATTATTAATAACTCAGCAACCATCTATATGGGAAAGGCTGGCATTGCGTGCACCATTCTGTATTCATACCCAGGTGGTTGCTCCTATGGCAGTCAATGCAATCCCATGGGTGGCTAACATCAGGGCAAATGAGAGTCCTATGGAGCCAGTGATCCCTTTCATTCCCAGGCTTCTGCGATTATGTAACACACCCTGGCATTATTGCTCATTTATATTAGCAGTTCTGTACTCCCATTATATTTGTTCCAATTCAAAAGGAGATATCGGCGGCAATATTTAAATAGAATTTAGCACAGGACAGCAGCAGTGAGTTAATAATGCAATCAACAGCATCTATTTGGCCTCATCAAACCAGCAAAAAAAATCCTGTAAAATATTGTGAAGGCAGACTCTCTCCTCTTTCGCGCTTGGGCGTAAATAATTGGCAGGTAGGGGAAATCCCACACTAATGATGGAAACCCCTGATCCTCCATTACGGGTGTGCAATTCTCCGTGCCCAATTTCCCTCAATGTGCTCTATCCAGACAAAACACAATGGAGGAAAATCTGCTTTTTTGGCTGCAGTTTGGAGCTGACAGAGGAATCAAACTCCATCAATCCACTGCAGCAAATGCAAGTGGATTGGTGAGTGTGGAAGTGCTTTGTGCTGTGGGGCTGGGGGAGGCACAGTTAGTACAGAACTGATCTGACAGATGGCTGGACTGCTTCAGCTTAGCTAAAGCCTGCCTGAACAGTCCATCCTGGACATCCCAGGCAACTAGGTGAGCAGCTACAGGCACGTTGGTCACATCTGGCCCCTCCTCCTTCTCTGAATACAGAGGACACTTCCTCTTCCTGCAGCTCCATTCCTCTCTGCTGTGCAATATTGTGCAAGGTATAGCAGACCACGACAATTCTGGACATCGAGGCTTGTACATACTGAAGAAATTCCTCAGACGTGTCCAAACACCTGGATTCCAACTTTAGCAACCCAATAGCTTGTTCGGTGATGACCTTTGTGCTCATATGGCTTTTGTTGTACCTTTCCTCTGAATCAATTAGGGCTCCTCAAAGGTGTCTCCAAGGAGCCATCTGCTGACTCTGCTTGGAGGTGCAAATATTTCTTTGATAGACCTGACTGGCGCAGGATGAAAGCATCATGCCAGCTTTCAGGATATCTTGCATGGACATGCATGATGATATTTTGATAGTTGCAAACTGGCTAATTGATCTGAAGGTGCCTTTATTGTTACATGTGAGCAGAGTATGACTCCCTGTACCTGTGGCAATCCAGCTAGGGAAACAAATCTGAGGGTCCTCTCATTCTGACAGACCTCGTCAGTAGCAGTGGACAAAAACGGCAAATATGGCATGTGTCACCTGAGAGATGTACCTGTGGAGAGCAGATTGTAAAATCCTGAAGATGTCACCAGTAAATCCCTGGAAAGAGCTGGTGGCAAAGAAATTAAGAATTGTGGTGACCCCGACCGTCACTGGTAATGTGTGTGCACCAGGCCCCACTTGGCAAGAGGTCTTCTGCCAGGTGAAGTCTGCAATGTCACCTGACTGGAAAGTCTGAGCTCCTGAGGCACTGTTGCTCAATCATGTGCAGAGAGTTAATCCTCTGCCTGTATGCAGTGTGCTGGTGCTGTCCTTCGGGCAGGAGCTCTGGACTCGCATCCCGTCCTGTGAGAGCAGCAGGTGGTTGAGGAGAAGGCAACTACTACTCCTTTTGGTAGTGTTGCTGGTGCTGCTACTTTTGTTCCTATCAGGGATCCAAGGTAGGGCTGCATAAACTGCTCCCATGCTGTTAAGAAGATTGACAACCGAGAAATATAAATCAAAGTCATAAAAGATTAAGGTAACAGAATGCTCAACGTCTTGGAAATCACCACCAAAGCAGTGAAAGCACACTCTCAGAAAAAGTGCTGTGAGTAAAACTCTTTAACTAAGGCAAGGAAATAGCTGTTATATCTCACTGTGAAAAGGATTTGTAGCCTGTTAATTGCTCAACCTCATCAATTCCCACTGACCTCTCAACTTGTTTTACTTGGCAATTTCCAGGAAGCCTGGAAAACCTGTGCATTGAAAGTTAAAGACAGAATTCAGCATTAAAACTCCATTGAACTGCCTGTTAATATGTGCAAATGTTAGAGCCGCCTGCGCCACTGAGCTTTTCCACATGCTAGTGAATGCACTTGAGTTAATTGCAAAAGCCAGCTTCCCAAATGCAGGCATTTTTGTTCTTTCAACTTGTTGCCCACTCAGATGCATAAGGCCATAAGACATAGGAGCAGAAATTAGGCCATTCGGCCCATCGAGTCTGCTTTGCCATTCAATCATGTCTGATAAGTTTCTCAACCCCATTCTTCTGCCTTCTCCCTGTAACCTTTGATCCCCTTACCAATCAAGAACCTATCTATCTCGGTCTTAAATACACTCAATTACCTGGCCTCCACAGCCTTCTGTTGCAATGAATTCCATAGATTCACCACTCTCTGGCTCAAGAAGTTCCTCCTCATCTCTGTTCTAAACGGTCTTCCCTTTACCCGGAGGCTGTGCCCTTGGATCCTAGTCTCTCCTACTAATGGAAACATCTTCCCCATGTCCACTCTATCCAGACCTTTCAGTGTTCTGTAAGTTTCAATCAGATCCCCCCTCATCCTTCTAAACTTCATCAAGTATAGACCCAGAGTCCTCAAATGTTCCTCATATGTTAAGCCTTTCATTTCTGGGATCATTCTCGTGAACCTCCTCTGGACCCTCTCCCGGGCCAGCACATCCTTCCTGAGATACGGGGCCTAAAATTGCTCATAATATTCTAAATGTGGTTTGACCAGAGCCTTATAAAGCCTCAGCAGCACATCCCTGCTTTTATATTCTAGTCCTCTCAAAATAAATGCCAACATTGCATTTGCCTTCCTAACTACCGACTCAACCTGCAGATACCTGTCTAACCTGGCAGGTTAAAATTCCCCCCTTATTGTCTAAGAAGCATGTGGTATTCTTCCTACCAAAATGCACCACCTCATTATATTAAAACTAATTTGCCAATTACTTACCCATTCAGTAAGTTTATTAACATCTTTCGGTTGGTTGCATTCTTCCCCAATATTAACCATACCTCCCAATATTGTGCCTTCCTTAAATTTTGAAATTATTCCCCATTCCCAAGTTTAAATTGTTAAATTGGGAACAACAGTGGTCCCAGAACCAATTCCTGAAGAGAGTTCCTGCCAGTCTCAGCAGTGTTATGGTCTCCGTACAGACAATTTCTTTTCAAACTAGACAACGTTTGAAATCCCAGTTATTAACTAAAAGAATAAAGCCACAAGGTTTCATGGTGAAAAACAGAAGAAGTTTTGCTACACAAGGATCAACAAGGCAAACACCATCTATCCTATACTTTAATATCCAGAATTAACATGAGTTAAACATGAATTAATAGGTGAATTGTAGTTGAATATAAACTATAAATCACACATTAAATGGTAGATGCAACTAAGACAGATTTTACGAATCGGCTCAGCAGTCAAGTCAGAGTTTGGTAATCACGCTCAGGCATAAAATCCTTCAAACTCTGTCTTCCTCATGAGAAATTTCAACTGCTGACTTTCTTGGAGCTAGTTTGATCACCAGTTGACAGTAGCACACAACGAACCTGAGAGTTCCACAGGCGTGGTCTTCACCACAAATGGCACAAATTTGCGGAACTTGATCAACTCGGTCTGGATGGGGTAGACCAACCAAACTTATCTTCTAGTAACAGAAACAGCTGCAGCAACTATCTTTGCTTATTCTTAGCTTCTGCTTCTAGCCTCTGTCTAATTCAGTGTTCTTCAGTCTTCATCAGCTTGCTTGTACTGCACCAGTGGACTCAGTAACTGCTGCTCCCAGTTTAGACTGATCTGTGTCCTTTTATATCTTATAAACAGGGTCAGTTTGGCCAGAACGTTTGGGTTTCCAAACAACAGTTTGTTTTTGTTTCCTTAGAAACTGGGAGGGTCAGTTTTCTTTCAATGTTTACCTGTTCTGTTTCCCTTTCTGATTACCTTTTCAGTTCAGTTTCTGTTTTAGTTAGGCTCAGCTTCAAGATCTACAAGTTAAATTTAAAGACTCAGATTCCCTCACAGTAGGTACACTTACCAGCTACTCTCTGTTTTCTATTTTGCCAACAGCTTGCCATCTATTCTGCAACTTGTCCCTGGTTCCACATGCTCTGACCTTAGTAATGAATCTACTATGTGGTAACTTAGGACAAGATTTCTCACTGAGCAGGTGGGCGTATGCCCAACCCACTTGAGTGTAAAATGTCGTGCAGTGACGTTGGGTGAGTGTCCCAACGTCATTGCACACTTGCGTGATATTTCGGTCAGTGGGCACACATGGGAGTCGGCTGCGTGCCCGCCGACAATTAAAAGGCCTATTAAGGCCATTAACAAAATAATTGAATTAAATTTTTTTCTGCCTGTCCAACCTTAGGTTGGTGGGCTGGCGGAAAGGCCAAGCGGCCTTTGCAAGTTTTGCGAAACCTTGTCCACAGACGGGATGAGGTTATGATCCATCATTAAACAAGGAAATTCATCCTCATTTCTAACATGTCCCTGCTCATGTGACAGAGTCACATGAGGGGACATGTTTGCTAACATTTTGAAAATCTTTACTTCTAATTTTCAAAACTGTTCACCTCCCTGAGGCAGCTCTGTGCCTCAGGAAGCTTTTCCAGTGCGCACCCGCGCACATGTATGAAGTTCACGCTCCCCTCCTCTCCCCTCCACACAGGCAGCGCTGAGCGCTGAAGCATATGTTTCACGCTGGGCGGGCCTTAATTGGCCCGCCGGTGTGAAATTGCGGTCTGACCCCAATTGCGGGCAATTCGCCTGCCTGCCCCTGCCGAACCCACTCAATGAGAAAAAAAACCTGGCCTTAGCAAATGCCTATAGAAAATCCAACCATATTGGATGTGCTACGCTATTCGCATCTACACTTTCTGAACTGATTAGCAGAATTAAGTAAGGTTGGTGAAGCTTGGCCTATCCTGTGGAAAACAATTCTGACTATCCGTGGTTATATTTTCTATTTTTAAATGCTTTTCCAATGCACCTTTGAGTAAAGATTCCATTATGTTTCCTATCACCTTTGTTAAGCTTACTGGTCCATAGTTCGTTGAATTTATTCTCTAGTCCTTTTTAAATACAAGTTAAAAATATGTGTCCACCAATTCTCTGGCACCACTCCCTTTTCTAATGAATTTACATATGTATAAGTGTATGAAATGCTTCCTCTGCTTTCTCTTCCCTAACTTCTTTTAATATGTACGGATGTAATTCTCCTGGAACGGGGTTTTATCCTCTCAAAGTTCAATTTGTTTATCAATTATATTCCCCTTTTTAACTTAAATGTCATTGTATAATTTTTGATTTCTTCTTCTGATAGATCTTTTCTTCCAATGGCCCCCCAGAGGACATCTGTCAAGGCCATCACTGAGAGGGCCTAGCAGTCAGCAGGCTGCCTTCTCCTCTGCTGTTGATGTCCAGGGAGCACCAAGACATAGTGTTAGGGTTAGGAAAGTTAAGAAGATGTAACTCTTTTGAGTAAAAACCAAATAAACTAAATTAACAAAATTAGGGATAAATTAAAAGGCAGCCCCTTAAAGGGAAACTACAAAAACAAAAGACAAAGTTTAAAGGAAACTTACTAGCATTAAACCAAAATGTGATCAAAGGGGTCAATAAAATACCCCAGTCTCTGCAATGCCCAGTTGCAGAGCCAGGGCACAGGTGTTAATCACTTGTACATAATGTCCACTATTGTACATAAACTCCAAAAAATGTCTTCCTGCCTATGGCTCCTTGTTACAATGAGCAGTGCTTGTGTGACTCAGATGTGAAACCTTTCTGTACAATGTAAAGGCAAATTTCATTCCAGGGCCTTCTCCCTGTGTAGTGTGTAACCTTCAGAGCAAAGTGATGGTCCGGCTTCACACCCTCTGAACACATTACTGATGCCTGCACCTCGATGGTACTTGTCATTGCTGCCAGAATGTCGTGGACAGGTGTCACAGAGTTCCGTCATTCTTTCTGTGTGCTCTCAGCGCCTTTGAAGTGGGGCTGCCCCCCCCCCCCCCGCCATCTCTTCAGAAACTATGACTGGTGACAATGTGCTCCTGATGGTGTCAGTGAGCTGCCCTCAGCCAGACAGGTGTCAGATATTCACAGAGGCTATGTAAAAGTCTATGGACTGTCCTCACTGTGTGTCACCATCACCGTCCTGGAATCTAATGATTACTAGGACCTCCACTGCGCCTCTAAGACATGAGCCTGAACACTGAGGGCATGTGCGCTGCCATCAGCCACAAACAGGAGTCAAATGTTCACAGATGCAAGGTGAGGATGTTAGGACTCAGTGCATCCCATCATCACCCTCCTTGAATCTTGCCACTATGAGGGTCTGCCGAGGGACTCCTAAGCGCACCTGCCTCGTCTAGCTGGTGAGACGGCCTCATCACTGGCACCCTCGCATTTGAGGACCTCATCACCATCCTCTTCATCACAGGAGCTGTACAACTCTTCCATCTCCTACTTTGCCAGACCCTCCCCATGTTGCAGCACCACATTGTTTAGCGTACAGCAATTTACGATGATGTGCAACACCCTCTGCTGACTGCATTGCAGTGCTCCACCTGGTCTGTCAAGGTACAGAACCACATTTTCAAAATTCCTATTATTTGCTCCACCAAAGTCTGGGTCGTAGCTTGAGCCTTGTTATTCTGTCGCTCTGCTACAGTCTGAAGCCGCCGCACAGGTCTCATCTGCCACGTCCTCTGTGGGTAGCCCTTGTTCCGAGGAGCCATCCCTGCAACCTCTGTGGACCCTCAAAGATTCCAGGGATCTGAGACCTGCTGGGAGTCATGGATAGTTCCTGCGAATCATGCGCAGACCTGTAGGATGCATTTGTGGTGGTCGCGCACCAGCTGAATATTCAGTGAGCGGAAGCCTTTGTGGTTGAAGTAGTTGACTGCTGGTTGCCATGGAGACCTAAGCACCACATGAGTGCAGTCAATGGCATGCTGCACCTGTGGGAAACCAGAGATCGCCACAAATCCAAGCAGTCTTGCTTCCTGGCTTTCTTGATCGCAGTCAAAATGCACAAAGTTCTATGTCTCTGCGAAGATGGTGTCTGTGACCTCCTGGATACACTTGTGCATGGAAGCTTGCGAGATCCCACAAGGAGCCCTGGAAGAAGCCACTGGAATAAAAATTGAGCATGGCAGTCACTTTTATGGCCACTGGCAGTGGATGTCCTCCATGTTCCCCTGGTGTCAAACCCTCCAGCAGGTGGCAGATGTGACCACCCAATTCCCTAGAAATGCGCAGTCTATGGTGACACTGGTTCTCAGTCATCAGTAGGAATGACAAACGCTGTCTATAGACCCTGGGTCTAGCAAAGCACCTAAGAGCAACAGCTCTCTGCAGACCTTCAGCTGCATGCGCAGCAGGCCCTGCCACCCCTTCATCTTGAGAGAGATGCTCCTCCCTTTGCTGAGCCAGGTGCCTCTGTTGCAACCTTCTTCTTCGCTGCTCCCTGTAAGCCATGAACCATACAACTAAATCACCAGACTGCAAGTTCCTGATGTTCTCCTCCTGCAGGGTCAAACAGAGAGACTTTTGGTTTGGCATATGTGTATTAAGAACCTCTCTTGGTTAATTCTGAAGTCCCCTTCACACTTGTAGGAGAGTGCTGGCCACGACATGGATGGCCAGTGTCTAGTGCACTCAATGGCTGTCGAAACCCCACCCACCTCCACTCCACTCCACCTGACTGATTGGCGGCAGCTTTGCCCACTGGACTGCATGCTGTGTTCTCAGCTCAGGCACAGACATTCTTCTAGCCCGCACTGCAAGCTGCACTGTTAGCTTGAACCATGATGGATACTGGTCCAAACCTTAATAAAGACATTGCAAAGGGCTGTGAGCACCTCCACCAGTGACAAGGCCATGACCATCTTTCGTAAGGGGATTCTACAACTTGCCCAGCTGGCCAATTGTTCTGCTGCCCCAACAACACACATTAATTTGCAGTCAGCCTGAGGGGTGAAAAGTTCTGGAGCATTTGGTGGCACTATCATACTTTTGCATTGATTGGGTGGACAGAAAAGTCTCAAAGATCCGACTCCAAGCATGTTAATGGAGGTGCAGCTGAACGATCTCAGCTGCAGAAGAGTGCTCGCTTTTGACAAGCTTTCCCAAGTGTGTGGCCACTTCCCTCACCCCCCTTCCCCCCCACCCCGTCAAGTGCTTGCTTCAGTCTGTGCTGCCTTGCACCTCCCTGGCCCCACCCACACTGGAGCCCTTGGCCTGGCACCATACTGAAAGCCAGCTGGGAGTAAGCAACTTGCCTGTGCTCTCCTGCTAAATGTGCGGCACCTCTTCCTTGATATCCTGCAGGCATTGCTTGTGACTGCCACGCAAGGTTGTGCGCACTCACCTCTGACTTCCTCTCGAAGTTCAGGTCACAGGTCACTAGGTGCACACCTTTTAAAGACAGTCATGAAGCACACCGTTCTGAAATCACTCTGACGTGGGCAGTAAATTTGACGTGGGGGAATGATTCCGGCAAACTCGGTTTATAATGAGATGCTAAAGTATTTAAATTAGGTTCCCGATGTGCGATAGTGGGAAATGCGTCCCGTCATTGATGGGTGGAGCAGACAATCGCAAACTAGTTTCACAATGGCATGAAAGTAATTTTTGGCCTTCTCGCCAACTTGTCATCCCCACCAGCCTGTCATGAGGCCCGCCGCCAATGGGAATGGATGATTGGTCCCAAAGTAAATATTCAATATTTCTTCCAATTAAGTTCTCTTTTTCAAACGGTTTCGGGTCTTGGGGTGTTTGTCCCAACTGTATTTTATAGAATATTTTTGTTCTGTTGTGTAATCAGCTAAGCTAATTTTTGTCCACTTTTTGGCCACTTTATGCAGCAAAACAACACAGTAGCAAGTCGTATCATGAATTGCCACACTTCCAATTTTCAGATAGACTTCCATCTAGACATGGACGCTCCCATTAGAAACAGGCAGAAGGCTCCTTCGTACATACAAATCCAATCAGATCACAACGTTGGATGTAATTTTCTCCCTTCCCCACAATGCTTTTTCTGGCCCCTGGAATTTTGTTACGCATTGAATTCTAATTGTAAGATAATGAAGCTCTACAAAATAGAATAATATGATTGACAATCACCTAAAGACTCAGATGCAAATTACTATGTTTAATAGTTAAATATTAACATTGTTAAAGAGCTGGTGGGTTTTTAGAAAAAGCTGGAACATCTGGTTTATATACAGCTGTAGGTAACGCACAACAGATTGCACCACTTTACAGTTTGCAGCTGACTGCCTTCTAGAAGAAAACAAAGTTAGACAGCAATTAGCTAGGGACATTACAATGTGCATGTCATTGATGATGTGGGCAAACACTGATAATATTTACAATAGCGTTAACCCAGACATTTTGACTACAAAATGTGTAGGGTTTACACATCTTATTGCTGTTCACTTCCATCTTATCACATCAACTCAAGATAGAAATATATTTCCAAAAGTATTTAGCCCAATCTTGAAATAGCAGTGCAATCTTATTAGTAATAGTTATTATTTTGGTTTTCAATGCATAACGTGACAGATATAAATGCTCAAATAAACTGAGGGTTAAAAGGTCCACCACATCAGTTTTGGCACCCGGAAATGGACAAGTCACAATTTCCCAGTGTGTATGCCTGACATGCACCTTGCACGAATGGGCACTGTGAAATGTTTGCTCCGATAGTATACGTAGAGAACACCCTGAGCAAGAATCTCTAGGCAGCAGTAACCAGGAGGTGTGCAGCTATTTGTAGTGATGTAGTGCTCACTTTGGTAGTGATGATAACAATACCAAAGCTGTTCAGACATAATCCTGACCCCAATGGGAAAACAGTGCGCCAACTTTGTGTCCCTGCCGCATCTCTGCAAGAGCAACTCAGCAAGTCCCACTCCCCTGCCCTTTCCCTGTAGCCCAGTATAAAAAATCTTCAAATAATTATCCAATTCCATTTTGAAAGCCATGATCTGGCTCACATGATGACTCCCAGATCCTAACCACTTGGTGCGTTAAAAAAACCGTTCCTCATAACATCTTTAGTTCTTTTGCCATTCACCTTAAATCAGTGTCCTCTGGTTCTCGACACTTTCACAAATGAGAACAGCTTCTGCATAGCTACTCTGTCCAGATCACTTGTGATTTATCAAATCTTCTCTTGACCTCCTCTTCTGCAAGGACAACAGCTCTAGCTTCTCCAATCTATCCACGCAATTGAAGTTCCTTATCCCTGGAACTTTTTTGGTGAAACTTTTCTGCACCTTCTTTAATGCCTTCACATCCTTCTAAAAGTGTGGTGCCCAGAATTGGTCACAATATTCCAGTTGAGGCCAAGCCAATGTTGTATAAACATTCACCATAACTTCCTTGCTTTTGCACTCCATGCCTCTATTTATAAAGCCTGGGATCCTGTATGCTTTTTAAACACTTTCTCAACCTGCCCTGTCACATTCAGTACTTTGAGCATGTATACCCCCAGGTTCTTCTGTCCTCCTACATCTTATTTAAAATTGTACCCTTTACCTTATATTGCCTCACCTCATTCTGCATAGCACTTCACACTTTTCTGCATTAAATTTCATATGCCAAGTCTTCACCCATTCCATCTATGTCCTCTTGAAGTCTATCATTATCCTCCTCTGGGTTCACAGTGCTTCTAAGTTTTGTGTCATCTGAAATTTTTGAAATTGTGTCCTGCAGTGACTTAGGTTTAGGTCATATATATTACACTATAAGATTTAGGAACAGAAGTAGGCCATTCAGCCCATCGAGTCTGCTCTGCTATTCAATGAGATCATGGCTGATCTGATAATCCTCAACTCTACTTTTCTGCCTTTTCCCCATAACCCTTGATTCCCTTACTGATTAAAAATCTGTCTATCTCAGCCTTGAATATACTTAATGGCCCAGTCTCTACAGCCCTTTGTAGTAAAGAATTCCACAAATCAACTACCCTCTGTGAGAAGAAATTCCTCCTCATCTCTGTTTTAAATGGACGACTCCTTACTCTGAGATATGCCTTCTGGTCCTAGACTCTCCCAAAAAGGAAAACAACTCTCAGCATCAACCCTGTCAAGCCCCCTAAGAATCTTATATGTTTCAATAAGGTCGCCTTTCATTCTTCTATACTCCAATGAGTACAGGCCCAACCTACTCAACCTCTTCTCATAAGAAAATCCCTCCATACCTGGGATCAACCTAGTGAACCTTCTCTGGACTGCCTCCAATGCCAGTGTATCTTTCCATAGATAAGGGGACCAAAACTGTTCACAGTGTTCTAGGTGTGGTCTAATTAATGCCTTGTATAGTTTTAGCAAGACTTCCCTATTGTATACTCCATTCCCTTTGAAATATAGATTAAGAGAAGCACTAGCCCTAATACTGATCCCTTGGGAACCCCACTATATACTTCACCTGGTCCGAAAAGCCACTGTTCACCACTACTCTCTTTTCTGTCAGTCAGCCAATTTTGTATCCATGTTGCTATTGTCCCTTTTATTCCATGGTCATTAATTTTGCTAACAAACCTGTTATGCAGCACTTTATCAAATGTCTTTTGCAAGCTCATGTACGCCACATCAACTGCATTACTTTCATCAACTCTCTTTGCGATCTCATCAATAAACTCAATAAAGTTGGATAAACATGATTTGCCCTTAACAGGGCTGTGCTGGCTTTCCTTAATTAATCCATATTTGTCCAAGTGACTGTTAATTTTGTCCCAGATAATTGTTTCTCAAAGCTTTCCCACCATCAAGATTAAATTGCCTGGCTTGTAGTTTGTAGGATTATCCTTACACCATTTTTTGAATAAAGGTTAACGTTTGCAGCTCTTCTGTCCTCTGGCACCACCCCTTTATATAAGGGGGATTGTAAGATTATGACCAGTGCCTGCACAATTTCCGCTATCACATCTCTCAGTATCCTTGGATGCATCTGACCCAGTCTTGATTATTAACTTTAAGTGCAACCAAACTTTTATCACTTTTTAGCCCGTACAATGTCTCAACTATCTTCACTTTCACCATGACTTTAACAATATCTTCTTTCTTGGCAAAGACAGATGAAAAGTACTCATTTAGTACCTCTGTTATGCCCATTGTCTCCATGCATAAATCCCCTTAATCGGCTTCACTCCTTTTTTCACAGCCCCTTTACTATTTATATGCCTATAGAAGACGTTTGGATTCACTTCTATTATAGCTGCCATTCTCTTCTCATACTGCCTCTTTGCTTCTCTTATTTTTTCACTTCCCCTCTAAACTTTCGAAATTCAAGCTGGTTCCCAGTTGTATTGTCAACCTGACATCTGTCATTTTTCCCCTTTCCCTACTTCATCTTACTCCCTTTGCCTTTCATTGTCCAGGGAGTTCTGGATTTATTTGTCCTATCCTGGAAAACCTCCCTAACAGCACTGTGGGTTATCTACACCTCAGGGACTGCAGCGGTTCAAGAAGGCAGCTCACCATCACCTTCTCAAGGGCAATTAGGGATGGTCAATAAATGCTGGCCTAGCCAGTGACACCCACATCCCGTAAATAAATTTTTAAAAATGCAGGTGAATGTTGCTTGGTGGAGGGGTGGGGGTTGGTGGGGGGGGTTGGGGGTGGGTGGGGTGGGGTGCATATGTGAACAAAGCTGGGGGGTGGTGAATATTGTTGGTGGAGCAGGATGAACATTGCTGGGCAGGAAGTGAACATTGCTGAGGGTGATGAACATTGTTGGGAGGGAGGTGAACATTGCTGGGAGTGGGGATGTACATTGCTAGTGTTTGGTGAACATTACCAGGAGGAAAGCGAGGGGTTGGAAAATTGCCGGGGAGAGGAGGTGAACATTACCAGGAGGAGGATGGGGATAAGTGCAGCACCAACAACACTCAAGAAGCTTGGCACCACCCAGAATAAAGCAGCCCACTTGTTTGGCACCCCATCCACCACCTTCAACGTTCACTCTCTCCACCGCCGATGCACAGTTACAGCAGTGTACCGTCTACAAGGTGCACTGCAGCAACTCAACAAGGCTCCTTAGACAGCACCTTCCAAACCTGAAACACTACCATCCAAAAGGATAAAGGCAGCCCATACATGGGAATACCACCAACTGCAAATTTCCCTCCAAGCCACATGCCAATCTAACTTGGAACTATATTGTTGTCGTTGCTGGGTCAAAATCATGGAACAGCACTGTGGGTGTACCCACACCACGTGGACTGCAGCGATTCAAGAAGGGGGTTCATCTTCTGAAGGGTATTAGGAACATGCAATAAATGCTGGCCTAGCCAGCAATGCCCGCATACTGTGAAAGAATACATTTTTAAAAAGGTTTCTGCTGATGCCCTGGCTAGCAGATACACCTGAGGCCAAAGACTGATGAGCTGCATCAAAACACCTATTTGACCTCAGCAGCTCACATGCTAATTGAGTCCAAGCCCCCAAAACTTGCATCTGCCTTTTCCCTGTTGGGCTTTTTGGCCATCTCAGTGTGAATAGAGGTTGTCTTAAAGTCAATAATTGACCCCAAAGCTATAGTTCCAATTGTGGAAGCAATGTTGATCAGGTTACCAGGAAAGTCAGCTGTCTTTCTTTCAAGAATGTAATGAAATCTTTTGCGTTCACATGAACCAGTCGATCTGGATTTAACATCTCATAGACAGCAATACTCATTGGGAGGGAATGGGGTTGGGGAGTGTCATGGCAGCCACAAAACCTGGGAATATGGGTAACACAGGTGTCCTGATGAATGAAACGGCATTTATATACCTTGGCCAGAATTTTCCCTTTGGCAAGTGGGGGCGGGCCCTGCACGTCAACTGTAAAATGACGCACGGTGACATCGGGCGAGCATCCCGACATCGCCACACGCCATCGCGATATTCAGGCGGGCGGGCTCACGATGTTTTCTGATGAGCACCTGCCATTAATTAATCATCAAGTTAAGGCCCTTGAGGCAGCAATTGCCTGTAATTTTTCGGGGCTCATGCGATCTTCAGGACGTCACATGGGCGCAACAGGCAGGTGGGTCAGAGACATTTGTATAAACCTCATCCATGGGCAGGATAAGAGGGGTGAGTGGGGTTGCAAATGTGATCTTTCAGTTATTTAAGTGTGAAAGTTACTGCTACTTGCCTGTGTGAGCAGGAATACTTCAAAATTCATACCAGCTGCTTGGACAGGAGTAAAAGCCTTCAGGTCAGGACTCTAGAGTATAGATCATTTTTGGGGTCTTCAGCTTTCAAGAAGCCTTGCTGAGGAGGCTTCCAGAATCACCTCCTCTGAGGAGGAAGGGAGGGCCAGAATGGGGAGGAGGCCAGGAGTCCACATTCAGCCTCCAGGGGAGCCATCTTTGGGAGGAGAGGAGTAGGCACAAGGGGCACAGGGCCAACAGGAAGTCTAAGGCGGAAGGGACGGCAGAAGATGCTACTATCCTGCTGCCAGTGTATACAGGCAGTGAAGCAGCTACCTCAATATGTCTGAGGTGCAGTGCCGAAGGAGACTCGATCTCTCATGCTGCGCTCTCCACAATCTGGTGCTGGAAAGGGCGACACAGTGGACAAGGAAGATGTAGAAGCAGTTTCTCCGGATGCACACAATGAGTCCAGCAGTGAGTCCAAGGATGACCATGCACAGGAGAACGCTGCGGGGGTAGACTCTGACGTGGGTATATTCCAGGGGGGCAGGGATACCCGGGAGGCTTTAATCCAAGAACCTTCAGCTAGCCCAACACAGATGGACCTTCAACACATGCCAGGGCTGCAGGTTCCATACTTGATACCTGAGTGCTAAATCTGCCTGGATAGTAACATTAACTAAGGCCCTTATCAATAAAACTCAATGTCAAACAACTCACTCATAACATCTTGGGTTCTCATCAACTTGCAGAAATAAGGAATCACCCTGAGGCATGGCAACACATCAAAATTTATTGAGAGAACAAATGTAACTTCATAAACCACACATCACACTATGTCTTCAATAAACTACTATGGGCCAGCATAAAAGCACCAGTGAGAAACACGTAGTGTGCCTAAAGTGCCTTAAATTTACGCTTATGGGTGCTACGGCTAGGCGCTGTCCCCTCACTGGCACTGGCATCTGAGACAGCCTGCTCACTGTGCTGTCCTGTTGGCCTCAATGACCTTGACGGATGTCCTCTCGCTCCTGGTAGCCTTTGATGTCTTCTCCCCAGTCGCCGCAGCCTCATCAGATGCCACGGTCATTGGCAGAGGGGCAGAGAAGCTGCTGCCCTCATCTGGACCGCCCTGAGAGGAGCCAACAGGCAGCTGCTGTGCCAACATGAGGTCGCTTTGGACCTCCCTGCTCATCGTAGATGGATGGGCGCTGAGCTGGGATATTTGGTGCCCAAACCATCTCCCACACGAGCAATGACCAGCTGAGGTCATTGCCGCTGTGAGGGCTTGCAGGTCCGAGCGCAACCCCAGGAGGAGCTGATTGTTCTCCTAGAGTAGCCTCTCCATGAGAGTTGCCACCCCCCCTTTCACCCGGAGGAAGCATGGCGCTTGGCCATGAGGCACATTGCATCGGTGATGCTCCGCCTGTACTCCTCAAGCACGGGCACCATGCCACGCATAGCCACTTATATCTCTGCCAGATCATCCCACATACCCTGCTGCACTTCCAGCGTTTGCTGCCTCACAGACGACTCCAGAGGCACAACATCAGCCACCGACTGAGCATGTACCTGGTCCCCAGCAGTCCTCCAACTGTCGGCGCCCTGGGCACTCTCTGTCTCTGCCCGCACCTCAAGCGAATGTGAAGTGCCCTCACCGTCATGCCCTGGGACACTAGTCGATGATCTAATTCCCATCGAGGTGCTAGTATCTGAGCTGGTGCTTGCCTGGCAGAGATGGTGTGACGTTGGTGAATGGATTTCCTCTGGGCCCTCAGGGGTGAGAGGTGGGCCCTCTGTCTCCTCCTCCTGGCCCTGCTCCGGTGATGCTGAAAGGAAGAGCAAGGACGTTTGATTAGTTACAGTGCAGACAATGTCAATTTACATCCCTGGCCCCTGGATCATTATGCACTCATCCTTCCATAATCAATGGTCAACCCAGGTTGCTAACTTCAATCACTGAGCATTCAGCAGTGCCTTGGCTTTTGGGACACACATGGTGACCTGAGTGCTCAACAAACATACCTCCCCGTGGCACCCCAGCCTCACTGCCTCTGGTGGACCTGGGGGCATGGCAAGTCTCCAGATCCATGGCCTGCTGCTCAAACGATGTCAGGATTGCCAGCTGGGCCGGGCCTCCACCAGTCCGCATCTGCTCGGCAGAATTGTGTGCAGTCTTCTCCTGAAAAGAAGAGCATCGATTAGTCCAGAATTCCCATCGCATCCCTGCGTACCCAGCCAGAGTGGGACATTGCTGGACTCCAGTTCTTTGTTACACCGCAGCTGCTGCACACTCACCCAAAGAAGCCAGGGTTGAGCACCCCTGCCCCTTGCCCAAATGCTGCTTCCTTCACATGTGGTACCACAACATGCTACTTTGATAAGCAAGGAGGCACAAGCAAACGCCAGCAGATGGATTGGTGCCTCACCATCTGGAAACTCCACTGCCAGCACGTTATTACCCTGACTTTGACATGCTTCTCAGTTCCAGCACTCTGCCTAGGTGCAAATCCTTGACTTTCATCCCCATTCTATACTCTGGGTGTCAGTGTCACACATGCTGTGGATGCAGAACACATCCCAGCTCAACCCTCTCAGGGTGAACTGGACATGGTCAATATCTGCTGGCTGACCTAGCGAGGGATACATGCCATGAGGGATTCAATGACGTTACTATACTCAGAGTAGCCAGGGGGCAGTGGGGTGTTGGGGCTGGGGGGAAAAGGTGACGGCTGCATGAAGTTAACTCAGCCAACACGATACTCACCCTTCCCGAGTGCAGGAGGTCATTGAATCTTTTGCGGCACTGGACCCACGTGCGTCATACCACATCATAGGAGCAAACAGTCTCAGCCACCTCCTCCCACACATGTTTGGTCAGGTGGGGAGGCCTCCGCCTCCCATCCTTCAGAAGCAGGACCTCCCGCCTCACTGCCACCTCCTCCAGGAAGGCAGCTAGGTACTCATCAGAGAAACGAGGAGCACAGTGCCCCATTGGCCTTCCCTCCAGCCTGGCCTGCCCTATTGACCTACCCTCTGGCCTGCCTGCCCCATTGGCCTACCCTCTGGACTTGCATGATGCACAGTAGCCCCCTGCTGAGCCCTTCTCCCAGCTATTGTGAGCAGCCTTGCAAAGGCTGCCAGGCCTTCATTTAAACAGGCCGCCGTGTTGCCATTGGATCTAGAGGTCTGTGCACGCCTGCTGCCACCTGCCCATTCCCGCTATCCTCAGGAGTCATGAAATACGCTAGGCGGGCCTTAATTGGCCAACCCTTGCAAAATGGCGGCGCGGATCAAATCGCGGGCAGCGATCGAGTCCACGCCCGCCTGCACCCGCTCCTGCGCGGCCCGCCCAACATGGGGAAAATTCTCCCCCTTGTTTGCATTTCAGGCTGACAGTCAGGAACCCCTGCAAAGCCACCCTACCTTAACCTCCTTACATTGTTCAACCTCCTGCAATGTTCCAGCACCCTCAATGTTAGATTCCCCTGATGGTTGATAACTCACAATATTTGACATGCTGTGATGTTTAATCTGACTCAATCTACCATCCCTCAAGGTGTTCAATCTCTATAATGTTTGATCTCTTGAGATTATGGTTACTCGTCATGTCCAATTTTTCATGATGGTCAAACTCTCTTGATGCTTGATCTATTGCGATATCAATCTCTCGTGACCTTCATTCTCAAGAAACGACTGACCTGCTGCAATGCTTTATCACTCACGATATTTAATCTTTCATGATGTTTGATCTACTGTAATGTTTGATCCTTCATGATGGTTGATCCCTCAAAATGCTCAATGTCCCACGATATTTGCTCTTCCTTAACGTTCGATCTCCTACCAAGTTCACTCTCCCTGGACGTTCAATCACTCTTGATGGTTCTAACCTTCCTGAGGGTTCGATCTTCTACAATGTCTAATTCCCCTCTCCACCATGATGTCCAATCCCCTTTCCCCATGAAGCCTGATTCCCTCTACCATCATGGCTGATCTCCCCATATCTGCATTAAATTTGGCAGGACCTTCAGGAAACCGTTACTTCTGGGTCTCCCATCCACAGTTCCTCCCCCGTCTACACCTCCTCCTCCTTTGTGCCCCTCCATCCCTGCTTCCTTCCCTGCTCGGAGCTAATATCGTAAACTCTGTTTCTGTCCCACAGATGCTGCCTGACTGACTGGGTGTCTCCAGAATTTTCAGTTTTTCTTTCTGATTCCCAGTATCTGCTGTGATTTGATTTTGTTCCACAGGGACAAGACCACCACTACCGCATCCTGGCAACAAAACGTTTCTTCCCTTTCAAGTCTTTAAATGTCTTAAATTTGTCATTTATATTCAATTGAGGAGGGAGAGAAAATCCTGTCTAGATTGCCAAGGTCTTGAGTTGACATTCAGTTTGGATTTGGTTTCTGTGAGGATCCAAACCCAATATGAAGACTTACAAAGGTCAATATTTGTGGCCTACAGAACTGAGTAGGCGGCTTGAGTCAGCACATTGCCACTCAAGTTAATGAGTTGTCTCAGATTTAGGCCACACTTTCTGCTGGTCTATTCTGACCTCGTTGACAAAATTCACCCCAGAGCAATTATTTAACTACAGAAAAGGAGAGATCATCCACTCAGCATGCAGACTTTCCACAACAGCATACCAAGATGACAGTTAGAGAATGCTGCCAGTTCACAATCTTGAAACTGGGTCTCAACAGCTCCCAGGCAGAGTCTATTCAATTTTCATCCTAAAGCCAGTCATTATGCCTAAAGAATTTGCAAGTCCCTCCCCCACAAAACACATCTGAAAGTGTGTGAAATGTATAGATTCGTCCACCCTGCTGGTTGAAAACAATACTTATTATTAGAGGGCTATTTGGAAAGGACAAGGTAGCGGGACAAATTATATAGCTCTTTCAAAGAGTGAGCACAGGTCCAATGGGCTGAATGGCCTCCTTTTGTGCTGTAATATTCTATGATTCATTATGAGTTCCAAATCATGACTGGAAAAATTAGGCGAGTTAAGCCTAACAAATAATTCCTGAAAAGTCTGGGTCACATTATTGCACTGTGCACTAAATTATCATGTACAAAAGTGTCATACAATGCAACAAGGCAAACAGCATATTCTAAGTTCTGAGGTATACTGCAGTCATTGATTGGGAGTAGTATCATATTAATTCAAATAATGTTTTATTTTGGAATAGGCAACTCCTATTTCACAGCTATTTAGCTTCAACTGTTTTCATAAATCTTTTACATGCTTAGCTGTCTAACCTTTATACAGAACTGTAGTTTTTCCAATAGTTACATCCAATTAACAGGTCTTAAGTGGACATAACTGCTTAGAAGAACAGGCTGTGATTCATTCTACCTGATTTCTGCCATTTAGTGTCCCATGCAATTTTCTGGGTGGGTTCTGTACTGATGATAGAACCACCCGCCAAGATGTTGTCAATTATTTTGTTAACTTCATAATTTCCCGAAGCTTAGTTTTCAGTTATCTACTCAATCATATAAAGTCAATGCTTAAAGAAGTTCATTTGAAGATGCCCATGGTAATTATATTTTGAGGCTACTTCCAAAGCTTTTTTTCTTCCTTTTTTCCCTATTTTCAGTTATTTGATATCCTGGCCCTACCATTTGTGGCCCAACAAGAGCCCCTTTTTGGGGGATGGGAAGTTGCTTAGTCGATTAGGGTGTGCCAGAAGCACACTTCATCCATTCTCCAGTGCTTCACATCTACCTGTCAGTGACCTTACAGGACAAATGACACATGCTCTGAGTGAGCAAACAGCCAAAGGCACCACTTTGCCTTCTGGTGCAAGGATACCTATGGCTCACATATAGCCTTTATCCCCTACTTTCATCCTCAGCTCCACCGATTTTGTGTCCCCCCAGTGATTTTACTTTAAGAGTCTCATCCCTGCTCTCATATTCTTCCATAACTTTGCTCCATTTTACTTCAGTACTAAACATTCCTCTAACAGTGGCCTACTCCTAGTTCCCCACAGCACCTCCACTTAATCACCTACCAACCTGCCTTCAAAATCCTTCTTTAACTTCTTTCTTTTTCTCATCCCTCGCCTTCTTACTGTTTATTCTTTGTCCACTGCCCTGTAAAATGATTTGTGATCGTCTGGGACATGAGGGGCGGTTGAGAAATGCACTCATGAGGGCAAAAGAAATGAAAGGCATGAGAATTTCAACACAGCTGCCGAAGATCTGCTGAATATTTAAATCTAGCAGCTGCATTTCTGAGGAACGTTGTGGTTTCTTTAACCGTACAAGTGAGTAGAAACACTTGTTGCAACATTTTTGCCAAGGGGAGCAAAACCTGATGGAATAAATTCCATCCCAAAACAAGAGCATTTCATTTGGCTGAAACATTGAAACAAATTCCCTAAGAAAAAGGAAAAGAAATCAGAAAAATCTATTAAGCTGTTTCACTTGACCTCTTGTTCCAGAGGTTCGTACGTATAGAAGTTACAAAAGCTGTTTGTGGAAACAGAAGAATTGTAGAGGTGTGTGAATCCATGCATGTATGGCTTAATAATCGTAATCCTATGTGAATTGTCATGAGGATTTGAAATTCATATGGTTACGGTTTGTTGATGATGATGTTCAGAATGATGTATGAAGATAGTGGCCATGAGGGAAAATGGGAGGAAGTTTGGAAATAAATGATACATAAATCTATATTTGTTTACCTTTGTTGTTGATTGAAAAGTCACTAAAAGTGAAACTGAATTATTTATTTTATATGCCATTATGTTACTAACAATATGTTAACTTGATTTTTTGTATTCCCCTGCAGTGAACAGATGGCCCCTTTTACTTGAGCTTCCATATCAAATGCAGTTCCTGCCTGATGCCAAGCTTCCTGCCGTTCTATAGTCTCCATTCTAATTATTTATGTTGGTGAAACACAGCAGGACTTGTTATCAGTTGGATGGTGTCTTAATAAAGGAAGACACGTCAACATATTGACATCGTGTTCAAGGGGAAATTTTACCACATATAAAACTGTTGAGAGTGTATTCGAACAGCTCAGGCCTTGTGCCAGCACAAGAATTTTGACCTCCTTGTGCTCCTTTACCAAGTTCACTCAGAGCTCTGATGTTCATGTTTGTGTAACGATAATTAGAAAGAACTTATTAAAAATTCAAATAAGCTGGAATACATTAACATTGACGTAGCATCTGATGATTTTCAGTAGAAAATGACAAAGGACAAAGAGGTGGACTGCGTGGAGAGAACAGCCATCTGACTGGAAGCAAGTTAAACTAAGGATTTGGCTATAATCAGATCATGGGAGTGATTTTCTTCTCATCAACCAAAGGTTTGGCAATCACACGACAGGCGACCTTCAGGAGTAAAGAGACCTTAACCTCAAGTCACACAATGCCTTCTGATCGTTACCAGCTGAGATGCTCATAGCCACCCTCCAAACAATTATTGCAGTCTCTGCAGAAACAGAAACTTAATGCTTCCTGCACAAATTTTAACATACCAGTGAAGTGTTTCATGATGAACATTTTACAATCATTATAGCTCTATTTTCAAAATGATTTCTTTGGGAGCGAGGGCAATCAGCCACATATTGATACCAACTGGTTAGCATGAAAGAAGGTGCATAATCCCGGTCTGTCTATGGTATTTTCCAAATTGGAAAAGAAAAAATGAAATAGCCAAAATTCTAAAAGTACACAAAGGTTTTGTGTTTTGTTTCAAAACAATTCAGTTCAAATTGTTGAATTGTAAAATGTAGAAGTCCTCAGTTCATGCATTGATGGATCAGATCAAATCTCAACAAGGCTACTACATGATAACTACACTTGTTTCCTAAACAGCGCAGGTAAAAATATCTCATATAAGTTTTATTGTATATGCAAAAAGTTCCTGTTTGCTGTCTCTCCAACTTTTTAAAATATTCTTTCATAGGATGTGGGCATTGCAGGCTAGGTTAGCAATTATTGCCTATTCCTTATTGCCATTGAGAAGGTGGTGGTGAGCCGCCTTCTTGAACTGCTACAGTCCATGTGGTATAAATACACCCACAGTATGTTAGAAGGAAATTCCATGATTTGACCCAGCAACACTGAGGAAACAGTGATATAGTTCCAAGTCAGGATGGCTTGGAAGGGAACTTGTAGGTGCTGGTGTTCCCAAGCATCTGTTGCCCTTGTCCTTCTAGATGGTAGAGGTTGCAGTTTTAAGAAGGTGCTGCTGCAGGAGGCTTGGTGAGTTGCTGCAGTGCATTTTGTTGACGGCATACCCGGCTGCCACAGTATGTCAGTGGTGGAGGGAGTGAATGTTTAAGTTGGTGGATGGGATGCTAATCAAATGGGCTGCTTTGTCCTGGATGGTGTCAAGCTCCATGAGTGTTGTTGGAGCTGCACTCATCCAGGCAAGTGGAGAGTATTTCATCACACTCCTGATGTGTGCCTTGTAGATGGTGGACAGGCCATTTTGGGAGTAAGGAGCTGATTTACTCACTGCAGAATTCCTAGCCTCTTACCTGCTCTTGTAGCCACAGTATATATAAGGCGAGTTCAGTTAAGTTTCTAGTCATTAGTAGCCACCAGGATGTTGATAGTGGGGGATTCAGTGATGGTAATGCCATTGAATGTTAAGGGGAGTGGGTTGGATTGATAGGAGTGACAACTGCACTGCCCTTGTGGAAACAAAGTCCCGCCTTCACATTGAGGAGACCCTCCATTGTGTTGTGTGGCACTACCACCGGGCCATATGAGTTTGATTTTGAACTGATCTAGCAACTCAAAACTTGGGATCCATGAGGCGTTGTGGGCCATTAGCAGCAGCAGAGCTGTACTCAACCACAATCTGTATCCTCATGATCTGGCATATCCCCCAATCTACCATTACCACCAAGCCAGGGGATTAACCCTGTTTCAATGCAGGTGGGCATGCCAGTAGCTATGCATACCTAAAAATGAGGTGGCGACCTGGTGAAGCTACAACACAGGACTACTTGCATGCCAAACAGTGAAAGCAGCATGCAATATACAGAGCTAAATGATCCCACAACCAATCGATCAGATCTAAGCTCTGCAGTGCTGCCACATACAGCTGTGAATGGTGTTGGACAATTAAACAACTAATAGGAGGAGGAAGCTCCACAAGTACCTCCACCCTCAAACATGGGAGAGGCCAGAATATCTATGCAAAAGCATTTGCAACCAGATTTAGTCAGAACAGGCCTCCTCCTGAGGTCCCTAACATCATAGGCGCCAGTCTTCAGCTAATTCAATTCACTCCATATCGTATCAAGAAATGGTTGAAGGCACTGGAGACTGAAAAAAGCTATGGGCCCTGACAATATTCCAGCAATAGTACTGAAGACTTGTGTTCCAGAACTAGACACACTCCTGGCCAAGCTGTTCCAGTACATCTACCTGTCAATGTGTAAAATTGTGAGTTATCCCCTGTACACAAAAAGCAGCACAAATCCAACCCAGCCAATTCCCGCCCCAATCAGCCTACTCTCAATCATCAACAAAGTGATGGAAGAGGTCATCAACAGTTTTATCAAGTGCCACTTACTCAGTAATAACCTGCCGACTGATACGAAGTTTGAGTTCCACCAGGGCCACTCAGCCCCTGACCTCAGTATAGTTTTGATCCAAGCATGGACAAAAGAGCTGATCTCAAGAGGTGAGGTGAGAGTGAATGCCCTTTGACATCAAGGCTGCATTTGACAGAATGTGGTATCAAAGAGCCCTAGATCATGACTCCTCAGATACTGAAGCAGCCCGCATCCAGATGCAACAAGGCCTGGATAATATTCAGGCTTGGGCTGGTAAATGGCAAGTAACATTCATACCAGCCATGTGCCAGGAAATGACCATCTCCAACAAGACAGATTCTAATCCTCTTCCCTTGGCATTCAATAGCATTACTATTGCTGAGTTCTCCACTATCAACAATCTGGGGGCTACCATTGACCAGAAACTGAACTGAACCAGCCACTGTGGCTACAGGAGCAGGTCAGAGGCTGGGAATTTTGTGAAGAGCAACTCACTTGCTGATCCTCCAAAGCCTGTCCACCATCTACAGGGCACAAATCAGGAGTGAGATGGAATACTGTCCACTTGCCTGGATGAGTCCAGCTCCAACAGCAAACAAGAAGCTCGACACCATCCAGGACAAAGCAGCTCACTTGATTGCACACCATCCACCACCTTAAACATTCACTCCCTCCATCACTGACACACAGTGACAGCAATGTGTACTATGTACAAGATGCACTGCAGCAACTCACCAAGGCTTCTTTGATAGCATTTTCCAAACCCATGACTTCTACTGCCTAGAGCAAGTGCAGCAGATGCATGGGAACAACACCATTTGTAAGTTTCCCTCCAACCCACGCAGCATCCTTATTTGGAACTATATTGTGATTTCTTCACTTTTGTTAGGTCTAAATCCTGGAACTCCCTCCCTATCGGCACTGTGGGTGTATCTGCATAACACGGACTGCAGTGGTTCAAGAAGGCAGCTCACCACCACCTTCTCAAGGGCAATTAGGGGTGGATATAATAGATGCTCGCCTAGCCAGAGATACCCAAATCCCGTGAACAACTAAATAAAAGGAAACAAATCCCCCCGCCACAACCCAGAGTACATTCTTTTATTAATGAGCAGACATACCTACTACCAACTGATCCATTGGAATGCATTGTTCTCAAATTTGACAGGAAGATTAAAGAGTGTAAATAAATATACACTAAATAGCAAACCTCTAAAAGTTGGAAAACAAGTTGATAAACTAGTAAACAAAGCACATGGGACCATTGCATAGTTTTATAAATAAGGACACTGGACTGGATTGAATGCAGTCCATTGCAGCTGGGCCCACTTAATCACAGGAGAGGCCTTGTGTCAGTCTCCTGGCATCTGGGAAATCTACCTTGATTAAGTCGGTGGGCAGAAGAGCTGTTGCGGGATACTCGGCCACCACCGGTGGGATGTCAGTTAGGCTCATTAGTGAGTCAATTGACACACAGTATTCCTGAGCCCACCGCAACTCAATGATGGCTCAGTGATTTAATGGGGCCACACGGCTTCCCCGTGCCTCCTGAAGGCTGCTCAGCAAACCCTGCCAGATTTGTCAGAGTCCTTCCTGGGTTTTGGGGGGTGTCCCTTATTAGACGAGCCCTTGCACCCACCCACCCCCTTCCACAATCCGCAACCCGCGATCCCCAACCTATCCTCACTCATCTTTGGCCTGGGGTCCCTTAGCGATTCTGGAATGCTGGTGGGTGCATTGCCGGAAGTTGTCACCGTTCCCATTGGCACTGATGGCAAAGAGAACATGCTGGCCTCTGATTGGCCAGCAGCTTTCCGTGGGCTGGACATCAGCCATCAGAGCCCTGACTCCTGGGGAAAGCCCACTTCTGCACCCTTAATACCATCAGACCTCCCCCATGGATCTGACTGCAAAAACAAAAAAGTAATGACAGAACTATACAGTGGAATGTTGTGTTCAGTTCAGTTGCTCTACTTTTTGAAGGATGGTAAGGCCATGGGGAGGATGCTGGAGAGTGTTCTGCAATCCAGGAATGAAGGATTTCTATGGGGACCAAAAAGAGGAACTGGCTACTCTTCATTAGGACAAACACATTAAGAGGAGATTTGATGACTGTACAAAGTGATAAAGGGTAGATGGAATCATTTTGTCCACTGGATAGTGAGGTGGAAACTCAAGGGCAAAGATTCAAGATCATTGCCAAAAGAACAAAAGGAGAAGTTGGGATTTTGTTTATCCACACAGGTGTTTGGTAGGACACAGAATGCCCTAACAGGAGCAATTGTGTAAGCAGTTTTAAAAGGAAGTGGGCATTTACAAAAGGGTATGCGAAAAGAGTATTTGAAAGGGCAAAGGAATGGTGGTTGAAATACTGAAAGTAGCTGACAGTGCATCTTTGGGAGGGTTCTCCTCATTAGCCTGTGCTGCAGCAAGACTGGAGGCTTCAGAAAGGCATTGAAAGATGGGAAAAGAGCAAGAGTTAACACTTAATGGCATGTATAAATAGTAGGAGATGATTGACAAAGCTATGCACGACCAGGTTGTCATAGTGAATGTGTGATTGTGAGGAAAAAGTAGAACAAAAGAAGAATGAGAAAGTTCCCTAGCATGCTCTCTGTGTAGCTTATAGTCTCTTCATCTCCACTGCTGTCTCTCTGCCAGTGACACTAATCTGACTACCTTCTCTACTTGCAAAGGTGTTGGATCTTCTTAATCTTGTCATCTGTTGTATGGAAGCTTATACTGCAGGAGGAGCCAGCGTGGGTTAGTGGTGTGAGCCCTGTTGAAAGCCTTTGATGGTGTGCAACACAGCTTAACATATTGTGCATGATGAGAGGAAGAATCCGCAGGTAGAGGGGAATAGAATTAGTAGTTGCGAGGGCAATAGCTAGTGTTGAGGTGTGAGTGCAAGCAGAAGGAGATGCTCTGAAGTGTCCCATTGTGATGGATGGAGACATTTGTAAGTGATGAATGGAAGGATTGATAGTGCTGGGGCTACAGTAAGGTGGTGCAGAACTGTATATCGAGAGATGTGAGGTGGAAACGCTAAGAAGGCCACTCATTTCTTTTCCTGCTGTGATGTCAGATCCTTTGAGCAATGCTTACAGCATTTAAATAGTCAACACTCTCTCGCTTCTTCTACCAAGGAATTTGTCTGGATAGCTCATCATGAGAGAGCAGGATCTCCTTTGTCCTGCTCAGAAGCTCGCCAAGCAGCTCCTTGGCACAATGTGCAAATCTAGAGCTGCAATGATCTCATCAACAAAGTGTGAGAAATGAGTTCCAGTATCCAACTTATAAAAAGTACATCTTCCCTTTAAGAGGTAAAAACTGTCTTTAAATAGTGGCAGCCCTATCAGATTTCTCACCCTCTCCAAAAGTAAGTTGTGTTGGTGACTCAGCCTGAATGGCAAAATGAGACTTGACCAGGGAAATGGATCAGACCTCCTGCCAACATTATTAAGCTGACGCTATAATCAAATATCACTCAAAGCAGGCAGAAATTAATGCCCTCCGCAAAGCGAGTTTGGAGGCGGGGAGGGCATTTAACCTGGTGAGAGGTTGTTGAGTTAGGACTTGCTGCATTCCTGCCTCTGCCCTGATTAGGCAATTAATGCCCACTTAAGAGTCTCTTAACACCGCCGCTGATATGCAACCAGTGGCAGGCAGGCGGGTAGCATATAAAGCAAACCAGGGGCGTCCCTCATTCAAAGAAAATCAGTGTCTGATCAAGGAACTGAAAGGGGCCCTGCTGAGTGCCATCCCCTTGTGCTTTCTTCAGACATCTCCTGCCACCCCAAGTCAGTAACCCCCGGCACCTAATATGACAGCACTACCCCAAAGCAGGCGATGTGGGTCTCTCTTGGCTCTCCGGTTGATGCAAGGGATCCCTTCACCTGAATTAAATTCCACCCAATATCTCTTCGCCTTGGCTTAATATTATTTATCAGAGTTGTTTGAAAAATGTGAGCAAATTAGTAGTTAGAATAATAAAACTGAAAAAAAAGCAAATCTTATCCAAACAGAAAGGATTAGGACTATGCAGTGGTGCCAAGCAATGCAGTCAGAAAGATGTCAGGAGGAATTTTCAACCATGAAACCATGGGAAATTGGTGACAACAATGCCTTCAATGGAAAGGAAAATTGGATGGCTGTATATGGTCATCATAATTTCAGTGGTTTACAGCCCCATTGTAGTAATGTAGGCCTGAATTTTCTGGTCGGCACTGACGTGTGAAATGACGCCCGGTGACGTCAGGCATGCGTCCCGAAGTCACCACCCTTCATTATGATCTTCAGTTCGGCAGACGCACACTGGAGCCGGCTGCACGCCTGCCAAACTGTCAAAGGCCTATTAAGGCCATTTAAAAACTGAAAAGGATTAATGGAGCTGCCCATCCAACCTTAAGGTTGGCGGGCAGGCGAAGAGTCAAGGCGGCCTTTGCATTTTTCATGAAACCTCATCCACGGGCTAGATGAGGTTTCATGAAAGGTTTGTAAATCAAATATATTTTTAAATGAAAATTCGTTGACATGTCCCGGATCATGTGACACTGTCACATGATGGGACATGTCTGAATTTTTTTTTTAAGTTTTTGTAATGAAATTAAACTTCCTGAGGCAGCTCTGTGCCTCAGGGAGATTTCTGAGCTCTTTTGTGCACATGTCCGAAGGAGCGTGGGCCCCGACTCAGTCTCCTCCCCCCGCCCACACAGGAAGCGCTCAGCGCTTCCGGGTGTGCGTCACACTGGGCAGGTCTTAATTGGCCCTCCCACGTAAAATGACGGTGCCTAGCCAATCACGGGCGGCAATCGGTTGCGCACCCGCCCACGCCAGCTCCCACTCAGCATCCCTGACAGGAGAAAATTCTCCCCATGGTACCCCTAATAACTCCAGCCTAAATAATCACTCTCCTTTCCAGCGACACAGTTCTATGTGTGCCATCTAACCTCCTATGTTTTATCCAAGTGACCATCCTTCATGTATCAGCCTGGTCTATTCAGCTGTGGAGGACATCATAACTACACCTGACCTTGTTATCCCCTGACAGTCACACATATGCACTTTCCAGCAGAATCTCTAGATAATGACCAGGAGCATGAGGTGATTTCCCCACTATCTTCCTCAATTTAACCAGATGACAATTAAATGCCCTAAATGTTGCCTCAGCTGATAGGAGTTGAACCTGGTACCACCTTCTCTGTGCAGCGCTGTATCACAGTGGGTCATGCCACTGAGCCATCAGGAAAGTTTCCTCTACATCAACATTTAAGGGATTTATTGTTATTAAATCATATTTTGTTGTACTTAAATGGTGTAAAGCAACCTTGATCTCATTTTGTCTGTATGATAAAAAGAGTTCAGCATTTACACATGATTCCTCCTGAAGCTTTCTGTTTGACATTTCCCTCCATAAGTTTCTGTGCTTTTTTTTAGTAAAAAATGATAGCTGCACTGCTTTTTGTTCTAGAGTCAACCGATACAATTTTGAAAGTTAGATTTATAATAAAGTGGAACTCTCTGTCTTGTAGTCTGATATTTTTGGAACACAGTATTTCATTTAATTTTCCTACAGTTAAAATGTCGCTATCAGATTAACCATACCACATCAGCAAGTGGCTTATGGCAATCACAGGCGAGTGAAAGTAGGCCATATTATTTCTGTAGGCCTCCAGTGAGTGTTCAATAATACCTGCTGATATCAGGCAGGGAGCCCACATTTTTTATGCATTAATCCTATAGTGATGATAGAAGTAAATCAGAGTTTAGAAGGATCAGAATGATCCTAATCCACATATAGCTGTCTCTGCATGATTTCTGATGCTTCTATTATGATTTTGATATTGTTTAATACTTATAATAAAACCATAATCCGGTAAGAATCTATTGTTTGAATTACTGTAAGACATTATCCTTAAAGTATAAGTCTAAATGCTAAATTAAACAATCCTCTCTGTCAAGAAATTATTCAGTAACCAAACCAGTGTTGGGTATCAAGCTTTGTTTTTAATCATGTGGACTAATAAGACCCCTGAGAGTAATCTTCCAGCAATATCCCCAGTAAACAAGATCATATCTCTGTAGGTCACCTGCCTTAACCTTCTGTCAAATTACAGCTCCACCAGCCATTCTGATTGCTTCAATCAAAACAGCAGATTTGAATATCCAGGAGAGTTTCCAGTAAAACCTTCAAAAAATGATTTATTCTCACACAAGGAAATTACATTTGCTGGCTGGACTCTGTGTTTGGCATGCAATATAGTTCATTATCCTGTGCACCAGCCATACACTTCATCATTAAAATGGAAACAAAAGAAAAATCTGAAGAGAAAAATAAAGTTATGGCTTGGTACACATTTATTTTTAAGTACTCCTTTTTTCTGTTCATTTCACATATTTTTCTCTGCATTTCGTCCGTGATAGATCTGTGCGTGCGTGTGTGTGTGTGTGGTTGCTGCTTATGTATTCATTCAACTTAGCATCCATGAAAACGGCGAGTTATTCAGCCACAGTTTGACTATTCTGAGCTGTAATTTTTTTGCCAGAAAATGCTGCCAGAAATACACTCCACTTTCCCACCACATGCTGTACATGAAAAGATGTATATGGCTTTTGAAATTTAAATGAAGGACAGAACATGACACAGGTATTAATCAGATATGAATATGTAAATTTGTCCAGTTAGAAAATATGCTGTTGTTTTATTGTTTTGAATTTTAAAAAGCCATAACCTTGTGACAATACTCATGGGCATTGAATGCATAAATTCTACCTGCAATTGACTCAATTCACTCGGACCAGAAATACTAGAAAATATGATTAAATATTATTAATTACACTGTTTTTTGATATAACAATGCAGTAATTACATTGTACAGAAACATTTACGTCAGAATACCTCTCCCCACCCCCTAACCCCCAATCCCAGTAGATGTTTAATGCAATAGCTAATTGATGATTTTTCAGGTCAAAGTTAAGTGTCCCTATAACCTAAGGTCTATATGGAAGCAAACCTCATATTTGTATTTTAACATGAAACAGTGATTTGCTGAAGAGCTATCAGCCCTAATATGGTAGGAATAAGAGAACTTCACTCCCAAAGTGAAGCTGAAGGTTCAATACTGAGCTCATTGTTGCAAAGTATTCCCTGATGGTAGAAAATCACAGCTAGAAAATCACATTATGAATGCCATTTTGTTGACATTAAGACACATTTATTCAAAAGCCTAACACTCTTTGGGCTGTACACCCACAGAGCCTAACAGTAATATGCTAAATAGCTCTGCTATCCAGTATTAGTTCACTTTTCTTGAGTTTTCAAAGTACAGCCATATAATGAACTGGATGTACCAGGCAGGTTTCTTACTTGAAACAGATAACTTTATTACAGTGCTCTTTTAGAAGCTACATGCTTAAACTAGGTACATGACTAAAAAGCTCTGTCGCTCAGATTACCGGCGCTTAGGGCTCATTTGTCAGAACAATCATGTGACCCCCTAATAGGCAGTAGGAAAGGTTAAGCTTTCGATCATTACATTTCCTTCCCCTTTAGTTCATTTTACATTTCCTATTTACAAGAACATTTTAATTCACAACATATACATATGTAGGTCATGTGATTAAAGATTAAGGGCTGGATTTTCACCTCGACATGCAGTTGCACGCCCGACACACACAAGTGGGAAGTAGTGCACGGTGATGGCATCGCGTACTTGTGCAATATTTCGGTTGGTGGGCACGCTGCTGACTCCCGCGTGTGCCCACTGACAATTGAGAGGGCTGTTAAGCCCATTAATAAATTAATTAAACTGAATTTTTCCCTGCCTGGCCAACCTTATGGTTGGCAGAGTCACATGTTTTCCTTTTTTTAAAAAAATGTATTTTTAATGTGAAAAATCTTCAGCTCCCTGAGGGAGCTCTGTGCCTTCAGGGAGCTTTCTGTGATCACACTCACGTGTATACACTGACTTCTGCACTCACCCTCCTCCACCCTGCCCGCCCACCCAGGCAATGCTGAGCCTTTCAGTGCACGATTCACACTGGCTGGCCATTAATTGGCCAGCTAGCGTGAAATCGCGGTCAGGGCCTGATCGCAGGTGGCCCGACTGCAGATCATTGTGCGGCTGCTCCCAGGCCACACCCGCTCGATGAGGGGAAAGTCCTCCCCTAAATCTCTGAGATGGTTTACTAATTCGGTTAGAGCAGCATCATTCTACCACTTGAGATTCTACCACTGGATCGACATGATCAGGAACTGCAGCATCAGGTACATCATTAGAAACTGGCAGTTCAGGATTAGGCAATTCAGCAGTGACATCAGGTATGTCTATTCTAGGTCAATCTATCATCTTAGGGATTAATGGTTCAACACAAATTACAGGTGGAATAGCTTCGGAATGTCTCCCTACTCCTTAGATGATCCACATGTTTTTGAACAATCCAGTCTTCCACTTCCAGTTGGAATGACAAGGGTCCAGTTTCTGAAACAATTGTATCAGGAACTCAATTAGGTCCATTTCCAAAATTCAGCAAAAAACTGTATCTGTCACAGTAAGTCTTCAAGCTTTGCTATGAATATCATGATTCAATTTTTGATTACTCTGATTCTTCTCTACCTTCCTCTCTGTTTGGAAACACCAGACTTAACCTGGTACAAAGGCAGCGCTTCATCAGTAATTCAGGCGGTGTTGAACCCAATGATGCATGAGGAGTCATACGATAGTTGAGAAGAAAACATGAAAGTCAAGTTTCTAGAGTACATTCGGATAACCTCTTCATTCCTGATTTGAAAGTTTGCACAGCTCTTTCAGCTAACCCATTTGATGAGGGATGATACAGAGCTGCTTTAATATGTTTAATTCCATTTAAACTCATGAATCTCTGAAATTCTGTACTATTAAAATAGCGCCATTATCTGAAACAATGGTTTCTGGTAGGCCATGTATATGGAAACATTGGCACAGCTTTCCAATAGTTGCACATGATGTTAGTGATCTAACTTCATACACATCCATCCACTTAGAATGCGTATTGATGATCAATAAAAGCATGGTACCTAAAAAATGGACCTACATAATATGAAGTCTAACCCAGGGTTGACCAGGCCACTCCCACGGATGCAGTGGAGCTGAAACAGGAAACTTCTGTTATTGCTGGCACCGGAAACAATGCTTGACCATGCTTTCATTATGACTGTCAATGCCTGGCCACCAGACATAGCTTCACATAAGGATCTTCATCTTCAATATGCCTGGATATGCACTGTGAAGCTCTGTCAAGAGTGGTTCTCTTTCTTGCAAAGGGACGACGACTCTTGATCCCCACAACAAGATTCCATCTTGACAATTTAGCTCTGTTTTACGGGCATGGAATGGTCTTATCTCATCAGGGACTGGTGAATTCGACCACCCTTGCAATATAAGGTTTCAGACTTTTGACAAAATTGGATCTCTGTTTGTCCAATTCCTTATTTGCTTAGCACACACAGGCGAAGAGTCCAAGAAATTCTGCACAAGCACAACTTCTTGTGGCACTGGAGCATGTACAATACTACCTGATAACAGGAGATGTCTGAGTGCATCCGCATTTGCAATATGTACACTAGGACAGTGCATAAAGGTATACTCATACGATAGATCATATCAAAGCCCAATGTTGAATTCTTGCTGAGGTTATTGGCAGAATGGATTTATCCTCACTGAATAAACCCATTAATGGTTCATGGTCTGACACAATGGTGAAACGTCAACCATGCAGATACCTGTGGAATTTGTTCACTCCGAATATTACTGAAAAACTTCCTTTTCTAATTGTGAATAACACCTCTCAGCTACAGAGAGGGTTCTGGAGACATAACTGACTGCCCTTTCAGAACCGTCTTCCATCCTGTGTGATAACACATCTCCCACACTGTAAGGAGAAGCATCACAGGTTAATATTAATTCTTTTGATGCCTCATAATATACCAGTAGACATGATGAATGTAATAGCTTCTCAACTTTTACAAAGGCTTCTTCTTCTTGTGAATTCCATGACAATGATGATTCTTTCTCAATAGCAAGTGCAATGGTGCTAACACTGTTGACAAGTTTGGCAAGAAGCAACGATAATAATTACTCATACCCAATAAAGACTTGAGCTCAGTGACACTAGAAGGAGAGGGTGCCTCTCTGATTGCCCTAACTTTCTCCTCTACTGGATGCAACCCCATGGCATCCACCCAGTGACGCAGGTAAGCGTCTTCTGGTGCTTGGAATGTACATTTCCCTTTATTTAATCATACACCAGTTCCCAAAAATCTTCTTAAAGCCTCTTCTGTGTTGGCCAAATGTTCGGCTTCTGTTGACCATGTAATCAGGGCACCATCTAGGTATACGACTACTCAGGGAAGTCCTTGAAAAATACTTTATATTGTCCTTTGAAAGATTGCACATGCAGACAATACTCCAAAGGGCAGGCGTATACATTGGTACGGACCCTTGTGTGTGTTGATGGTTACATGCCCTCTAGATGTGCTATCCAGCTCTAGCTGTTGGTATGCATGGTTCATGTACAGTTTGGTATAGGATATTCCTCCAACTATTTTTCGTTCAAGTCGCCTATCCTCAGGATAGAATATTTATCTAGTTTAGCTGTTTTGTTTACGGTTAATTTGTAGTCCCACAAATGCGAATGGTTTGATCAGGTTTCATCACAGGGACTATGGGCACTGCCCATTCTGAAAACTGGACTGGCTGGATGATGCCTAACTTCTCTAAGTAGCATAATTCTGCATCCACCTTCTCCTTTAGGGCATAAGGCACAGGTCTGGCCTTAAAGAACCACGAATTGCTTGTAATCTTACCCAATTTGTCATAAAATACACTGTCGTATTTCCTTAACAGCTCAAGAATTTCTCCAGCCTCACTTGAAATATTTCAGACCAGTTGAACTTAATTTTTTGTAACCAGTTGCGACCAAGAAGTCCAAGAACATAGGAGCAGGAGAAGGCCATTCAGCCTGTCGAGCCTGCTCCGCCATTCAATACGATCATGGCTGATCAAACATTTCAATACCTTTTACCCACACGATCCCCATAACCCTTTACATTATTGTTAATCAGAAATCTATCAATTTCAACCTTAAACACACTCAAAGACTGAGCTTCCATAGACCTCTGGAGTTGAGAATTCCGAGGATTCACAACACGCTGAGTAAAGAAATTTCTCCTCATCTCGGTCCTAAGTGGCTTCCCCCTTATTTTGAAATTGTGTCACCTGGTTCTAGACTTCACAACCAGGGGAAATACCTAGAGATAAAAACAAAAAACTGCGGATGCTGGAAATCCAAAACAAAAACAGAATTACCTGGAAAAACTCAGCAGGTCTGGCAGCATCGGCGGAGAAGAAAAGAGTTGACAATATTTATATAGATTTCTCTTTTCCCACCTATTTCCATTATTTTTAAATCTTGTCTGCCAGGCTAGTCTTTCCACCCACCCCCACTAGAGCTGTACCTTGAGTGCCCTACCATCCATTCTTAGTTAGCAATTTGTTTAGATAATATCACTACCTTGAACACCTCTGTGTTCTTTTGTTCTTTTGTTCTTTTGTCTGTGACATCTATTGATTATTTGCTCCTATCACTGCTTGCTTGTCCCTACAATCACACCCCCCCCAACTTCTCTCCCCCCCCCCAACCCACACCCGCCCCCCCCCACAACCCCACCTTAAACCAGCTTATATTTCACCCCTCTCCTTATATTCACTCAATTCTGTGGAAGGGTCATGAGGGCTCCAAACGTCCATTCATTTCTTCTCCGCCGGTGCTGCCAGACCTGCTGAGTTTTTCCAGGTAATTCTGTTTTTGCACAGGGGAAATATCTTACCTGCATCTACCCTGTCTATTCCTTTAAGTATTTTCTAGGTTTCAATGAGATCACTTCTCATTCTTCAAAACTCTGGAGAATACAGGTCCAGTTCCCCCAATCTCTCTTCATAGTACAGTCCTGCTATCCCCGGAACAAGTCATGTGAACCTTCGTTGTAATCCGTCTATGGCAATAATGTCCTTTCTGAGGGAATGGGACCTAAACTGCACACAGTACTCCAGGTGCGGTCTAACCAAGCTTCTATACAATTGAAGCAAGACTTCACTTGTCTTGTACCCAAATCTTCTTAAGATAAAGGCTAACATTCCATTAGCCTTTCTAATTGCCTGCTGCACCTGCAAGTTAGCTTTCAGTAACTTATGGACAAGGACACCCAGGTCCCTTTGTACTTCTATACTTTCTAATCTCTTACCATTTAGGAAATACTCTGCACATCTGTTCCTTCCACCAAAGTGGATAACCTCACATTTTTTCACATTATATTCCATCTGCCATGTTACTAAGTCTGGTCAAATCCTCCAGTAGCCACTTACATCTTCCTCACCAAGCTTTGTATTATCCATGAACTTAGAAATATTACATTTGCTCCCCACATCCAAATCATTGATATATATTGTGAACAGATGGGGCCCAAGTACTGATCCTTGTGGTACCCCACTAGTCACAACCTGCCAATGTGAGAATGACCCGTTTATTCCTATTCTCTGTTTTCTGTTGGGTCCTTCATGTGTTACAATGAACACTGGAAGCTGAGCTGCCTGTTGCTTTTGGACACAGGTACTGTGGTGATGCCCTTTACATGTATTGACTCTCCAGTGTATGCCTTCAATTGAGCTGTGGTTTGCTCTAGATTCAGTGGCTGGGTGCCTTCATTTAGGTACTCGTTCTCCGACCACTGTGGTTGAGGCTCCTGTATCTACCTCTCTGACTAGAGGCTTCCCATTCACTTGAATGGTGATGGTTATTGGTTCAGTTTTTACTACTTTGACATTGTACAGGGAATAAATATCGGTATCAGCAGCTTCAGACTCTGTTATATTATGTACTTCAATCATCTTGATCTGCTGTCTTATGGGCTCTCTTGATTTTGCCCTGCATTGCTTTATTACGCAGTCTTTTTTGAGGCAGTAATGGCATTCTGCGTCATTGATTCTGCAGGTTTCCGCTATGTGGTTACCCCCACACCTAACAGATTAACTTTGGAGTCACTGCTGAAATGCTTCCACTGGGCCTTTTTGTTTTTTGAGCAGCGGAGACTGTCTCTCACTTCACTGTTGTGTCTCTGTCATGCCCGGCGGTAGGTTCCCTACTGAAGAACAGCGCCGTGTTGCACATTCAGTAAAGCCTGCGAGTACCCTGCAGCACATTCATGTCTAGTGCTAATTCCATGGCATGCTTCAAATAGGTGTTAACTTCTGCAAGTAAACGGTGCTGAATAGCATCGTCATGAACTCCACAAACTAACTGGTCCCAAAATATGTCACTGAGTGTGTCTCTGAAGTTGCAGTGCTCAGTCAACTGCTTCAACTTTGCTATATAAGTTGCGATGGACTCTCCCAGGGGCCTTACTGTGGAGTTAAACTTAAACCCCTGCATTATTACTGATAGCTTCGACTGAAAATGCACCTCACGAGGTTTACCAATTTGTTAGAAGATTTAGAATTGGGCGCATTCGGGGCCATCAGGTTGCGGATAGGTTATATGTCCTGCTACCACAGACACTCATAAGAATGGCTTTCTGCTTCTCCTCCATGGTTATTTCATTCACCACAAAATAAAAACCTAGGCATTCTACACACTGGCTCCAGTCTTCCATGGACGCGTCATAAGGGCCATTTCTGCCGAAGAGCGACATGACTGGTGAGTATACTTTTCTGTCTTTCTTAAGAATCGATGTATTCACATTCACAGTGTGACATGCAGCGTCAGAGCTATTTTATCCTCGTCGACAAAGTAATGAACTGGATGTACCAGGCATGTTTCTTACTCGAAACAGATAACTTTATTACATAGCTCTTTTAGAAGCTGCATGCTTGAACCAGGTCCACAAATAGAAAGCTCTGCCCTGGATTACCCCTGCTTAGGGCTCATTCCATCAGAACAATCGGGTGACCCCTAATAGGCAGTAGGAAAGGTTATACCTTCAATCTCTACACCCAGAAACAAGGCTGTGGATGTGAATTTCCACATTCCTATGTTCCTAGCGAGGAGTGGCTCTCACAGAGGAGCAGCTCTCATCATGGGCCCACAGCTGTCACTTTATGTTAAATGGATGAATGCCAGATTGTGGGCTGTGTATGCTGCTCACTGGTAGAAGTGCAGAAGTGTGGAAACAGTCCTGGTGCTTTACACACAATCTAAAGACATTGAGCTCAGCCAGCACAATAATTGGTTAAATTCATAGTATGGTGAAAACTGATTCTTGTGCATGCTGAAAAAAAAATGAACTGAATGAGAAATTCAGAAGGTTAATATGAAGACAACAGAAAACAGGTGCTAATACATTAGACGAGCTTTACAGATTTTGCACAGCCTGCAAGGATCCTTAACTATCTGCATGGTGCCTCAGAGCCTCTGCCCACACTGAACAAAACCTAGTGTTGTAAAGAGGGTTGGACTCCCAGCTCTCGGTGTTTCGACATTCCCATTTCACAAAGGCCCAGGTGGAACATCGACAGCAGATACCACGTGTGAAACAAAGCCAGCTTTTTGAAGATTCTGATGAACATATGGAAAGATGAAGGATCAATTTTTAAAAAGCAGCTTCTTTACAAAAGGGACCTAGAAGGAGCTATTGTCTTTTCCTTTCTGGGGAGAAAACTGCCCCCTCCTCCAGATCCAACAACTGGTGCCTTGATATGAGGCCTCTGGGAGTCTGTGGGCTCTTTAAATTCCAACCTCCTCTCCCAGGTACCATGCCCTAAGAGGGCATTGGTGACCACAAACTTCCATTGGATTGGTCCATGCTTATGTGTAGCAAAATACTGCCACTGCCTTCTGATGTTTGGCTGGCCAGGAAACTCTCCCACTACTTACCACCTGCAATCAGGTGTGTTGGAAGGATTTATAAGCTGATAATCAACCTGTTTGATGACCACATTATACACACACTTCCCATGGTCATCAAGCCCTGAAGTGGGATGTAAACCCAGAGCTTCTGGCCTCGAGGTAGGGGCACTGCCACTGGGCCACGACTCCCATTCCTTAGATATCAACACTTAAGGAACCATTCCTTGACCCTGAGAACTTTGACAATGTCAGCGGTAGAGATCCATTAGTAAAACATTTAGTGCTTAAGCCAGGGTGTAACTACAATGGATTTTTAGGCCAAATGCAATAATTTTATGTAAACCTAAGTAGAGAGATTGTTTTACTTTCATTGCACAAGAAAAAAATGTAAAAATAAACTCCAAATTTTAAAACAGTTATCTAATGCAGTGTTAATTGTAATTAATACATTGTAAATCAAATCTTTGGCTTCTGGCAACTGCAGACAATTCAAAAAGGCATCTTTTTCTTGTTTTCATCTCCCTAAACTTGATGTTGAAATAAGCACCATATTACTGTATTAAACAGGCAGTAAGGTAGCAGATGGACTTTAATGTGGAGGAGTGTGAATTAATGCATTGTGGAAGGATAAACAAGGAATAGAAAATACACTTAAATAAAATACACTGATCACTCTGGAAGAACTCAGAGACCTAAGCATTCAAATATACCAGCCAATGGGATTAGGGACTGATTTTAATGATCACAGTGGTGGCTGTATCCACAGCCCAAAAGCTGGGGGCACTGCAACAATTTTTGGATGCCCCAGTGGAATTCAATGTCAATCAGGCAGTTAACTGATTGGGGCCTTTGAGGGCTAGGATCCAACTTCCAAGAGCTGCCAGTCCATCAGAAGGCTGACAGTTCTTCAGTCTGAGCAGTCCTGCAGCACCACGAGAAGTGCTACCCACTGCTGTGTCTGCAACTGGCCATGGAACAGCCAGCATGGAGGAGGCCCAGGTATGCAGGTACATTGATCGGACTTTCCACTGCTAGTCGGGCAGGCTCTGGTGAAGAGTGAAGCGTTTGTTGAAGAAGGAAGGAGGGGTGTGGCTCCTTCATTGGGGATGGTTCTTGCTGCCGGGTGGGGCCCTTCGTAGGCCACAGAGTACCCAATGAACAAGGCCCATTCACTCATGAGCCCAGAGGGAGGTCGCCAGTTTTTATTGGGCAGCCTTTCACATGGCATATAGCCCCTCCCCCGCCACTGGTAGAATGAAGGCTGAGGCCCTTCAGTAGCCATTAATTGTCCGTGTAAGAGCCCCAGTTAGGTGGGAAGGCCATCCTCAACCATTCCTACAGAGGGAGTTGGGATGACGACGGGCGCCCCATTCCTCACCTTCCCTCACAATTTTATGGGCCCCCACCCTCCTCCCAGCCTGCTTTCGGAGCGGGAGTATGGGGGAGGTGGAGGCAGATTATATTCTATCCAAGGAATGCATGGGAACTTAAGCTCTAAAATAAAGACCAATAGTATTTTAGGATTTATAAATAGCAGCATAGAATACAAGAATACAGAAGTAAAATTCTCCAATTTGAATAGGGCAATGATTGGAGTATTTGGTGCCATTTTGGATGACCCACTATAGAAAGGACTTTAACTCCATTGGGAAAGTACAGAGTAGATCATACAGATCAGGAGAGATGGCATGATATCAGAAATGTTATAGTTATGAGAAACTTACACTATTTCCATTGCAGCAGAGAAGACTATAAGGACGTTTAATCAAGTTCTTTTTAACTGTGAAGGATTTTTCAAAAAATTAAAAAGGGAAATTATATTTGTCTTTGTTGAGTAACCAGTGAGATGACTTATCAAATTTAAACTGTTGAGAGTGAAGAATGAGATTAGTAGAAATTTTATACATAGACAGTTGATGGAACACGGAATGCTTTGCAATGGAAGTAGTTAAGGCAGAACTTCTGCATCTTTTAAAGGCAACATGGATAAATATTTGAACAGAAAAACACACGGCTGCAGGGTGAGAACAAAACAGTGTTTGGCTTACTCTTGCAAAAGGCTGGGAAAAATCAACTTTCTAACACTTCAGCTTCAGCATTAAAGAAATAAAAATTTGCATTTACAGCCCCTTTCATGACCTCAGGATGTCCCAAAGGGTTTTGCAACTAATAAAGTACTTCACTGTTGTAATATAGAAAACTGAACTGCCTGTGTTATGTAGCGAGCCAATGCCCTATTAATGTGTTATATGCGCAATCACCTCTCAGCAATTAAGAGGCATAATTTTGCATATAACATTGAGATGACAGAAATAGCCTCCCTGTTGTAAAGTTCTATACCTCTATGCTTCTATCCAGTATATATTTTGACTAAACAGCTTTTTTTCATCCATGCATACAAAATGGCTGTTCTCCTATTTATGCAAATTTCATATTTGATATTGCATTGAAATTCCAAAATGAAGTGCGTAAAGTTGTGGAAGACAGTCTTATATGCTAATTGTGTACATTTGCAGTACAGGTAGTGTTGAAAAATGTTGACCAGGCAGAATTTTCAACTACTGGACTCTTACTTCTCACATGAAAAACAGTAGGCAAGCAGTGGAACATCTGGTGGGCACGTTGGACACCCATTTACCAGTCTGCTAAATTTTTCAGGGAGACCTTGAAATAAGTGTCAAGCACTCCTTTCCAAAAGGCAAGTAGTTCAATGCTCAAAACGGAGTTCTATGTTGGTTTTAGGAACCTGACTGTAATTTTAATGTGGAAATGAAGAGAGCATATTAACCTCCTGTGCTGTTACAAGTTTGTTAAACACATATTGGAAAATATCATTTGTTGCTAACACTATTGAAGACAAACATCAAAGCTAAGTCTACCATTTTCCAAGTGGCATAAACATTTCAGGAAATCAGAAAATGACCTTCCTTATTTCACATATTTGGCTATAAATTTTTGATATTTCAATCTGTAAATTAATAGTTGTCATACTTGATCTTACCATCACTCTCTGAAAACTATAGAATGGCAGGAAGAATAGCTAAGCATAAATTGAAGTGTGCCAAAGTTAAGGAAGACCTTGGGACACTTAGATCCTGATTTTATTTGTGCATGTTATTCTGTATGAGACATAATGGAATATTTTATATATGGAGAATGTACTATTTTTTCCCATGTGTAACACAATGGATCATGGATGAATGTTTCATTTTAAATGCATCTGGTGTGTGTATACTGTGGCTTTTCATATATAATACTGACAGGCTGCACCTCAGGGAAAAGGACGCAAGCTCAAAGCAGAGATGCCTCATACACTTGGTTAGTCATCTCAATTGGGCCACTGGGGAAGGTTCTGGTGGAGTGGAGGCATCTCCTCAGAAGGAGAAAGAGAAATTCTGAGAGCGAGTTAAACTGTGCTTTTCCTGCGGACTCCCTGACAGCTGGTCACAGAGCAACCTTGGCAGAGGTCTTGGAAAGAAAGACAAGCCACCTAGGGAGCCAATTATGGACTTCTGCTTCAAGAGAGGCTTGAGTTCTCATCTGAAATATAATTTTTATATGTTGTTTTGGTTGAGCTTTTAGGAAAAAACAGCATGAGCAAGCTAACACCTGCTTTCAACAGGTCTCATCTGTATACTTAAGTGGATTCATTTTGTGTATGGAGGGATGTGAAATTTGACAAATTCAGGCAAAGGATGCAGATGTCGGCCCCATTTCCAGCTGGCATGCCATCTCTCCTTATCTAGACACAAACGTCATTGCACCTGCGCTTGGCATAACATTACAATGTGTGCTTGGCATCTGCTGCAACCACTATCTATCAATGTTGAAAGAGTATTGGCCAGCTGTGCATTAGGGGGAAAATTGTCCTAAACCTCAAGATATGCTAAATGCAAAATTAAAATCTGCTTTGCTTGCATTGTGTCTTTCTGCCTGATTCATTCATTTTTATGATTCCTTGCTTGTCATGTGGCATTTATTGTGAGTCACCAATCTCAGAAATGATGGCAAGCAGATTATCCTTGCACATTAACACTCATTGTTGAAACACAAAGCAGTATGAACGGAACTGCTTGTGCAGTGTTGTAATGTGATTTACATATTAAAATGTCAGTTAAATATTTATATTGCCTTCTTAGGATTGTTGTGTTTCTGTGCTTGTTTTATGCAAACTTAACAGTCTCACACCAGGACAGGTAAATTATACATAGATTTGGTTTATTTGAAGATACAGTACAAGATGGCTGAACAGACAGATCTGCTTTATCGTGCAGAATCATTTGAGAAATCAGCAAAGTCTGATATCAGGCGGGGAAAGCAGCGTTTGACCCACCGACGGCAATGGCGGCTTTTTCTGCCATATCGTGCGGCACTTTGTTCAGAAACGCAGAGGCAGGGAAACGCGCCAGGGTACTGGCAGGGCATCCTCCCATTCTCCCACCCCACTGTGACCTCTGGCCTTCAGTAATCCTGGCACCATATTTAAAGAGCGCCTTTGCACAGAGCTAACACTCTCCAAGGAATCAAAAACTGCTGGAAAGTCATGGCTGCCAAAGAGAAAAAACTTGCTGCCCCCAAATTTAGCAATGCATCCCTCAAGTGCCCAGTGGAGGCAATGGAGGCACACCGCAAAATCCTCTACCCCTGCCCTGAGTGAAGACTAGCAAGCAAGATGGCAAATCCAGCATGGGAGGCGGTGGCAGAGGTGATCAGTGCCAATGCCCTGAAAAAGCCATCTAGCGCCTAAAGAGGATGAATGATCTCTTCTGTTCCACTAGGCTCACTTACACCCCATCATCGCAGAGACACACATCTCGGTGGGACCTAGTTCTAGAGCAGAACTTTTCTCGTCACTCTCAACTCACACACTCGCAAACCCATCACACATTCCCACAGGTTTCGCTCACTGTCAGATCAAGGGACATCATCATTCACTCACTCACACACCTTGATCTGCCTAACGGATCATGCCCTCATCCCATCCATGGCACCACTCACAACCCGCAAATGCCAGGCATCCTTATCATCTGGCCTGGCAGGCAGTCTGATTACATTCTCTCCATCTATATTCATACAGGACAAGCTGGCACGCAACTAAAGGGGGAGGTTGCAGACTGCTGGAGAAATGTCTGACATCAAGATCCTCACAGGCCTTGAAAATCGAGCCATCCTGCTGGTCGATGATAATCTGGGCCGCTCCTGCGCTGATGAGGTCAGCATTGCTCTACCAAGTGAGGATCCAGCAGTGCAACATCCGTCAGACAATAGCAAATGCTGAAAAAACTCAGCAGGTCTGGCAGCATCTGTGAAGAGAGAAACAGAGTTAACGTTTTGAGTCTGTATGACTCTTCTTCAGAGCCATAGATGCTACCAGACCTGCTGAGATTTTCCAGCATTTCCTGTTTTTATTTCAGCTTTCCAGTATCCGCAGTATTGTGCTTTTATCCATCAGACAACCATGCCATGCGTGAGTTCCCCTGTTCTGCAGTGCCCTGCCATGCACTAATTATCTCTACTTGCTTTCACAGGCACATCTGGGAAGCAGCCAAGGGAGTCCATGACCCAGGTCCTCGACTCAAACCCTGAAGACACCTCAGAAGAAAAATCTGATGAGACCCCAATTGAAGACCGTCACAGCGCTCACTTGAACCCTATCATTGCAGAGACACACATCTCGGTGGGACCTAGTTCTAGAGCAGAACTTCATTGTAAAACGTCTGCATATCATTATAAGCCCAGCTCACCGGAATCATCCCCCCCGCACTGGATCATCTGAGCACAATGACTCTGCGTGTTTCACAACTGAATACAAGCGACATGCACTTGGCGAGCTGCACTTCACTCGGGACTTTGAGGCTTGTTTGCCTACTTTGCTTTGGGCAGCACTCATGGTCATCAATGCCAGGCTTCACAAGCAGCATTACAACACTTTTTGGCGGCCTCATGAACAGGTCTGTACTCACGAGGCCGGCTGCTTTTCAGTGGTTGCAGAGCTATGGCGGCAGCACTTTAAATATGGCGCCCGGCGTGAGGAAGCAGCGAGATGACAGCATGGCAGGCAAAGCGGAGGCTGCCCGCCAACAAAATGGCATGTTTCCCAGGAATGCATGAATAATGAGTTAGGATTGGGATGATATAGTGCGAAAAGCCTCCACTGCAGCCGACGGGTAAAACGTTCTTTTTCCTGCCGTCTACCATACTTCGTGCAAATCTGGGATGATTCCACCTCTAGCAAAGCATTGGGGTCATAATCTGGTGAGTGTGTCGCACTGTCTGATCCACAACAGGTAGAGGCAGGGACTTCCTAGGTTTCCAGGACTCAGAGGGCTGCTGGAGGCCAGAAATCTGCTGAGTCTGAGAAACCCCTGGACTCAGTCATACCTCAGTTGCTGGAGCTGCAAAGGCAAGCTTTGGAACATCAGGAAGGGATGTCCACTGCACTCCGCAGATTGCAAGGCACGATGGAGGAGTCCATCCACCTTCAGCTTGAGGTGATAGCACCGGGATGCCGGCGCATCAAGGTCAACACAGGTAAGATGGTGGCCACCATGGAGATGGTGGTCCAGGGTATCGGACCTGCACTGCTGCAGGAATTCCACTCCATTGCTGAGTGCAGGCTTCCATCAGTATCAACACAAGAGGGCAGTGGGGCATCTCAAGATCACTCCTGCTGCTCCTTCCTCTCAAAGGGTTAGCCAGGGGCCCTCAGGGAGGAGGATTAGCAGGTGCACCCTGGGGCCATCCACCCAGGTTACTCTGGGAGTGTCCAGCCCATACGAATCCCCTCTTCCTGTGATCTCAGCAGCTCCATTTCCACAGGCTGAGGAGGGTGCCACTGCCACACAGCAGGACCCCGAAAGCAGGCCGGGGCCTACCAGAGGATGCCCGTCAAGGTCATCTCAGATAGGGCGAAGCTGCCTCCACCTCCTGTTGATGTCAGGAGAGAACCAAGACGTAGCGACAGGGTTAGGAAAGTTAAGAAGATTTAGTTGCACAGCCTGGGCATTGGTGTTAATCACTGGTACTTAATGTAAATACACACTCAAGAATATCTCCTTGTCTATGACTCCTTCTTATGATGAGCTGTGTTCATATCAATCAGATGTGAAACCTTGTTTCCTGCACAGAACAAAGGCCAGTCACAGTCCAGGCTCTCTCCCCTGTGCAGAGTGTAAGCTTTTGAGCACAGTGGTTGTCTGACTTCAAAGTCACTGTCCGGATTAGTGATGCGTGCACCTACATGTGGCTTGTGTTTACTGCGAGAATCTCGTACCCAAGTGTCACTGGGTTCTGTGATGTTCTCTCTTAGAGGTGGGGCTGCCCCCCTATCTCGACACCATTCCTGACAGGTGAAGGGGGTGTTGAAGGGATAAAGCCTGCCAAAGGATCAAATTGTTTTAAAGTCCATGTGGCCACTGTTTCTCAGCAGTGTCTCGATGATATGAGCCTCTTCACAGAGTGTATGTGCTGCCCTCAGCCAGACAGGTGTCAGACATTCCCTGATGCAACATGAAGATCTCAGGAGTGTCCTCACTGCATCTTGTCATCATCCTCCTGGAATCTTGCAGCAATGAGGGCCTCATGAGTGCGCCTGCCTCATCCGGCCAGTGCAATGGCCTCATCACCTTCATCCCCTTGGACTCCCTACTCATCGGAGGAGATATGCAGCTCTTGCATCTCCTCATCATTCAGGTACCCCCCCCACCTCCCTTTTGCATCGCCAGATTGTGTCAGACGCAGCAAGCCACTATGATGCGCGACACTCTCTGGGGAGTGTACTGCACCAGGTCTGTGCAGGCACTGGAAACTCATTTTGAGGATACCAATGGTGTGCTCAACCAAACTCCGGGTTGGGGCATGAGCATCATTGTACCTTCTCTCACCAGGAGTCTGAGGCTGCCTCACAGGCAACATCAGCCACCTACTTTGTGGGTAGCCCTTGTTCCCGAGGAGCCTACATCTTGTGTGGTCCCTGGAAGATTTCAGGGATCTTAAACTTGCTGAGGATGTACGAGTTGTGGATCTTCCGGGGTATCTTGCACACACTTGCATGATCCGTTTGTTATGGTCGCAGACCAGCTGAACATTGAGAGAGTGAAAGTCTTTGTGGTTCACATACTGGATTATTTGTTGCCAGGGAGATTTAAGAGCCACATTGGTGCAGTAGGGGGTACACTGCACCTATGGAATCCAGAAATCTGAACAAATCCCAGTGCTCTTGCTTCCTGGCTTGCCTTGCCCAGAGATTTCTTTCTCCCCCTTCCCCCTTTGCACTGTTGCTCTTGCCCTGGCACCACAACCAACCACAAAGAAGCCGCTGTGGAGACTTGCCTGTGCCTCCCCAAAATCTGCGAAGCCGCTGCACTTATCGTGAGCGCTGCGCAAAGTTGTGCACACTCACCTCAGAGTTCCCCTCAAAGTTAAGGTTGCCAGGTTTACACCCTTTAAAGGCAGTTGTAAATCACGCTATTGTGAAGTCACGCCAACATAGTGTTTAAATTTGACCTGGGGGGGGGAAATGCTTCTGGCATGTGACCACAATAATTATGTGCAAATTTATTACAATTAAGTTCCCGACAATTGATGGCAGGAAACGCTATTGATGGGGGGAGGAGCAATTTGCGTCCTGGATTTATGTTGTATGGAAACGTGACTAGGACATTCTCGCGAGATTCTCCGATCTCGCCACTGAACATCCCCACCGCGAATGGGTGCGGAAAATCGCAGCTACGGTTTGAGACTCCAAGCAGACTTGCTGCTCCCATTAACCACCGAACCAGCTAGTTCACAAATCAGGGTCAGGACCCAAATTCACCTGGCATTCCTCGCTGTTGAAGACAAGTCCTTATGACAAGCTGCTACCATCAGTGTGTCTAGATTTGGGTCACGTTCCTCTTTGGTTTTGTCCATTACTGCAATGTCATCGGCAATGCTACACATCCAGGAATATTTCCTGTAATTCTGTCCATGTGCTGCTGGAACTGAACCTGGCTAATAGATAAACCAAAAAGTAATCTCTGGAAACAGCATCTTCCAAATGGTGTCCTGAAATCTGTGATCTCTTGAAATTCCTCTGCCAAATGAACTCTTTAGCATCCATCTTGGAGAAAAACTCTGATCCTGTGAATCTGGGATTTAATTCCTCTGATGTTGCAATCTTGTGCAATCAAGCAAGACCTAGATGTCTTGGGTCCAATCATACCCGGATTGTGCCACTGTTTTTCAGTATGCGTATGACAGAACTGTGACAGTCAGTGTGCTGATGCACACGACAGATAATGCTGTTACACTCCATGTCACCCAACTTGCTCTTTACCTTCTCCTGTTTGTGCACACTGCACTCTCTAGGATGGTTGATTGAGGGAATTGCATCTTCTCTGAGGAGTAGTACACCAGCACCTTTGAAGTTCCCTATGGTGTTGAATCTGTCTGAGTTTACCTGCTGTAGGTTACGGAATGATTCAGTTGTCTCTTCTGGCCTCTTCTGTCATGCTTGGTGTGCTGGTGATCTTTGCATGGTCACAATGTTGAGTTCCATACATACTGATAATCCTGCTGCTGCTGGTCCGCTCGTGTCCACCAGGCAAAACACTTGTGGTTTCCAGGCAGCCTTGCCATAGCTGCATTTCAATATCAATGTACCAATGTAATGAATTGGTGACCCTTGTGCACTGCTAATTTGTCTGTCGTAGATTGTATTGTTGACTTCCTACCATATCCTTCAGGATCCTGACTGGCAAGATGTTCGCGCTCACTCAGGTGTCAATTTTGGCTGTGAGCCACTTTTCTTGGGGCATATGATGCTGATAGTAGCAAAAGCCTGTTTGACTTCATCCACACATCCTGTCACATTCACAACATGGAAAGCCTCTTCACTTTCCAGTTGAAGATTTTTCTAGTCTGAATCTTCACCCTGGTCTGTATTGCCGCTAACCTCATGTATGCGCCTATGCGGGTCTCTGGTGCATTCCTAGTTCTTGCTACCAGTATGCTGCACATACTTTTTGTTTGATTGTACTTATTGTAGAGTCTGGTCACAGATTTCCTACATGAGTAAGCGCAGTGTCCGTTTACACTGCATAGCTTACAAAGATCTTGGAGCACAGCACATACGAAAATACCAACATATGAACAAGGAGCATAAGTGGGCCATTCAGCCTCTCAAGCCTGCTCCACCATTTAATAAGGCCATGGCTGATCTGATAGTAACCTGACAGTAACAACTTCACGATACATTAAACCGTGCTTCCCTCACGGCTTGCTTGCTTTATGCGTCCTGGCTACTGCACCAATACTGGTAGCTGCATCCAATGCTTGTAGGTTTTGTTATTCAGCCTCAATGTCTTCATATTTTCTGCCATATTTTAGCATTGTGTCAATATTGTGACCTTTCTTTTACTCCAGGATGTCTTTTTGGAAAGTTTCGATTGGCAATAAAGCTATGACTAGCTCCATTATCCATTCAGACAGTCAGCTTCCGAAAAATCAAGCCACCTGCTGATGAACTGGTTAATTGATTCTTGTGGCTGTTGTTTGTAAGCCATCAGCTCCAAGCAATGTATTCTGAAGTCCACCTTTACAAAAAGCTGATCCTCCAGCATGTTCCACAGTTTCACAGGGTTCTTCTGATCCTCCTCAGACTGGCCCAAAATGTTGACTCTGTGCAATCCCTCATTTCCAATGACTATATTTAGTTTCACCACTTTTTTATCCGGTTCTGCGACAGATAAATCTGAAAAGCCTAAATTCGGATAGGTCATCTGTGGCCTTCCAATTCATGCTGGGGAATTTTCTGGTTATCTTCTTGATGTGTAGAGGATTTGTAATCTCTCTGCTCTGTGGAGAGATTCACAAGTGTAGCTGCTGTTTTGTTTTATTCTCCTCCCTCTTGTTTTGCAGCTGTAGTTCAGGTTTTCTCTATTTCATGAGCTTTCTTCTGTTGTATGAGAATGCCACCCGATGACGTCACATTTCCCTGCAGCTCTTCCTGCCCGATTCAAAGCCGACTGCACAGATAACTCTGAACCAACTTGCTGCTCTCATTATCCATCGATCCGACCATTCAACAAATCAGGTCCTCACTGTTCTACAAAGCGCTGTCTGTAGAGGGCCTCTGCCTCCTGGGGTTTCGATGTACACACAGCCTTTGTATTGTACCAAATCTTGTCTGTGGCTCATCCTGTGGTCTTCATCACTGCCACCATGTTGCATTTCTATGTTTGCTTTACACAAACTTACCAATCTCACACCAAGGAGTAAACTATACTTAGGCTTGGTTTATTTGAAGGTACAATATAGGTTAATTCAACAAACAAGCTATTATATGGATTGAGCAACTGTTGCCCACAAGAACAGCCCTGCTGCAAGTCTACACACACAGTACACACTCTGCATGCACTACATGCTGCTGGTCACATGCTGCTCTATATCCTGTCTACTTGCTCATTTGTACATTCTTTTGAAGTGATATCACGACAAGGTTCAGACCAGGCATTGAGATAACTGCTGTATGAAAATATATATAATTGAACTCAACATCACTAAAATTTATATTAAAAATTCTTTTCCCATCCTAATGTTTACTTCCACAAGTCCTCTAGCCTTCGCGTGACCTCCTGAAGCTGAGTATGATTCCAATTCAGGTTATGGTTTACTGACAGGAGAAACACTTGTAACAATATAACTATGACAGTCAGATCTGAGTGACAGGCCACCCTGGGATTCAGACCATAACCATCTGGATAGTCAGTCGGTGGTTTTACCATTAGATCGCCATGATATCTATTTTTCACTTTGTGTACTCTTAGCCACCCAAACAAGCAATTGTCTACATTTCAAGTGGATTTCATTTGTTTGGCAATTGGACTGCCATCACTGCAGAAAGTAATGATGTTTTAAGTCTCTGAAACTAAAATAATAGAACATTATTTTCTATCACATCACAGGGGGTGCATTGCAAAGTCATTCACAACTACAGAGTTGCCGTAATAAGTTCCCAGGAGATGCTAACTGACCACTTAAAAGCCTGTCAGTGCAGTTAAACAGCTGTTGAGAGAGAGCATGATGGCTTTAACATGTGGGAAGCCTAACATCAGGACTTTGAGAAAAGATTTGAGAAAAAATTCTCAAATATATAAACACAGCCACAGCTGGTAACTTCAGGTTGCATGATGCGATTGATTGTATCTTCCACAAACTGGACACCTTGCTGAATTAAGAGGAAAACATTAAAAGGGTTATTCATAAGAGAAAAATTAATCCAACTAAATAAAAACTATTGATCAATGACGTTTAACAATTAAGTGTGAAAATCATGTCAGACGTATAGATGGAAATATTTTCAATATAAAATTGAGATCAATATTAAAATATGAAGAAAGAAAGCAGCATGGATGAAGTCTGTAAACTCCAATGTCTGTGAACAGATATCATTTAAGCAGCACTTACATATCAATAGGTTCATTTTTCATTGCACACTTATGAGGGACGCTGACTGTGATATGTCCATACTACCTGAACTGGTATTTTTTTTGTATTCTTTTATGGGATGTGAGTGTCATTGGCTAGGCCAGCATTTATTGCCCATCCCTAATTGCCCCTGAAAAGGTGGCGGTGAGCTGCCTTCTTGAACTGCTGCAGTCCATGTGGCGTAGGTACACCCAGGAGAAGGAGTCGGGTCAGCTCGGTGTTTGGTATGGGAATCAGGGGGTAGTTAAAGAGTTAGGGGTGTAGTCAGGGGAAGAGGGAGTCAGTATGAGTGATTGGATGTTTCAGTTGTATAGCTACCTAGGAGTTAGACTAGGATTTTTCTGGGTAACTCTCCAGTTGAGTAAATTGGAACTGTACGAAGTCTTCAACTGTAACTCAGAGTTGGAGACTTTTTGGAGGGTCCCAGGAACCAGCGGAATTGCCCATCAGAAGTTCAAACTTCCCACGCAATTCCCACGGAGTCAGAAGTGCATCTTAGGGGGGACGGATGCATCCGGTCTCTGACAATCCAGAGGCCAGAAGATCTGGGCCGTTGTTTGAGTGCTGTGGAAGAGAAACAAATAAGAAGTTCCAAGGTTCTGAACTTTTGCTGGTTTTATAATGCAAAAACCTTGTTAGCTTCTGAGCTATAAACCTGAAGGCATTGCATAACACCAAAACAATTTCTAATGATGATAACAAACATCACACCAGTCTCCACCACTAGCTTGGTATCTCTCTTTCTGATGGATAAGTTGCAATGTCAGCACTTCAACCATGGAATCCTCCTGTATGTAAGTGTGTTGTGGTACCATGAACACACAGCACTTTATAGTTTTAGGGGCATGAGGTGGACATTGTGCATTGTTACTGCTAGGTCACATTTTACAGTGTGAATTACTTGCAGGCAATAAGCATAACCACCCAATTAGACAATCAGCCATGAAACCTATAATTAACTGATTAAATTATACCATTAATGATTTGTAGTTGTTTGTTTAAATGAAAACTACATAAACATAAGTTCAAATTAAGAGTCATATGGACTCAAAACGTTAACTGTGCTCCTCTCTGCAGATGCTGTCAGACCTGCTGAGTTTTTCCAGGTAATTTTGTTTTTGTTTCAAATTTACCTTCATTGTATAAGTCCATAATCTGTGAACTGCATATCTATAAACATGTGATATATAAAAGAATTGTAATTTTATTAAATGGAAGTTTCAAAAAATGTAAGCAATCTTTATTTTTTACAAGTAGGCAACCTTGATTAAAAAGCTGCACATGGTGTAGTTAAAGGGAATATAAGAAATGCTATAGGCTTGGAAATGGCATTCTGTTGAATGGTCATTACTCCACATTTGGGGAATGACTTCTTAGTGTCAACAACAATGAAATGAACATGAACCCTTAGGACAGGAAATGAAAGCATAGAACACAGGCCTTACTATTTCTTATATCGTCTCTTAAAATCATAATATGTTTTCTATTGTTGAAGGCAAAGATCTGAATGAAAGATTGTTTATTTAGTACGTATTCATTAAAAAAGGCAACTATACACTTTTATTTATATTTTGAAGATTAAGTAACAGTACTTCCTGATCAAGGTCCTGGTGCAGATCTCACCCTTCCCCCTGGCACTGCTGTCTGGCCAGTTCTTTGGTATTGGAAAACAGAAAATTAGAAGGTAAGGCTTGAGGGAGAGGAAGTGGGCAGGAGCTGGAAATACAAGAGGTCCATGCTCTCACTGCAACTTATGTCTCATGCCAGATACCAGGATGAGAGTGAGGTGGAATTTGAGAAGGGCGTCAGTCTGAAATATGCTGCCATCCCGAATGACCTTGGCTGCGTTGGATGCAATGGTCTTGACTATAGATGGCCCCATGATGCAGAACATAGTCTCTTCCAAGGGCTTTGGTGATTCAGGCATGTTGTGTGAGGATGCATTCACTGATCTTAACCAACCACGTGATGTAATTGAACTTCTGACAGCATTGCTACCAGGTCGTCAGGGTGAAACATCTGAATTGACCTCCCTGGATACCTGCTCCCATTCCCTGCTGAGACTGTTCCTTGAAGGCCGCCTGACTCCCCGTGGAACCATGACCTCTCTGTTCTGCCCCGCTCCCTGCAGTTATGGTCCAAATTGTCCAACAAGACAGAGGAAAAAGTGTCAGCAATTGTACTGCACTATGTTTCTGTGATGTGCCTGCCACTGCTGAATGGATGGGTGTATGTGGGGATAGAGAGAGATGGGTGTGGGACTGGCTGTATTGGAAAATGTGTGAGGATGAATTGGAAGGTAGGAATGTCAGGCCTGATTCCTGACTGCTAGGGGCTACTGATAGGTGAGTGATGGAGGTTCATTAAGCAGCATGAGATGTTGGTGATGTGGTAGGTAGGAAATGTTGTGTGAGGATGCATTCACTGATCTTGACCAACCATGTGATGTAATTGAACTTCTGACAGCATTGCTACCAGGTCGTCAGGATGAAACATCTGAATTGACCTCCCTGGACAGCTGCTCCCATTCCCTGCTGAGACTGTTCCTTGAAGGCCTCCTGACTCCCCATGGAACTCTCCTCCTAGCGACCTCTAGATCAAGACCTCCAATGGCTGATCCAAGAACCTAAAAGCCCTTTCTCTTATGTGTTGTTCCATCTGGGATGCTTTTTCATCCACCAAATTCCTGCAGAGACAGTCAGCAGCAATTTCCTTCTAATGAGTGCAGCTCCCCTTTAAGAGTGACAGCCTGCGTTTCAGGGTTGCACACTGCTGGGCCTCCTGTTTGCCATTCAGTGAGCCAGCAGTGCAGGCTGCACTTGATTGAATGTTACACTCATAGAACTGAGGAGCTGTCTGCTTTATTGGGCCCAGGCTCAGGTAGAATGTGAACCATGGGCCTCACAACCAGAAAACTGGAGCCAACCAATCTTTTGCCAGAATAGTGGGAATTCACCAGAATGATTTGCTGGGATGGTCACACACCAACTGCACATCGAGTGAGTGACACTCTTTGCTGCTTTGAAATACCGTGTCACAAAAGGACATACATGTCGGTGGCACCCTGCACCATAGGGAAGCCCACTATCCTGGAAAAGTGACATGCGCACTCCTCCTTCTTTTCTCTGCCTAGAGCAAGGACAATGAAGTCTCCTCTCTGCATACAGAGCCTTTATCGCCTCTCAGATGCAGCGGTGGACAGCAAATTGCAAGATGCTTGCTATGTCATCTATTCCAGTCTGGAAAGATCTACTGGCGCAATAGTTCAGGACTATGGTCACCTTGACAGCTACTGGCAGTGCCAACCTCAACCTGCTCTGAGGCTGCAGGTGTGGTTCAAAATGGTGGCACAGTTACATGAATCCTTGGTGAATCGCACCAATCTCAGTGCTCCTGGCTTAGAAGCAGTTAGGAGAAATGTTTGCTGAAGACCTTGGCTATAGTTAAGGCCTCCTGCTGTGAGCCCTTCTCCCCATCTACTTCCACCCTCTGTGAGAAGCTTTTCCTTTTTTCTCCTTTTACTCCGTTTCAGCCGAAGGAGAACTATTACTATAGCTCCGATGACTGAGAGAAAGTGGTGTACTTGGAGTCTTTCCAGTAGCAACAATTAGCTTCTCCACACCCAGCACCACTCACTGCAGAATTTATCAATTTTTATGAACACCTTCAAACAAACACCCAGTGCTTTCACAAACACAGAAAGGATCATAGAATATCATAAACAACTAACCTGTATATTGGACGATGATTCCTCAAAATAGTGAAGGCAGTGGAGGTCCCTCATGCTGCTGAATGCATGTTCAGCAATACATGTTTGGGAGGGGCTGTTAACAAGAATGATGGGGTCAAAAATGGCAGGTTTGGATTCAAATCAGGATTGGATGCTGATGTTACAGTCTACCTGTTCTGCATATTGCCTGTAGACCACCGTAACTCTCGTGCAAATGCCCTCACCAAATTGGCGCTCAGTGTGGGTCACACCGCAAGCGGCTAGAAGCAACATGGATGCCATTATTCTACTGAACCAGCACCCATTACACCAAAATTATTGACAATATGGAGTCAAATATTGTGGCCTTCATGAGTGTATAACAGGATAACTTTCATATATCCCTCTAGCTATGTGGTAATACACAACTAAAGTTGAAGCAATCTTGAGTAATTAGGTTGTCTTAGGTTTGGCAGAAATGAGCTTCTAGAGATGAAAAGAAAGAATAAGCACTGCAAATTGCCATCAACAATTGACTTTGAGATCCTAGGTACATAGCCAAAATCTGGGATAGCTTTTGATGTTTACAGAATAGGATAAGTTCTCAATAAAACCAAAATCAGAAAGAAAAAATGAGTAATATCTCCAAGGGTTAGTTCAGAGATCCTGAGGATCACAGGAACACATGGGGCTGAATTTTCGGCTCAGCAAGTGGGGGCAGGGTCCACTCGCTGAGGCGTAAAATGACGCGGAGTGACATCGGGCGTGGGTCCTGACCTCACCTTGCGTCATTTAGTTTTTCAGTTTGGCAGGTGTGCAGCGGAGTTGGCTGCGCACCTGCCAAACGGTCAAAGGCCTGTTAAGGCCATTAATGAATTAATTAAGCCTATTGAGAAAGCTGCCCGTCCAATCTTGGGCAGGCAAAGAGCCCAGGCGACCTTTCATTTTATCATGGAACCTCATCCACGGGCGGGATGAGGCTTCATGAATGATTTAAAATTTTCAGAAAAATTTTTATTCAATTAATGGCAGTTTCACATGAGGGGACATCTCATAAAATTTTTTAGAACACTTAGACTTTTTAAACTTAAAACTAATCTGTGAGCCTCAGAGAGATTTCTGTACTCTTTCGCACGCATGCGTGAGTGAGCGCACTCCCAACTCAGGGAACCCCCCATCCCTGCCCGCACAGCACTTCTGGGTGCGTGTCATGTAAAATGGCAGCACGAACCCGGTCGAGGCGCCAATTGGGTCCACACCCACCCCCGCCCACCCCTGCACAACACCCCCCCACCCCCGATGGAGGAAAATAATTCTACCCATGGGACTGAATTTTGCCAGTCCCAAAGAAGTCCCACCATCGGGGCTGAAAATGAGTCCAGCAGGTGGTAGGAACCTCGGATGGTATTTTGCCAATGGTGGCCAACAAACAGGCCGCCACTCAGGCTGCCATCAAACTGAGGTTGGTGGCTTAACTCACAGAACTGTCAACCCAAACAGAGGGCTGGCAGCTCAGCAACCTTGGCAACAGCTCAATGCCAAGGCATCCTTGAAGACGAGGAAGGTTTCCCAAGGAAGCCGAGGTCAAAAGGAAGACCTCGGAAACTGGTTCGGGGTGGGGGGTTGGTTGGTTGGGGGACATTGGGACAGTACTGCAGTAGAAGAGACTTAGGCAGTAGGATGGCCATTGGCACTGGGGATCCCCTCCATGAGCCATGGAGTTCCATCAAGGTGGACGTCACTGATAAGTATCTGGTAGGCCGCCAGGATTTAGCTAACAATCTCCCAACCCATTGACAGAGCCTTCCGATAAGGGCAAAATGCCCGCAGGAGAAGGAAGTGACCCCTAATTGGGCCCTTAAGCGGTACAAATGCTGCACTACTAAGGTTTCCGCCACTGGCAATATGCCATGGAGGTGGTAAAGTGTTGATCTCCCCTTCCAATGCCTACTCCCTGTCTTGCAGCCCATCACCATCGGGCTGTGAAAACTCAGCCCATGGTTTCTGACTGAGTGGGTACATTGAAGTAAGTTTATATTTAAAACAAAAACAGAATTACCTGGAAAAACTCAGCAGGTCTGGCAGCATCGGCGGAGAAGAAAAGAGTTGACGTTTCGTGTCCTCATGACCCTTCGACAGAACTTGAGTTCGAGTCCAAGAAAGAGCTGAAATATAAGCTGGTTTAAGGTGTGTGTGTGGGGGGCGGAGAGATAGAGAGACAGAGAGGTGGGGGTGGGTGTGGTTGTAGGGACAAACAAGCAGTGATAGAAGCAGATCATCAAAAGATGTTAACGACAATAGTACAATAGAACACATAGGTGTTAAAGCTAAAGTTGGTGATATTATCTAAACGAATGTGCTAATTAAGAATGGATGGTAGGGCACTCAAGGTATAGCTCTAGTGGGGTTTTTTTTAGATAATGGAAATAGGTGGGAAAAGGAAAATCTTTATAATTTATTGGAAAAAAAAGGAAGGGGGAAACAGAAAGGGGGTGGGGATGGGGGAGGGAGCTCACGACCTCCTATGGCACAACCCCATGCCCACGCAAAAGATGCAACACCTGCCCCTTCACTTCCTCTCTCCTCACCGTCCAAGGACCCAAACACTCCTTTCAAGTGAAGCAGCATTTCACTTGCATTTCCCCCAACTTAGTCTACTGCATTCGTTGCTCCCAATGTGGTCTCCTCTACATTGGAGAGACCAAACGTAAACTGGGCGACCGCTTTGCAGAACACCTGCGGTCTGTCCGCAAGAATGACCCAAACCTCCCTGTCGCTTGCCATTTTAACACTCCACCCTGCTCTCTTGCCCACATGTCTGTCCTAGGCTTGCTGCATTGTTCCAGTGAAGCCCAACGCAAACTGGAGGAACAACACCTCATCTTCCGACTAGGGACTTTACAGCCTTCCGGACTGAATATTGAATTCAACAACTTTAGGTCGTGAGCTCCCTCCCCCATCCCCACCCCCTTTCTGTTTCCCCCTTCCTTTTTTTCCAATAAATTATAAAGATTTTCCTTTTCCCACCTATTTCCATTATATAAAAAAAAAACCCACTAGAGCTATACCTTGAGTGCCCTACCATCCATTCTTAATTAGCACATTCATTTAGATAATATCACCAACTTTAACTTTAACACCTATGTGTTCTATTGTACTATTGTCGTTGACATCTTTTGATGATCTGCTTCTATCACTGCTTGTTTGTCCCTACAACCACACCCACCCCCTCCACCTCTCTGTCTCTCTATCTCTCCGCCCCCCACACAAACACCTTAAACCAGCTTATATTTCAGCTCTTTCTTGGACTCGAACTCAAGTTCTGTCGAAGGGTCATGAGGACTCGAAACGTCAACTCTTTTCTTCTCCGCCGATGCTGCCAGACCTGCTGAGTTTTTCCAGGTAATTCTGTTTTTGTTTTGGATTTCCAGCATCCGCAGTTTTTTTGTTTATATATATATATATATATATATATAAGTTTATATTTAGTTTGAACCATTGTTGAACTCTTTCTTAACTGATAGGATGAGGAGAATCGCTAAAATTGTTAACTAAGGAATCCCTGGAAAAAGGATAAAAACAAAATACTGCGGATGCTGGAAATCTGAAACAAAGCAGAAAATGCTGGAAAAACTCAGCAGGTCTAACGGCATCTGTGGAAAAAAACAGTTAACATTTCAAGTCCCTATGACTCTTCTTCAGAAGAGCCTGGAAATAAGATACAGTCGCCAAATTAATCAACCACTAATAATGTTGAAAAAACATGACGGGGAAGAAAATGCTGGCACTCGTCTTGTCCGGTCTAATCTACTAACAGGAATAAAAGCAATTGGCACCAAAATCATTTTCCTGAGGACACAGTGAAAGAGTTTTGACAAGTTGTACCTGAATGAGTAGAATTAGCGGAAGCAGCAAAGGAGGTGCTCAGTGAAATCTGCCATTTGTTGCAGGCAGACCTGCAACCTCAGAGCAGGGTGAGGATAGCATTGCCAGTGAAGGTATAAGTGACCATGGCCATGAACTTCTTCATGTTGGATATCTTTTAGGTTGGAGCAGGCGAATTCTCTATTATCCCACAATTCACCCTCCACTGTGTATAGAGAGGTTACTGATGCTCTCTGTACAAAAAAGAGGAACACATTGCATTCTCCCTTTCCAGAGAGAAACAGGCAGAGCAAACATGAAGCTATGCCAGGATTGCAGGGCTTTCTTACAGTGCAGGGTGCCATTGACTATATACACACCACTTTGCTGGCATCATGTCTAAATTCAAAGATGCACTGAAATCACAAATGATTCCATCCTTCAATGTCCAGCTGGTGTGTGACCATATTCAGTGCATCATGTTTGTCCTGGCAGCAGTTGTGATGCCTATATGCAGTGCCAGTCCACTGTACCTTCACTGTTTGAACCACCATGAGAAAGCAGAGGATGGCTGCTGGGCAACAAAGGTTATCTATCCACTGACCACCTGCCTCCTGACTTCGGTACTCAACCCATTCACAAATGAGATGTTATATATAACAAGAGCCATGCTGCCACACAAAATATCATCAAGCCAGTCACTAGGCTCCTTAAGCAATGCTTCAGCTTCCTGAACAGTTGAGCACTTCAATATGCACCAGAGGGAGTGTCAGGATTCTGCTGCATCCTGCACAACCTCGCTATCACAAGGGCACAACCCCTGCCACTAGGTATATGGTGCGTAGCTGAGGAGCTGGAAGAGAAAGAGGAGAAGGAGGAGGAAGGGAGGAGGCAATCAATGCAGCTCCTTTCCTGTCAGGCTTCCCAGGATCAACTCATTCCGACTGCAGTTCTGGTGCACACAACCCAATTCCTCATTCACCAATAGTCCCACACTTTACCACCCCTCTGTTCCTGACCAAAACAGCATCCTCTTGGCCAGAGTGTTGAAATAAAACTACTACAAAACAAACAAGTTACCTTTATCAAACAAACCATCCAATACAAAATGTCAACTAAACACCCTAGTTCTTTACCTTAGTGCCCATATTGTGGGTACCTTTGCCTGTCCTATTGTTCCATGGCAGTGCTACCTTTCTGCATTGCTGGTGGAAGGCTGCTGGATTTTAGTGGGGGAGACTGCACTTGGCCTTGCAGAAGGGCCCTATGCAGCTCTGGGCCTAGAAGACCCAACTGCAGGCCATACCAGCTCAGCAGAAATGGCCTGATAGGCAAAAGCAAGGGCACTGACAGAGTGGCAGTGATAGTTCCCATCCTGAGAGAGTACAGCAGGTAATGCACCACAGGGCCACTGCTACTTCAGTGGGGTGGCACCTCAGTAATCATAGTAATTTGTTAGAGGACACATTGCTGGACTGCTGTGAGAGCCTGCAAGCCTCTTTGAGTTTTGGTGCCCATAATCATGATGACAGTATCTTGAGCTTGCATGGCAACAGACTGAGCTTTAGTCCAAACCTTTACTGCAGCACTCAGATCTTGAGCGGTTTCTGCTTGTGCTACAATGGAAGCTGAAACATTGGCTATCAGACATTGTTCCATGGTGGTGTCCACAGTGTGGTAATGGACTTATCTGCCTTTTCCACATTGGAAAGGATATGGACCCTGTGCAAAGCCACAGCAACGTTGGTGCTGAATTCATACTCCTTGACAGTGACACCAGGCTTTCTGTCAGGCCTATTGATGTACCAAACATTTCCATTTGCATGCCTATCAGCCTTTCTCTATACGCCACCCCATACTGGAACCTGCATCTGAGCCTTCTGCAGCTGAACGTGAATGTGACCTCGAACTGGCATCTGCGCCACCCTTTCCTCCTGCCCTCCAGGCCACTTACAGCCATTGCCTCACCAGATATGGGTTTCACCTCCAATCGATCCTCTAAGATGTGCAGTGTGTCAGCATCTGAGCTGGTGGCTAAGATTATGGGATTGGGACACAGTGTTTATTTATCATCAGTCTCTGCTCCTTTCTCCATTTATTGCTCCTGCACCATGTCAGACAAGGTTGCATGGAGAAAGTCACCAGGGTAATGTTGTGGTGAAGAGAGTGGGGGGGGAAGGTAAGAGATTTGTTTTATGTCATCTGCAGCTTCTAAATCTGAAGTGATAGAGGGATGAAGGGAAAGTGGCAATTGAAAAAAAGGATTAGTTTTGATGATACTGTTATCTTCAATTTTTTCAGCCCCCCATCACTGACCACAACCTCAGCGATGGCAACTCAAATGATGGTGAGCGCCACCTCCTCCACGATAGTGAGGGACTAATGGAGCTATGCCTGCTCCCCATCAGTTAGCTCCTGCTGTCTCCAGTTGTGTGCCACGTTGTCCTGCAAGAGAGACTGAAGTGTGCCAGTGAGTGTGATGTGTTTTGGTGATGTGACTATCATAGTTGAATAGCTAGAAGTATGTGTGCAAGCTGTGAGATGTGAGTGCATGGCTGCAACAGTGCGAATCGTGAGATGAAACTATAAATGTGAGGTATTGGTAGAGATAGTTGCTTGCTAAGTGAAGGGATGAGGACATATTGAGCAGTGTGGGAGGCTTGTGGCTCATTTGAAATGATATGGCCTTTGAAGCTGTATTCACTGACCTTGACCACTTGTGTGAGGTCATTAAACATCTTGCTGCATGGCATCCAGGCCCTCAGGGCTAGACTGCTGGCATTGATCACGATGGCATGCTCCAGAACATGCTCTAAAGCAGTGTGGAAACATTGCACGATAGTTCCACGTGCTTTTATTTCTCTTTTGCACATGAGGTCTTTCTTTTTTGCAGGGGTGGGGGATTGGGAAGGTGATGAGGGAATGAGTTGAGAAGGGTTCTAAGTAATAATACAAGCAGAGCCCTATGAAATCAGTTTGGGTGGGTGGAATATGTACCTTCTTTATGCAGGTTGCAACGTGAGTGCTTTCATTGATGGGACATAGGTACAAATGGCAAAAGGTGTTTTTCTCTTAAAGTGGATTGCAATCGCTGAATTTTGCCCACTTCAGTGAGATATTGGTGAATGATCAATGCCAATGGAGCTGCACTTGAACAAAGAACCAGGAAAGAAGGAGAGAAAATTGGTGGAAAAGGAAGAAAATTTGTTCTTCACTTTGTCCGAAACGTTCCTGGTCAAGAATTGACTCTGCCTCAGAACACATCAGGTTATGCGTAATGATAATAGAGTAGATTTGTTTCTTAATTCATTGCCCAAGTTATAATGTGCAAATAATGTTTTCTAAAATATAGGATAATTTATGCTTTAAATGTCTCCAACGTTTGTCTTCACCTGTGTTCAGAATGACCTGAAGTATTTATCTTGAAGATTTCTCTGTTGGACTGAATTTTACAACATGGCAGTTGGGGGTGTGTAAAATTGGGTGCCATTGCAACTGTGTCTTGTCCCTTGCCTAACTATCACCCCACCCCAACCTCGCCCCATGGGTATTTTACCTGTATCGGGAGAGATGTCAGTGGCCTACTTGCCTATGGACCAATTAAGGGCCTTTAAGTAGCCAGTTAAAGAACACCTAAGGGCCTCCTGCCACTGCTGGGATTTTTTCCATGGTGGCAGAGGCCCATGGCAAGTGTCCAGGCTGCCCAGTGAAAGCTGGTAACCTGGTGGCCGGACCTGGTGCTTTTTTTTGTTGGGCACCCTGGGAGCATCAGAGGCTCCCCCAAGGTATCACCCCCAACACCACCATGTTTTCCCTTCTCCCCTCCATGTCCACCCTGGCACTCCCACCCCCTTCACCTTCACCTGGCCCTGGCAAGACCTCGAATTTGCCTTGTTCTAGGCTCCTGGCTCCTCCTCTTCAGGAGATTTGCTGTAGTCCCAGCAGTGGTGTCTGCTCCCAGTGCTGCCCATTTGATTGGTTGGCAGCTCTCAAGAGGCGGTACTTCATCACGGATGGTGCTGTCCTGTCTCAAGCCAATTAAAGACCTGAAGGTTATTATGTGACTGTAAGGTAAGCTGGTCAAGAGCAGCGGGGCCCCGCCTCAAGGTAAAATTCAGCTCATAGTGTTTGCACTTTAATATCTAATTGAGGCTGTTTAACTAACATCAACTACATGCTGTGACAGAAGGCAGATGTCCCAATGTCCTTTACAAAGACATTGAAATACTCTGGGATGTGACTGACTGACCTCTGAGGAGAGTAACATTTGGTACTATAGTTACTTATCAACTGGAGCCCTTTGGATCACTTTCTTTCATTTATTCATGGGGGAAAATGTGGGCTGAAGTGGACTGAAAAGTATCTGCAGGTGACAGTTATACCCATCATCCTACAGGAAGGAACAGATGGCCTTGATAGGAGTACGTTTATAATTCAACCACAATCTGCAACAGGAAGATTTTAATATAGATTACTTTCAATTTTAGTTTGGCTTTAGTTATACATAGTCATCATTTAACCCAGTTAAAAATATACAGAATATCCAGTTCTGGATGAGCATGGTGAAGTACCCAACATTTTATGAATTTTTATAATCTCTCACCACAATGTTAAATTCAATAAAACTGTACTCCAAATTTGTCAGAGAGCTCTGTAGAGAGACCAGGCATGTTGCCTGCATGAGCTAATTCCAAATGTTTCGCCTTCCTTTTCCAGTTTCCCTCTTCAGCTTACCTGTACTCTAACAGGGACATGATCCAATGGTGGATAGCCTTCTCCTACCTTTTATATTGCCAATGTTCTAATTCCAGTTCCAGGAGACCTCATCTGGTGAGTTGAAATCTTGAGTTTACTGAGTGAAAACCGGGTCTACAATTCTGGCACTGGAGAAAGTGAGGCAGATTTAATAGTGTGAAATTGGGGAGCTAGCACAGAGGTGTTGCTTTCTCAGAATATAGATTACAACAGTGCCAGCGTGGAATCCACTTCAGTTGTCTTGAATGGGCTCCTGCGAATGCCAATGTTCATTTTTCTGACAATATGTAGATTGAACATTGTCAGTTCCTAACAGGATAGATAGGGCGATGTCTCTGTCTCATCTATATTATAATGACACTTCAATATTTCCCTCTTTCTTCATGGACACTACTTCTCCAAGTTGTAGAAGCAGTGTTAGTGTGAAAAGCAATGGAACAGGCCACAATACATTTCATGCTCTGCCACCAGTAAAAGGACATGATGGTGTAGAGATAAGTGATAACTATGTGACAGAAAGAAATGGCAAAATGGAGTATTATCAAAAAATTCTTAATTCAGACCAACTGTTTGAATCATTTCAAGTGTGTAAGTGCTTGAAACCCTGAATAAAAATCATAAACATTTCAAAACAGTTCTTAAATATTTAGAAAACTAATAACCATTTCAAAGGGTAGTTAAGAATCAACCATATTACTGTGAATCTGGAGTCACATGTAGACTGAAGAATTTTGCTTCAGATATGAAATAGGCTTCCAGTCTGGAGTATGTTAACAGCAAGTCTTTATTAACAACTTTTAACTATAAACATATTTACAGTAGAAGGTATAGGTATGGAGCTTACTCCATTTAAGTCTTAACCCAACTGCATCCATTACCAGACTGAACCAGTCAGGTGTCTTCTTACATAACATTACAGTACTGTACTCAGTCCCACATCAACTGTTTTATGTACCAGACCAGGTAAGGATGGTAGCTTTCCTTCCTTAAAGGACATTAGTGAACCAAATGGGTTTATTTTTACAACAATTGATGATGGTTTCATGGTCACTGTTACTGAGTCTAGATTTTATATTTCAAATTGTATTAACTGAATTTAAATCCCACCAAATGATGTGATGGGATTTGAACTAGTGCCCCCAGACCATTTGCCTGGCCCTCTGGATTTCTAGTTCAATGGCATTACCACTACGTCACCATCTCCCCCACGCACCTGCAGCTATTTAAATTATCTTTCTTTAACAACACAACACTGAAGACACAATGTTGTGAATATTTTCTTTTTTTTGTTTGTAGAATAACTTCTATAATCTGTAGTCCCACAGGGTTGGCATACTCTACTGTTCAAATCAGAGTTTCTATGTTTCTAGTGCCTATTCCAAATGTCATGTTACACCCGCATAATATGGCCGCAGATTTATAAAAAGATGAACGCTCTAATATTAAACAAAACAGAATGAAAGGAGAATTTAGCTTGACCCAAGATGGAGTCCAGGGGATCAGATGATTTCTTGTGTGTTTGTACTGAGTCCGGGACGGACATATCTGCACATATCTCTGGGAAGCCACTTAAATGTAAATTACATACCAGGTATTGATGACTGCACCTCTCCATTTCAATTGAAGAGACTTAAAGTGATAATGGTTGGACGTACAGGCTCCAAGGAGCTAGAAATACAAATAAAAACATCATTTCAGTGGATATTCATAGCTGGAATGTTGATGGAATAGCAAACATCCTCCATTGTGTGACAATTGCTTAATCATCAATTCATTTTTGAGGACAATGGAAACATTTGGCGGGATTTTCCACACCTGCCCGCTGCCGCGATCTTCCGGTCCCACAGCAAGTCAACTGACTTCTTGCAGGGGCGCTGCCTTGCCCATGGTGGGTCCCACCCGTGACGGGGCCGGAAAATCCCAGCCATTGATACTGTAATTTCATGACAGAAACTGGCTCAAAATAGGAAATATCTTATTAAATCAGAATGACAGCCAGAGCAAGCAGTCTGAAACAAGGATCTCAGAAGACAGAGATCTAGCCCCAGAAGAAAAGGACCCTGATTCAAAGTCACCTCAGACAGGGAAATGGAATTCTTCTTGTACGTGTGGGTTATGCTTTTATTTCAACAACAGGGGCTATACCACAACCTTGGCTGAAAAAAATCATAAACCAGCTGCTGCTTGGATGAAACCATTGTGAGTTCATCATCAGAGACCTTCAACTTCTATTTTTCCCTCAATGAACCAAAAGAAAAAATTCAGACTTGCAACGCTTCCAATTACTTTTTTGAAGAGCTAGAGTAATATTAACTTTCATGACTTTAAGAAATCTAAGTGCATATTACATCTTTAGAAATCATTTTTTCTGATGTGTGTTGAAGGGTTCTCAAAATCTCTACATTTTTCACATCATTGACAAGGATATGACTTTTGGACTTTTATGGCAGAGGACCCAACTGCTGAGTTAAATGTAGAGCCCAGCAGACAGGAGGCTAGGCCCATGAAGGCCTGGGACTGGACATGCCCGGGCTTGTTGAGTGCAGTGTGGATTTTTGCCGGAACCAGACAATGAGAGGAGACAGAATACGCACTCTTCCCTTTAAAACAATCACCCAGAGAAAGGCTTCATCTTACATGAAACTAAATCCCACCAAAACCTTGCATAAATAATCACTACTAACTGCTAATGCAGGAAGGCAGCAATCAATGCAATTATGCGAACCTATCAATACTCCACATATACAATGGCTTTCAGTTCAAGATTAGTTACGGGGGCAGGAAGACAACAATAAACATCATGCGAGCCCATTAAAAACGGGACAACAATCACTTGATGAAGTCCAAATGAGACAAAGAACTAACCTTGATTTGGTTTCAGATAAGAAATTTGGGAAAAAGAAACAGTATAACTGGGCCACCAGTTACGAAGGGTGGGTAGTTTTCTGGATGATGAGCAGTTTTGGACCGGTTGAAGTGGAGCTTAAGCAGGGAGAGGGAGCTGAGTCAACCGGAGGGAGGAGATCTGGAGGTTTGCAGGCCCGCAGGCAACACCACGGCGATGGGCACGGGGTGGCAGGCTCAACCGAAGACAACAAGGCTGCAACCGCAGCCCTCCACGAAGATCGACCACCCACAACCACGCCCTCCACCCAACTGAAGAACCTTCGCAGATTCCACAGACCAGGACTATGTGGGGACGGCAGGCCCCAGAGGACACAAAGAGCGTACCCCAAAACTGCAACCGGCTTACCTAGCTGGATTTTGAACTATCAAGGAACCCTGGTTGGTGAGCATGATCCCTGATCTTTCCTAGTTCAATTTAGTTAGGTTTTGGGGGTGGGACAAGGGTAAGGCAATTAGTAGCGTGATTTTCTCTCGTTATGCCATGTGTTCCCCATTCTTAACTAAGTGTACTTTGTAGGTCTGTATAATCTCAGTGTAATCCTAATGTTATAAGTTCATTTGTGACTTCAATAAACACAGTTTTGTTTCTTGCATCAAAACCAGTTGTCTGCTGCACTTTGTCACAACCCCCAAATAAATCCAAGGTCTAGAACTCAGGGAGTGGGAGCGAATCAGACCACTCAGAAGTCAGAGGTCAAGCTGACACACACCACCACCCCCTACAGTGTCAGGAGGAGATATTAATGTATATAATGTTATTGGAATTTAAAAAATAATAGACTGTTTGTGTGTGTTAATTAGATTAAAGCCAGCTAGTCTGGATGCTTTGATGCATAGAAAGAAATAGGTTTGAAATGGTAATTAGATAAACATGGGGGAAGTTAGCATTTTTAAATACAGCATTCAAAGACTGGGGATGAAATCTTGCACCTAACTAGGAGACATCATGCAATATGTTTTTATTGCTAATAAAATTGGCACTTTGAAAGGGGTTTTATTTTAGAAGAGGTAGAGTTCAAAGGGCCTGGTGGTATAATGAAAATTTGCATTCAAAGGGAAGGCTAGGTATAACCGAGGGGAATTTGTGTGTGCAGGTCAGAGGCATGTAACATCTAAGTCTGTAAGCAACTGTCCGCAAAGGAACAAATTGAAAGGAACCTCATTTTGAATTCGTAAGGTGAAAATGCTTTGCCTGGTGTCTGGTTAAACCTATTGGTTATTGTTTCCTTAGTGGAGATTAATTTGGGAATTTGTTAAAAGTTATGATAGTAGCAATTTGTAGCCATGTGCATGTGTTTAATTTGTTGTAGATTAATAAATGTCTCAGTTAGACTGATATAAAAAACTTTCGAGAATTGGTGGTCTTATTCCTGAATTTAGAGCTGCAACTCAAAACATACCAATTGAAAATATAGGTTATGACAGCTGTTTAAAGTTTCTCTCTGGGATTTTAAGTAACTCAGTCTTTACAAACTGCTATGTCATAACATGTGTGTGCACTTTGTGTTAATGAGGAATGGGTGTTTGTTGTGATTAGATTCCGGGAATGTAAAGGATAAACATTTATCCTTTCTTTTGATTTAAACTTGCAAGAAAGCCCTTTTTGTGTCCGTTCTTAGAAGCTACAGCACTTGCATTAAAACACTCTTCCTCAAAAATACATCTTGTGGCAGCTAATCGAGAGATAGGAAAAGGGGCAGAACTTTTAAGCCATTGGCTTATACTGGACTGGTCCACATGTATTAGCTGTCCCTCAAGTGGCCACGTTTTGTGTGATTTCAGATGACAATGATATATTTTTGCATATGTTTCCTCCCAGTCCAGAGCCTTCCAAGTCCGAGATGAGTTTAAGTAACATAAATAGGGAGATCAGTGGACCACAAAGAATGTTTCTTCTATTAAAATTAATGAGCAGAAAGTCCTGCCAAGCCTGCTGACCTCCACACTCAGTCTCCTAGTGTCCACTCCCAGCATGCTAATTTCTTTATGGGTGCACAAACTCTCAAAACCTACTCTTGGGTTTTTAACACTATTCACTTCTGTTGGTAAAATTGGTTAACCTCATTTTTTGTTAAAGCACCCATTTTCAAGTAGGGATTATTAATATTTGAACAGCAAGATTACAGCCAGAAGAAATGATAGGGAAAGAGGAAAAAAATATCCTGGTTCACATTTTTCATGCAATTAATTAATAATGGGCCAAATTGTCACTCGAGTAGGGAGTGTAGAGTCAGGAAAATTCCCAACTACGGAGAAAGTGCTCCAGATATTCTAATTTTCATTCCAGGGGTGGCGCGGGGAAGGAAGGAGCATCGGGGGTAACCAGAGTTGGGCTGACCACCGCAGGAAGAATTTGGAGATAGCCATAGGGGCTTCCAGTGAGGAAGTAGGCTGTATGAAAAACCCAGCTTGGAGCTCCGGGATTAGTAAGAGAGAGGATAAAACTAAGAACAGTCCTCTAGCCATCAACCCTCTCAACCCCCTCCTGCCCACACATTCCTTATGCCCATCCATCCCAACTCATGCCACTGCATGCCCCACACCCAACCACCATGACCCCTCATATCCCTATACCCCTCTACCTACACCATAGCCATTTATACTGTTAGGATATAGAGATAGTTTAAGTAAATTATATTTGTGTTTGTACGTGTTAGGAATGAGTTTTAGCTTTAATGTTTGATTTGTATTTCTGTACCTTTGTGTTAAGAAAAGGTCAAATTGAGTTTTGGTTTCACTTTAAAAGGTGCCTGCATTTCTCATGAGAGTTTTATGACTGTTGCAGTTAAGTTAAACAAACAAAGAGTAGAGAAACTGGGCTGTTGCCTAGCAACAGGGGTCCAGAGAGTCAAGTCCCTCCCACAAACACATAGAAGAAACTAGAATTAGCAGTTTGATTTGGAAGCTGTTTGAGTTCAGTTGAGCTATTTTGAAAGTAGCTGCAATGAGAGACTGAATGAGGGGACAGATAGACAGTTCCAAGCTAAAGAAAGTCCCAAAATCCAGGGGAGTGGAATTGGAGAAAGTCCCAAGCAGACTTTCTAGTCAAAGGAAGTACAGGAACCTGGGAAAGGTCCTGTTAAGTGAAGTTGAGTGACAGGAAGAGAGAAAGTCTCCGAGATTCAGATTTAAAGAGCCAAAAGCTGCAGAAAGCAGATTTAAAGTGAGAACAGCTTGCAAGAGGCCAGTAGGCCCAAAGAGAAAACTGACGGTCTGTAACTATTTGCTGTGGGCATATGAAGCAGTGGTGTACTATTGACAGCTAAGTCAGTGAGAGAGTCTGTGTGGAAGAAAGCTTGAATGCATGTGGTGACCCAGGGGAGAGGACCATCAGGAGGTGAGTTTGAAACTCTGGAGGTGGACCCTTGCCAAAGGCATGTGAGAGAAAGCATTGGTTTAGGAGAAGATTCCAAGCTGAGTTCTTGGAATGTGGTGATTGGAAACCCTCATGTGAAGGATTGAGTTTAGTGAGACTAGTTGGCTCATGACGTGACAAGCGTCTAATGGGAGTTGAGGGGAAATCCATTGCATCTGTCTGGAATGGCATCTGTCACTTGGTTTCAGAGTACGGTATGTCTAGCAATCAGTCACCAATTGGTTTACATAGACTGTACTTACTGTGGATATTAGAGTATAAGATAGCTTTAGTAACTTGTGTTATTCTTACAAATCTGTATATATCTGTTGAGGTATAGTGTGAGTGAAGGAATATTGGAATATAGTTCATCCTTGCTGGTTTAATAAATTTTAACATTTGTTAAAAGTTCATTAGCTGACTCCCGCGACTCTGTTTAGTAGCCTTCTCCATGTATTTAAACAAATAAGAGTTACGGCCTATCAAGCTGGGCTCCATCCTGGGATCAGGCTTGTCCAGTGGTATCCTAAGCTAGGCATCATAACAATACCCCCATGCCAACTTAGTGCCAACCCATGCCAACCCTTGCACTGCAACCAGCTCTCTTTGCCCTTACATTCTCCATACAAACTCATGCAGTATGCACCATGGACAGACATCAGGAGCCAGGTGAGATGAAATAATGTTCAAAGTGTCTACTAAATACATTATTTTTAAAGAAAAATGCTCTCATTCATTAAATATCTCACCTATTCAATACGTTCAATTCTTTCAACTACTTGATCTCTTATAAAAGCAAACATTTCATTCAAGTACTTAATCTCTGATAAAAACAAGCATTTGTATTTATAGCCCCATATCAAAGACTGTACGGAATCTTCCTGCCCTGGCAGCAGTGGGAAGCTTGGCGGGTAGAGGAACTTAATTTGGCATGAGGCCAAAAATCAGTTTCCTGATGGCAGAATGAACTTTAGCAATTATGTTCTCAGGACTTTAAAGGTGGGTCAAGCTTCCCAATGAACAATGTCAGGACTCTTTTTCATGCATTAGCATGTCATGCATACTCATGAAAAGGCCAGCTCACTGGAATTAAGTTCCCCCCCACCCCCTCACAATTAAGTTCCCTGCCAGTGAGAAATTAGAATGTGCACTTTTATCACTGCCCATTAGTAGTAGCACCTGGTAAGGTAGACTTCTTCCATGATTAACAGTGAGTTGTTGCTGCATTATCCTGTTTGGGGAGCATCTGTAAATACCAGTATATGCTTGAGACTGGGTGGTGGCAGTGCAAGTTGTGTGGAAGATGGTGAAGGAAAGGAGGAAGGGTGAGCGGGGAAGGATGGATCAGGTGGAAGGAATAGTGCAGGCTGTACAATTTCCCTTCAAATATGGGAACAGGATATTTTCCCCAATGATATAATGATGGCGACTGCTTTCCCCCACTGTGAGAATTGTCAAGCTCCCTGTGGATGCATTTTTAATGAATTGAAGAGTTTAATATCACGCATGGTCAGCCATCCTACCCCTAGTGGAAATCACTTACAGATCTGGACCCACCACCAAACTTAGACTCCAGAATGGAAGATTCCGGCCTTTATAACCACTTGGAGCTACCAATCAGGCTGTGAATTGACAACATACCCCATTGTGATAATTATAATTTGTGGAATCAGTCATGTAGCACAAATCTTATAATGATAATCCTCCGGCTTATGTCAATGGAGAAAGTGAAATTGCAAGCACTGTTTTTTTTAAACTGCAGACTTCTTTTTAATTTACAGGGCAGGAGATTTAAATGTTTTAAAGCTTGACAGTTCCACAAAGTTATCCACTGTTTACACACATTCATTTCTAATTTTACCTCTCCCCAAGGCAGCTTACCTTTCCCTATCTAAAAGGGTAGCCAAGTCTCCAAATAACTCCAGCAGCAGTTTTAGACATTTTCCTCAAAGGTCTAAAGCCCATGAGTCATGTTTAGCACTTCACATTATTGAAAATTTGATCTGTTTGAAACATGGATGTGCAAGCTATAACCCAACCCCATATATGGGCCATACATCTCAACGATTGATGGGATCATATCAAACAGTGCTTTGGCTGTTTATTGTGGAGAGTCAGCAGGAGGCAGGGAAACATTTCTTAGAGTTGTTGGAAGCCCTCAGCAGAGTGGCACATGAGTCGGAGGAGTGCATCCACCTGCTCTCTGATAAAGTGGTGCCCACATGTGTGCGTTAGGAGGTCTCCATGGAAAGGATGGCGGATGCCATGGAGACCCTGGTCTAGCACAATGTGGAGATGCATGCAGACCTGCATTCCATCGCGGTGGCCATGGGTGAGTTCCTGAAGTGGCAACATGAGAGGGAAATGGGGCACCTCAACATCCCTTCCCTTCAAGGGGTAAGGCCGGGGCCGTCTTGCACCATAAGGGAGGAAGAGCGACAACTGGACACCCCTGCTCATCAACTCAGGAATCTCAGAGGCTGTCCTCTTTTTCCGTGTCCTCTTTGCCTGTAGCCTCCCCAGCCTCGTTCTCTGTCACCACAGAGGGAGCAGCTGGCCCACAGGAGGACAGCCAAAGCAAGCTGGGGCCCTCAAGGCCTCGGGTCTTCAGAGGACACACACCAAAGCCATCACAGGCAACAGTATCAACCATTGCACAGGCTGCCTCCATCTCTGCTGCGGATGTCAGGGCAGCACCCAGAAGAAGTGGTAGGCAGAGAAAAGTTAAGAAATTTTGATCATAAGTGGTCGCAAACGGGTAAACAGATTTTATCACGTTATAATCTGAAAATATATTCACTTTCACTGAATAATGTATAATAGTGTATTTCAGCTTCATTGGCAGGCTTGGTGAGTCCTCCCATTGTATCAAGCTCCTTCCCCCCGACTAGCAGTTCAGCTGCACGCAGCTTGACCATGAATGATTCTAGAGGGAGAACTGTCTGTGGCAGGGCCTTTCAGAGTCTTGTGCAAGCATTCTCTCATGCACACAGAGCCTTGTTCCATTACACTCATCTCACTGCCCCAAGCATTTTCAATGCTGCCTGCTGGGGTTCTCCTTCAGTTGCCCATCTGAGCTGATCTGCATCTCTGCCCACCCACTGAATGCACTCCCATGCAGCATCTGTGCCAATCCAACATGAGGCTCCACTCATTTTGAACTTTGACAACCATGGTCATAGTGAAGTATGCTGTTAGGTGCCCCATCCTTTCCCCTCCCCCAATCACCCAAGTCCTTTCCACCATCACTGTTGACCCTCCAGGCCTCATTTTCCACCTCCCCAACATCATTTATCAACCCAAACCCTTGTCTTTCCAGGATGCCCAAGTGAACATGTTCGTTCGCTACCTTCTTAAAAATCTCACCCCCATCCACATTGACCTCCCCGGCACCCTCCTTCCCACCCGAAGGGTCCATGTCTGCCTCCGAGACCCCACCAACCACCCTCTCCACCCCTTCTACCACCAGCAACGCACCCTCACTCTCCTACTCCACTAGCTCACTAAGCCCATCCCACACACCATTCCCTCCTATCATTTCCACTTTCAGTTCACGCCCAGGGACATTCTTCATTCCAATGCAGGGTTTTCCTATCACAGGGAGAACATTGAATAATGCCATCTACCGCACTTTCTTCACTCTTTCCCTGTTTTGGACTAGGTGCGCTGTTACTTCTGTATCCTGCAAATTGCATTGTATCAGTCATTTTTCTCCATGAGACCCCTTTGTCACCTCAAACAAGTATCTGATTTTGCTTTCTCACTTCTGCCTGCCTTGTTAACTGCGCAACCTTCGATAGGGTCAAATTTTCCCTCAGCTGCAGGAAATCTGATAAAGGCTTCTTGAAGAATCCTACAACAATGCAATCCCAAATTAATTTGTCTTTCAGGGCTCCATGTTTGCAAATCTCAGCTGGTCAGTGTAAATCGTTAAATGAAGGAATCTATATGCTCTCCTGGTCTTTGCGTACATCTATAGAACTTCACCCTTTCTATAATGATGCTCCTTCTAAGGCTAAAATTGGTATCGAAGGCTTAGATAACCTTTGTATATGTCACTGCTTCTTCATTTTTGCCCTGTCTGATCATTATGTCATCTGCACTACTGCCTATGGCCTAGACTAAGTTACTGACCTGTTCCTTGATAATCTTCTGTGCTAGTCCCGAAGTTGATTTGTACCTGGTAAACCTGCGGTGCCAGTTCTGCTACTTCTTGGTTTGGTTCAGGCCTTCCAGATGGTTAAAGCACTCTAGTAAAGGTAAGATTTTGTCCATGGCTTCTTTTCAATATAACCTTTCTCTGAATTCTGTTTCCTGCACTGTCCTTTTCCTTCAATTGTTTCTCTTGCTGCTTCTTCCAGCTGCTAGGGTCTTTATTTGGGGCTTTTTCCATCATATTTTCCACTCTCACTATCTGTTATCATTGTTGTGGGTCTTAGATGAAGTTGTCCATGGTTAGGATTTATAGATAATTCTGGAGGCAAGGTTGTTGGTAAACCTTACCTTTTATTGAACATTATACTAACTATGTACTGTACAAGGTTTAGCACAAGGCTCTACATAAAACTATCTCTCAGCATACTCTGTTGTCATGTGATCTCACATCATTGTTGATGTAGATTATCTAATTACATTTGTAACATTAACCCTTTATACTACAGCATCCTCTGAACACCAAATGCTAATAGACAGGGACACAATGTGCTATATATCTCAAGGGCCCCCTCCTCTGCATCTATGAGCTGGACAATTTGTGGCCAACCACTTCCAGTCTGCTCCCTCTGTCTTGCATTTCATGCTCTCCTCCTACAGGAGGTGAAAAAACAAACCTGTGAGTGAGTGAGTGAAGGTGAGGTATTCACAGGATGGGTGCAATACCTTTGATGAGGGTGACTGTGAGACAGGTGCACATGGATTGGGGTGAGTTTCAGTGTTGGATGGATAAATAGAGGTGATGAATTGTATAGAAGGTGAAGGCTGGGTGAGAATGAGGAGTGATGTGATACAGTATGCTTGGCAAGAAAGAATAAACGAAGGAGGGCTTAAAGCACAGGATGTGGGTGAATCAGAATATATATGCATTGTACCTGACTTGGTTAGGTCATTAAATCACTTGCTGAATTGTATTCAAGAGCTGAGCACAATATCCCTCCTGCTCACTTCCTCAGCCACCTCCAACCTTCTTGGTGATAGTTACAAATTTCCTTCTCATTTTGCTCCTCCTTTTCCCCCTCCCCTCCACGTTTACACTAATTTCAGACCAAGTGTCAGTGAAATAGAAAGATCGGGTGTAGTGATTGCCTCTATTGTACTTTATGAACAATTCTTTATTATCCTGCTACCGTGTGCAATCTCCTTCATTATACAGCAGTAATAAATGGAGATTAGAGCACAGCAATGACCTGATTACTGACACAATTTAGAAATCTTTAACATTTACTGTCATTTATGAGACCCAAAGCATGTTTTCTTTCAGTATATTTTCCACAGCCTCTTCAAATCCCTCCACAAGTTTATTTTTTGATTGCTCCAAGCACGCTATTAGAAAAATCCACCCTCCCTCATTTCTGCCAATGCATTGCAGCAAGCAACAACATAAAAGGGACGATTCTTTGATCCCAAAATTGCAGGTCAGGTACTGAACAATAAAATAAGGCTCCATGTCTACTTTTAACTTTTGGTGATCATGTAGAGCAGGCAATATCAGATTGACTGCCTGTTATACACCTCTCCTGGTTTCCCCTTCAATAGCAAGGACAATTAGGGGAGCTCAGAGAACCTATTTTTCTACAATTGGCAATAAGTTAAAGTTGCCCCCATTGAATTAAAAAATGCTAACCTGATCTTTCTCCTTGCTGATACTGAAGAAGCTATTGTGTATTTCCAATATTTACTGTTTTTATTTAAATATGTTTAATTGTACATCAGGATCGCCCTAAAATGCTATATGAAATTGTTGCTCTAATGAGACCATTAGTTTTTTTTGTGTATTTATTTTTTTAATATTGCATTGGTCATTAGGAAGGGATAACAATGGAACATTTTCAGCATAATGATATGATTTTGCATCATATTATAGCATTTGGCAAGCACGGAGAAGAGGTTTGTTAAAAAATCGTGTCAACTTAAATGAGAAAGTGATAACATGATCATTTCCCTCTCTTGCGTGACCGGTACCATAATCATTTCTCCTAATCTCTCTGACCTTTTTTCTCCTAATAATTAGGCACAGCAGATCTTCCACTTGGCAACTGCTGATATTTCCTTAATAATAATTCATACTGAAATACAGCTAGATGATTTCTTGTCAAAATTTTGATGGCTGCAGTTAAAACATACATAATGCAAACTACATTCTAACCATTTTATGATACTGCTGCATTTTTCTGAGGGTCAGAAATCTTTCCGATAGGTCCAGTAGGATGAATTTTCTTAGGCTCACAGATTCCAAAATCAGGCCTCTGACCTGCCATGCCACCCTACTCACCCCTCATCCATTAACCCACCGGTCTTGCCGTACACCAGTAACAATAGGCTCACAGCGAAAACTCTGTGAGCCGACAGATATTATTTTAGTGTGGTTTCATGCAAAGAGTCCTGTGGTAGGACAAGATTCTTCCTACGTAAGTTCCTTGACTGCATAAATGGGCACATCTGTTTTGGAAATACCTGTCCTGCTTTTAGATTTCATTAAGGGTCGATGGTGATGATTTAAATATTTGCTCAGGGCTCCATTGCTGCAGCACTGTGATCAACAATTTCAGTGCAGCTTTTGGTTACCGAGCATTGTATACTCTGCAAACTTCTGGCAGCCTTTACTGCTTACCCTCTTCGCTACCACCTGTATTTTACCAACAGCTGTTTCCTCGTGTTCTTGACTGTTACTGCTGCTGTACAAAATGCAGCTAAGCAAGCGGAAGGATGGGATTCCATAGGGTATCCCAAATGCATCGCATGGTCTGCAAAGATGCACAGTGTATACCTTCTTCGGATACCTCGGGGGCTATGTGCTTTCTTGCCAATACCCCGGGTTCCAGGTGTACAAAACACCTGGGATTGTACAAGGTGATTTATGTTCAGTGCTCCCATTTCACCAGCGAGACGATAACCATGCTATTCTACCTGCTGCAGCCTCTATCAATAATGGGCACAGCACTTCCTGAAGATGTAAAGGTGACAAGACCATTGCAACTGATATTGGTCCTTGGAGGTCAGTGGAAAAGATAATCAGGTGAGGTGTAAAACAGGATATTGATTCATGATCACCTGTTTTACCGAAGACCAAGTTCATCCCAATTAACTTTTATGCTGCAGTTTCCTAGGTTACTGCAGAAGCTATCGGTCAGCCTGCTGTCCGCTGAAGCAGGAAAGGGATGACAAGGCACGATGTTTGCCAAGGGAAATCCCTTCATAAATTACTCAATGGAAAGGACCCAGCAGCTGGAAAGGGCAGCTAGCAGGTTTCCAAAAGTGCTGGGCATTGTAGATGGAACCACATTGTGATCTCATATCCAAATCAGAACTCCGTCATTTACACGAACAGAAAGGGGCCACACTTCACAAATGCGCAGGTCAGTAGTGACTGCCCAAGATCAATCTATATCTCAACACCTGTTTTCATTCAACAGCAGTACATCATTCAGCAACTAATAGAGAGATGCCACAGAACAAATGGGTGGCTTTTTGGAAGATTCATGCTACCCTTTGCAGCCTTGACGACAACAACAATCAAGAATCCCCAATATAGAACCACAGCACAACTATAATTGAGGATCAGGCCACTACAAAGATGGTGTTAGGTGGTGTAGCCATGACACAACTTTAACACCCCAGATGCAGGATCCTGCAATGCCCCCATAAGATCTGGAACTGTATCCAATTGCTGCCAGCATCTGCCTGCTTTCTGGCCTTTCTGCTCTCCTTCCCAGTGCCTGGAGTGAATGGAAACTTGAATCAATGTCTTGAGAAAAGATCACCTGCCTATCCCCCTATCTAGGTGCTCCGCAGTTTACATGAAATAAGTTTTTTTTGCTTTATCCTTTCATGGGATATGGGCAACACTGGCAAGGCCAACATTTGTTGCCCTAAATGCCCTAGAACTGACCTTGTTAGGTCATTTCAGACAGCAATTAAGAGTTGACCAAATTGCTGTGGGTCTGGAGTCACATGTCGATCAGCTAAGGATAGCAGATTTCCTTCCCTAAAAGGTATTAGTGAACCAGATGGATCTTTACAGCAATCAGTGATAGTTTCATGGTCATCATTGCTGAAACTAGCTTTGTATTCCAGTTTTATTAACTGAATTCAAATTCCACCAGCTACCATGGTGGGGTTTGAACACATGTCCTCGGAGTATTAGCCTGGGTATCCAGGTTATTAGTCCAGCAACATTACCACTATGCCACCACCTCCTCTGGGTGACAATCATTATCAGTATTATTTTCAAATGATTACTCAGTCTATCAAATCTGGCTGTGAAACCCTACTCCTTACAACTTCCACTCCTTTGGGTTCCCCGGCTCACAATTTCACCATTCACATTTGTGAGATAATTTTGTGTTGGGGTTCCCTTGCAGAGGTCCATAAAGATGCCACTTACTCCATGGTTCTTGGTACATTAATTAATTCCTCCTGCAGGACTGCAGTGATGGCAGAGGTGCACTGTGGAGCAATTTATATTTTTGCTGACAGATGCTACAGGAGACTCATTGTAAACTCAAAGGATGTACTACATGAGTTTTGATTCTGCAATAATTCCCATCTGGAGACATGCTCCATAGGATGTCAATCCCTTGCTTGTGTTGTTGATAAATACTGAGCTTCACCTGAACTTTATATTTCCTGTTCTGCCACTACTTAGCCCTCCCCAAAGGAAAGTTGTGCTTCATCAAGAACCCATTCCTTGATAAGGTGGGCTGTGGGGTATTAGTTTCTGTGTTGGTGCTTGCAGTGAGTGGAGTGCTTGGTGCAGCATGCTATGTACGCCAGGCTATACAACTACTCCCATTTATATAGAAGCAAAACACTGCAGATGCTGGAAATCTGAAATGAAAACAGAAAATACTGGAAAAAGTCAGCAGGTCTGGCAGCATCTGTGGAGAGAGAAACAGAGTTAACGTTTTAAGTCCATATGACTCTTCTTCAGAGTTAATTCAGAGCCCCAGAAGTATTGTGCCTGGAGTTGCAAAGTAACTATCCTGAGCAGAGAACTCTACTGCAAATCAAGATCTTTTTGGAATAAAACATGGAAGTCTGCTCTATACAACTGCACACAGGAAAACAGCCACAATGTGGAATCAACACATTGAGACCAGCAAGGAACAGCCAACTGTACACTCCTTTGTTCTATTTTTTTTCCATAAACTGTAAAAAACCCTTAAGCCTATCCTCTTATTCTGCCATCTGACTGGTATGTGTGTGGGCCCAGATGAATATCTGTATTGCAACATACCTAGTTTTTTTTTAAATTCAGGGAATAGTTTCAATAAACTTAGCTTGTTCTTTGTTTAACCTAAGAGAACCTGTCTGACTAATTCTTTAAAAACTGAAAGCATTAGTAGTGGGGCTCCTGCAACATTGGCAAAGCACATCCTTTCTAAACTCATAAAAAACCCTGTTACAGTCAGACCCTGAGTGGGAGGATAGGGGAGTCATTTCACCCCTCCTCTTGTGGTTGTAACAGGGAACATGATAGCAAACACCTTCTCCCCCAACCCCCTCCAAACAGCGTCCAATGCCTGAAGATCTTCAACAAAGGGCAGTACTTGGTAAATGAGAGAGCGTGATATTTCTGCTTGGCAGTACTCTTAACGACCTGAACTTTAAACGGCTGTATGTGCAGGATATTACCATGCCCTTCTGCATAGTGTTCTTGATAATGTGACAAGAAGCTAGAAAGGATCTTTGCATGCTATTTCACTGAGGTTACAAAGCTGAAACATTCACATTTTGTTCTGTGCCTTTGACAATGGAAGCAGAAGCAGTGACACCTTTGCAATTGTAGCCAAATTGGAATTGGATTCTACATTTACTCATTCAAAGGATCATCCTCTGTCACTTCCTCCAACTCCAGCATGATACCACCACCAAACATATCTACCCTCACCTTCCCTGTCAGCATTCCATAGGGACTGTCCCTCCGTGACACCTTTATCGACTCCTCCGTCACCCCCAACACCTTATTCCCTTCCCACGACATCTTTGCATGCAATCGCAGAAGGTGTAACACCTGCCCCTTTACCTCCTCCTTCCTCACCTTCCAAGGCCCCAAACACTCCTTTCAGGTAAAGCAGTGATTCACTTGCACCTTGTTCAATTTGGTCTACTATTTTCACCACTCCCAATGCGATCTCCTCTGCTTTAGGAAGACTAATCACAGACTGGGTGTGCACTTTTTGGAACACCTTCAGTCTGTCTGCAAGCATCAGCCTGATGTCCTGTCAATTACCATTTCAATTCACCTTCTTGCTCTCATGCCCACATTTTCATCCTTGGCCTGCTGCAGCTGTTCCTTGCTGCTCTCGATTTGGCGATTCCACATTGAGGCTAATTTGTTCAATTGGTTTCCTGTGCGTAGTTGTATAGAGCAGACTTCCATGTTTTATCCCAAAAGATCTTGGTTTGCAGCAGAGTTCTCTGCTCTGAATAGTTACTTTGCAAATCCAGGCACAATATTTCTGGGGCTCTGAATCAGCTCTGAAGAGTCACATGGACTCAAAACGTTAACTCTGGGGGGAATTTTCCCCCCCTCAGTGGGATTATATAGGGGCGGGCGGGGACGGGTTGGACCTAATCGGTGTCCTCGATCGGGCCTGTGCCGCCATTTTACGTGGGTGGGCCAAGTAAGGCCCGCCCAGCATGACGTGCGCCTGGAAGCTCTAACTGCTCCCTGTGTGAGCAGTGGTGGTGAAGGGTTTCCTGAGTCGGGCCTGCGCTCTTTCATGCATGCACACGAAAGAGCGCAGAGATCTCCCTGAGGCAGAGGTGCCTCAGGAAGATTAGTTTAAGTTTTGAAAATCTAAATAAAGAAAATAAAAAAATTTAAGACATGTCCTCTCATGTGACAGTGTCACACGAGCTGGGACATGTCAATGAATGTTTTTAAAAATTTTATTCAATTTTTAAACACTTCATGAAACCTCATCCCGCCCGTGGATGAGGTTCCATGAAAAATGGGAAGGCCGCCCAGGCTCTCTGCCTGCCCGCCAACCTTAAGGTTGGACAAGCAGATCAGTTTATTAGTTTAATTTGTTTTTAAATGGCCTTAATGGGCCTTTGACAGTTCGGCGGGCATGCAGCCGAGTCTGAAAATCACCCAACGTCACCCTGGGTCACTTTAAACCTCGGCGAGCGGGCCCCGCTCCCACTCGCCCAGCTGAAAATTCTGGCTCCTGTTTTTCTCTCCACAGATGCTGCCAGACCTGCTGAGTTTTTCCAGCATTTTCTGTTTTTATTGAAGCCAAGGCAAACTGGAGGAACAGCACCTCATCTTCTGATTTGGCACTTGACAGCAACTTCAGACCATGAACTCTGTCCTCTAGTTTTATCTTTTCAAATTTTTTTCCCAACATTCTCCCTCCACAGGGTCATCTGTAACTTGCTCTTATGTTTTGCTTTCACAGGCTGCTGACCCTTGTTCTGCAATTAACACATTCTAATATCTTACCTTTATGCCATTATTAGCACGTTCTTGAGTCTTTAACACAACCATTAACACTCTTTGTCTTGTGTCCATGACAACTTTGTCAAATCTCTCCTGAGCTCCCACCTAACCTTGACATTCTATTTGCTCCACCTGCTCCATCCCTCCCTCTCTTCAACAGTATAAAATCCATCACATTTCTACCTCGCTTCAGCGCTAAAGAAGAGTCATATGAACTTGCAACATTAACTCTGTTTCTGTCTCCACAGATGCTGTCAGACCTGCTGAGTTTTACTGTATTTTCTGTTTTTACTACATTTACTTAGTCTGCAACCCTAGCTGAGGCAAATGCCTTTCGCCCTCTACCTGCTGTGTTTTCGGCATGGGGGACCACGTAAAATATGAGGGGTGGCAAGCCCACCACTTTCCTGCCCACCTCTGAGCTCTCCCCCATAACGCAATAAGTGGGAGAGTGCCAAAATCGACAACCCATCCACCATATTTAAATAATGTGTCAATTGAGTTTGTTAATAAACCAAATGGCCTGTATAATATGTTTCCCATGCCACAATACAGTTGGCATGGGTGGGAGTGGGTAGATAGTTTTTTAAAAAAACTATTTCGTAAAGATGGGAAGGAAGCAGGTGGGCACATCATTTGGGGGCTGCCCCTCGTATATCAGGAGCACTTCCCAAGACGTTGCTCCCCACCTGACCTCCAAAATGTGACATCCCAGCACCTCACCACCCTCTTCCCCCCACCCCACCCCACCCACCCCACACCCCACCCCCCACTCGCACCTTTTCTGGGCTACCCGATCCCTCCAAGATCCATCCAACACCCCCAATTACCGGCCATAGCTGCTTCTTCCTGGGCCTACTTGCAGTCCCAGCAGTCCCCACTACTCACTTCTGGCACTGCTGAGACTGCTAGCCTCGGTCACTCGGATTGGCCGGCAGCTCTCAAGGGCAGGACTTGTTCCCGCTGAGAGGCGTAAGTTCCACTCTCCGCCTGTTTAGCCCACTGGCAGAGTATTATGATTGCGGGACGGGCTTCTTTTCAGTGCATCAGCTGCTGACCAACACTTGCAAAGGGGGGACAAGCAGTCCCCCACCCACCGCCCATCCCATAAAATCCAGTCCACTGCCTCACCCTTCAGAAATGGATGCTTTTCCATACTGAATAAGAACACTTTTTTCCACTGCATCTGCTTCATAAGGTCCATCAAGGCATTAACCTAAATGTTGATGCATTTCCATTGACATGAGGTCAGACACCTAATGTACTCTTCAATTTCCCATTAAGAGTGAACATCAGCCCTGTAACAATTGGATTTTTGTATGTGTGTATAAACTTCGAGATAGAAATGAAGGAAGGACTCCTTCCAGTTATAAAATGAAGGCTTACAGAACCAATGTCACTTCAAAGTATTAAAGTATTCCATATTGCAGAAATGATTTCACCTCTTAGTTCGACTTATGGTAATTATATAAAGTTCAATCATTGAAAACTTTAATGAATTCTCTAATCCTGGTCCAGCAGTTATGAGCTGGACAATTACTTACAGCATTTCTGGAATGAATTATCCTTCTCATAAAGAAGTCTGGAATATTGATAGGCCTCAGCCTATTACTCTACAGTCAGACAGTGCTGAGAATACCTTTAATTTTTTAGTGATACCAAAGTATTAAGGTGACAGTGTCCAATAATTTTTTAAAAAGCTATGTCTTGTGTGATGTGACAATTAATACAGACATCATTTTATGAAGCTAAATATTTTTTATATGCGATTGTTTCTATTGAAAGAAAACTCATAGATTTGATGATGCAGTAAAGAATGGTCACTTCGGAGGAGGTACCAGATCATTGTCAGCACTTGTGCAACTGTAGCCAGCATAATTCACTATCCCCAAGAAAAGAGAGAAAACTTGAAAAATAAAGCAGGAAAATAAGTGTAGGATTTAATGACCCCAGCAAAACTCAAGTCCATGCTGGCCAACTGGGTGTTTGTAACTTTATATCTCATGCCCAGCTGTAGAAGGGCTGGACTTATTGACATCCTGAGAGCCAACGTCATGCCCATTCCTGTCATCAGCACTCATTTCTAATAAAAATAACTAATAGTCTCATTCCAATCAATGAAATATTTTGACATATTTGGCTGAATCTCTGCGCTAATCCTTAAGTCCGGAGGAGATAGGTTTATCCAGTCTGATGCTCCAGGCCTCTGTAAAAGCGGGTGGAACATCAATGGAAGAAAAACAGACCCCCTTACAACCTCTGCTGGGGCCAATGTTATGGAGAGTGTGACAGACCACCAAAATAACTGAGATCTTTCAACTTAAGCAATCACATATGAGAAGTATTTGGCTTCATTAAAAATTGTTTGTGATAACTGTCATAAAACAAAAGCTATAGTACTGGAGCCACTCCACGACTGGTTCAAGGACTAGAATCGCATCTTCAGAGGTTGAATGGCCTGCTCAAAGATTGTCCTGCTGTGCAGGTGGCATTGGTTGTATCACCTATATGCCTTCATCTGGAGCTCCTGCAGAGGGTTGAGCGGCCATCTCTTCAGATAGTTCCCTTGACCCTAGGATCCAGCCACACACTTTGAGGGTGAAGACCTGAAGCAGGGTGGACTAGCGGATGATGAAGGAGTCACAGCAGCTGCCAGGAAAGTGAGAGCATGCATAGAAAAAGCTGTGGTTGTGGAGCAGTCGGGTGTTGATGGAATGGAAACCCTTCCTGTTGATGGGTTTCACTAGCTGGTCACTTGGTGCCTTGATGCCTATGTGAGTGCAATTGATGATGCCCTGCATCTCAGGGCATCCAGTGATGGAGGTGAAACCCACTTGGCTCTGTCCCTGTGAGGCTGTAGCTACCGTTAAAAGACTGTGCTGCCCAGCTCTGGCAAAGACAGCATCAGTGACCAGTAAGATGTAGTGATGTGCAGCTGTTTTGGAGACAGCACTAAGGTCTGCATCTGATCCTCAGAAAGAGCCAGAAGTGAAGAAGTTAAAGCTCATACTGACTTTGGAGGCCATGGCAACCAGTGCTGCTAGTTGTGAGATCTTTGGTGACCAGGGTACTGATGTCAGTGACCATCTGCCTGGAGTGTCACGGTTTCCTGCAGTACCACGTCTTGGTAATGTTCAGATAGTTCTATCTTCAGTGCTCAATCCCATGTTGAGGGTTTGGCCTCCATTTCCTTCTTGCCCTTTGTTCCTTTCTGTGCCCTCCTGATGCCCAGGGTTCTGCTGTTCCTGCAAAGGACATTTCCCCTTATTGCGATGGGGACCAAAATCAGACAGTTGTGCCCCATTGCTGGCTGGAGTCTTCTTTCTGGGCCGATGGCTGCCCAATTCTCCTTGGCAGCTTTGCCACCTGTTCTTCTGTCCACACAATGGGTGTTGATCACATTCAAGCCCTAGATGCTGGAGTGTCTACTGTTGTTGCCACCTGTGCAATGCCAAGGGCATCCCCTTACCAAATGTCCAGCCCCTCTTTACCCTGCTGACCCTCTTATGGGACCGGTGTGATGCCCTGAGGCAGCTATGGCTGGTTCCCCACTGCGTACCCATCTGCCTTCAGCTGGTCAGTTTCCAAAGGTCCAGTAACTCTTTCGACACTTTAAAGATTAGATCTTCCATGACTAAACGAGCTTTCCAACAACCGCTACTGGCATGAATGGAAGAGACAGCATGGTTCCTGTCCCTATCCTTACCCCAGGCTGCTTATTATTGATGGTGTCAAGGTCAGTGCCTTGAAATTGACATGCTGCCCGGCGACGATATTTTTGGGGTCCTCCTCCCTCCAGTCCTGTCTTTGTGCCAATGGTGGGGGGGGGGGGGCATCTCTGAAAATGCAGCCCTACATTGTGATTAAAAAATTATAACAAATTTACTTTTTAATGCTTTAATATTTTATGCTAACAGCTTGTAACAGTCTAAGGACAGATGCCAAAAGAAACACGATTAACAAATTGTCCCAGCACAATCATGTGTAATGATCTCACAGTGACACAAAGGTGTTTGAAGGATGTATGCCATGACAGTTTCAACGAGTGCATACTGAAGACAAGAGCACAGGTTATGTCAAGTCATTAAATCACTGGTTTTAATGGATGATGATAGACTTACTATCATGGCCTCTGAAGCGAACGATAGTTTATTTGTCAAAATGTTCTTTAATGCAGCAGACTGAAAAATGCTTTTTGCACTGCAATAAACCATCATGATTCTGAAATTACTCTGTGAGATGTTAACGTAAGACCACTTAATATATTCAGCTGGCAGTTCCCTTTCGTGTATGTTAGTAGGGCATTAACTCATTTAATTTAAATGGATTATATTATCCATGCTAAAATCGTGGAGAGAGGAATTTCAGATGAACTTGGTAAATATTCACACATCTGCATCCCAGGACATCACTTTGTTGCTCGATGACGAGTTCACCTTTGAAATAAATGGAACACCACTTATGTATTCATTTGTTTGCGGGTTAAATTAATGCAATTCATGTTAGTCTCAATTTTAATGCCCTTTTTAATTTTTTCCCCTTATATTTTCATTCACCATCCCTGAGCCAGAGTGGCAGATATTTGACCTGCTCCTAATCCTCACTGGATGCAAAATTGGCTGCCATAACACCTGTAATTTTGGCTTTACAATTGCCATTTTGGATGCAAAATAGCATCCATGCAAACACAATTTCAGTGCGGCCTACAACAGACACCATCCAGGACAAAGCACCCACTTGACTGGCACCCCATCCACCACAATAAACATCCGTGCCCTCCACCACTGACACACATTGGTAGCAGTGTGTACCATCCCCAAGATGAACTACAGAAACTCACCAAGTCTCCTTCGACAGCGGCTTCCAAATCTGCGACCTCTACCACCAAGAAGGACAAAGGCAGCAAATGCACGAGAACGCCACCATCTGCAAGTTTCCCACTCAAGACACGCACCATCCTGATTTGGAACTATATCACCATTCATTCACTGTCATTGGATCAAAATTCTGGAACTCTCTTAACAGCACTGTGGGTGTTCCTACACCACATGGACTGTAGCGGCTCAAACACCTTAAGGGATAAGGGATCGGCAGTAAATGCTAGTGATGCCCACATCCTATGAACGAATATAAAAAGAAAATAATTTTGGTGAGGGAAGTACGCAGAGTAGGAAGGTCATGACATCAATCCATGTGTAATGCTGATTTGACACCAATGAGGCCATTTTTGATGTCAAAGGCTACTTGCCTCATTTAATCTCACACAGCTGATCATCCATCAACAGCAGAAAGGACACCTCCCCAATGCTAAAGGCATCACCTAAGGCTAATTTCAGGTTAATTGCTGATTGATTTGAAGTGGATGTTGCTGATCTTTGGAAATGCTTTAAGGTTTCCACTGCTACTTAAAGTTGGTGAAGTTTACAGGAATGGTGTGGTACATGATGACAGCCTTGGTCCTCACTTTAAGGCTTCAGCTCAGGCCACTTGCTCTCACTCACAGGTGCTGTATGTACCATCCCCGATAATGTGGAAATGACCAGAAGAAAAACAGAGGAGGACTAACTGCTTAAAAAGGGAGGAAGATGAGGGAGGAATTGGCCTCTCAGCAGGAGGTCATAAATAACATAAGCCTACAGAGAGCAATTCTTTTATTTCAAACAAAGCAAAGAGCTGCATGTGTCTGTTTTTTTATGAAAGGGATCTTCACAGAAATTTGTCATCCGCTGCAGGTAAACTAGCAGCCTCAGAGCAGGGTGAGGATGGTGCAGCCTGTGGCTGGTGAAGGTGACAGTGGCCATGAACTTCTTCATGTCAGATTCTCCAGTTTGGAACAAGTGACACCTCTAACATTTTGCAGTTTTCCATGTACTGCTGAATTTGGGGAATCACTTAGGAGAGGATTTTTTCCCTCGTCGGGCAGGCTGGGCAGGGGTGGGCAGGGGTGGTCGGGCAGCTCCCGGACTGCAGTTTCACACTGGCAGGCCTAAGGAACTGGCAGCGGTCAGCGCTGCCTGTGTGTGGGGGAAAGACAAGTGTGAACTCCTCGCATGTGCGCCAGTGCACACTTGAAAATCTGCCTGCCTCAGAGCTGCCTGAGGGAGATGAACATTTCTCAAAATTAAAAATAAAGAATTTAAAAATGTTAAAAGACATGTCCCCTCACTTCACTTTGTCACAGGAGCGGGATCATGTTACAAATAAAATGTTAAAGTTTTTATTTTATTTTTATTTGCTGTTAGAAACCTCATCCCATCCGCGGATGAGGTTTCCTAAAAAATGCAAAGGCCGCTTGGCCTTTTCGCCCGCCCGCCAACCATAAGGTAGGATGGGCAGCCAAAAAATTTTTTCAATTAACTTTTTAATGTTCTTAATAGGCCTTTCAATTGTCGGCGGGTACGCTGACAACTCCGGCATGTGCCAGCCGACCAAAGTATCTCATGAGTCCGCGATAACGTCAGGATGCTCGCCCGAGGTCATTGGAGTTATTTTGCGTTCAGTCAGGTCGGGTGTGCGCCCACCCACCAAGCTAAAAATTTTCCCCTAAGACTCTATAGGCCAGGAGAGGGGAATACATTGCCTTCTCTTTGGTAGAGAGAAGTAGCCGGAGTGTGCACCTAGTGCAGGGTGTCAGGGACCACATACACGTTGCTTTGCAGGCACCATTTCAAAGTGCTGGAATGTACTCTAACCACAACTGGCATGCAGCTATGCTCAGCACATAATATAGGCCAATGGCTGGTATTCTGGCAGCAGTCATGATACCTGCATGATACCTTCTTGTACCTATTAGATTGATTGCACTTACAATAGTTGACTAAGAATTGTTATTTAATTAAACTGTTTTCGATTATTGCTTGTTTCACATCACTGATCCTGCTTGTCATCAGACATGACTTACCTCGAAGGTCCGCTGTATCTTTCTCGTGCTAACACCTACCTCCTCTAGGAGCCTGCCATTGGAGACAGTGACAGCCCGACAACTCTGACAGCCTTTGGGAATTTAAGAACAGGAGGGGGACTTTCATCCCCTTGAGTCTGTTCCACCACTCAGTTAGGCCATGTCTGATCTGTACCTTAATTCCGCCTACTCATCTCTGTGCCAGAGTGACTCCAGCCGCTGCTCGAGCTCTGAAACCTGGAGCTCAAGTTTCTGTAGCTGGCAGCACTTCCTACACATGTGGTCGTCTAGGACACCGGGAGCGTCCATGACTTCGCGCATATTACAGGACACGCATTCCACTCGACTGAGCAGTACTGTCACGTCTTAACTCTACTTCCCTTACGTTAACTTAATCCTACTTTGGATTATATTACTTTATTATATTGGCCATAAATTACCCTTATTCCTGCCGTTTCTCAGTTAAATCCAAGTATAGCTACTTGTTTAAAAATATTAGATTTTTCTAATTTACTCACCAAGTCTCACTCACCAAGGCTGCCGTTCTTCTTTCTGAGGAAAGGTAGAAAAGGAAAGGAGCACCTATTCCCTCCTCAACGAACTCCCTCAATTACCTCTGCTCTTGAATTCTCGCCACTTCTTGTCCTGTTTTTATAGCTCCTCTGCTCTCCTCTACGTGTTGCCGACTGCCTGTCCAAGGGTCCTCCTCTCACACTCTCCTTTAGGTGCTGTTGGCTGCCTGTCCCAGAGTCCTTTTCTCGGACTGGGGTGGGGGAGTTGGGCCTGATGGGTGGGGTCCCTGTTGGGGGGTGCGGGGTGACGGGAAGAGTCATCATGGGGGTGGGGTGTCCCATGGGAGAGTGGGAGGAATCCTGTGGGTTGGGGAGTTCACGTCAGAGACTGTAGTCTTCTGGGCGGTTGGGTTGTTCCATGGTGGGATAGTCAGGGTGGGGTGGGGGCAGTCTTGTGGTGGGGTTGGTTTGGGTCTGTACAGTAGCTACCCAGAAGTTAGAATTGGTTTTGATTCTTCAAACTTTTTCTGGGTAACTCTTGATGTCACACAATCGGAACCGTTTGAAGTTTATGATATTATTCACATTTCCAGATGGTTCTTAGTGCAGAGAAATTGCCCAGGGGAAGTTTGTGCTTCTGGGCAATTGCTGTGCAATCCTTACCTGGGAACCTCCGGGAGGGGAATCCCCAGCTTACCTTTGGGGTAACCCCCAAATATGACACCTGGGAGCTTGAATGTTACAGCCTATTTTGCTGTAACTTCTGCTTTGCCGTTGCAGTGTTTCAGTTTTGCTGCCACTGACATAAACATATTTGACTATGTGTAGCATCCAATCAAAGAAACGAACATGGGCACAACATGGAATTTAATCAGCGGTGTGCCATTCCCAACAGCGGAACCAGAAGTGGTGCCACTCCCACCTTTGTGCCGGGAGCCAACATCCACGTGATTCATATGAAAATTTAAAGGGCCAGCGGCAGGCACATGAAACTTGTGTAATTATTATGTGGCAAGGGTGGGTTTCCATTGGAGGATGCTACTATCAGGTGACAGTTCGGCAATTATGGTCAGGCTGTAAAAGCTGCCCAGACAAGTAGAGAGGTTCTGCATCAAGGCCTCAACTTTCTTGTCCACCTCCTTTTTGTCAGAAGTCTGAGCCAATTTTTCTGTGCACGCTTTCAACCCCATCAGCCACCTTCAAGCTTCTCCCCCCATTAATCCCATCCCCCATTAATCTGTATTGTCCTGGGACTCCTCTCTCTCCATTACATCTAAGCCCTTACAAGTAACTTTGGAGATGTCAGAGCAAAGACATAGACCGGCCCCACGGTTTAGCAATGCCTCCTTACAGATTCTTCTCCAGGCTGCCAGGGAATGTCAGGAGGTGCTGTTCCCGAGCGATGGCAACAGAAGACACCCCTGCTTGGCCAAGGCTGCTTGCACAGAGGAATTTAGCAACCAGGTGGTCCACCAAAGATCATGGGTGCCTTGTCAGAAAAGGATTAATGACATCCTTCAATCCACCCTTGTGAGTGGCATGGTTGCATGGGATTGTCTCTCAAGTGGGCATCAGGCTGTGTATTTATGCGACTGCAGCTAGGCTAGGATGGTGAATGTGTGATCAACATCAGGACTGCTTGCCACTCGAGGCAACAGCATTTGAGTTTGGCTTGAGTGAGTGATTGGTTGCAACTTAACACATCAACAGGCCGGTATGTGTGACGGGGATGTGTGTGTACAAGGGGGTCTGTTGGCATTTGTCAAGAGGCCATGAACCCCACCTCTAGGGTCAATGACACTAGTAACCCAGAGGATACACTACTACCTGCCTGTCTCATACCCTCCTCCAACTCAGGTACATCCACTTGTGTCACTGAGGGGTCGCATTTGGATTCGGAGCCATGTCCTGGTGAGCATAACATAAACACATCCCAGCAGCTGAGGGAGGCTTTGACAGTCAAGGCCCCAGACACTCCAAGGATTGTTGGGGACAGGCCACCACTGAGCCTCATGCTGATGATGGGCCATTGGTTGCAGTCACAAGAAAACTGCTGGAAATGCAGCAGAGGTTGGGGGAACATATGGTGGAATTGCCATGGATTAGGTGCAGCTTTGTGCACGGTATGGAGAAGTCCATGCATGTCATGTGTTCTTTCATGTCTCAGGCATATGAATGCGTGGCTTTATCCATGGATAGGATGGCAACAGCCGTGGAGAGAGCCAGGTCCAGCATTCGACCCATATGCACTCTGACCTGCATTCCATTGCTCAAGCCATGGGCTCAGTGCAACTGTGGCTAGGCAAGAAGGGGATGTGGAGCCTTGACCTCTTTCCAGGTGCCCCTTCTCCTCAGGGAGACATGAAGGATCCACTGCACACCCAGATGGAGGAGGACCATATGACAGCTGCCCCGGGGGCTTCTTCTCAGGGCACCTCCAGAGTGAGCAGCCTCTCATCTTCCCCTCTGCCATTGACCCCATTGCCTCCAGCAGGTGTGTTCGAGGGGATTGCCTGTACCCCTGTGCAGGATATCCCCAGTAGGATGGAGCTCTCAAGGCCCTGACCCTGCAGAGGATTCACGCCAAATTCATCACAGGCAATGGGATATCACACTCAGCGTCCTGCCTCCACCCAGTTGCTGCTGTCAGATTCACACCAAGGTGTAGTGATAGGAAAAGAAAACTTAAGAATTTAGGAGGGCACAAAAGGTGGCATGGGTGCTTTTACAAAATGCACTTTGTCACATTTAGCACTGCACAATATATTGTTCCCAGTTTATTCATGCATGCATCTTCATCCTTTTTACAGTTTGGATTAGTCAGAGACCTAACTATATTGTTATGTCTCATTGTTGGCACTCATTGATGGTGTCGGGGTATGTTAGTCATCTCATTTATTGTATAGGATACAAAGGTGTTGTATATTTATGATCAGTCTTTACTTAATGTTCATGTGTGTGTGTGTGTCCATTCAGCCAGTCTATGGGACATGTGGGAACATGAGTGCTCTGCAGATACTCCATGATATGCAGTAAGACCATGGTCATGACAGGCAGCCTGATATATGCCCACAGACACATCAGTTGTCCTGGGTAACAGTTTTCCATTGCGATTGTATGTGACAGACGTTCACTCCCATTGCTATTCTAGGTCGTGGAGGATCCAGTTTCAGAGGTAACTCCTGGGGGGATGCTGGCAGAGGTTGATAGATATCCTGAGGAGGTAAGCCTATCCCAATGACAGGACAATGGTCATGTAGGGATGGGCAATAATAAACGCTGGCCAAGCCAGCAAAGCCCACGTTCCGTGAATGAATTAAAAGAAAAGGTCCCTCAACCTTGGGTGAGTCCTGTGTATAAGAGATTGACCCTGGTATCTCTGACACATCTCTCCCTGGTATCCTTTAGAGGCTTTTGCACATTCATATCCTCTTCCTCAAGCTCATCCCATTTATCCTCATCTGAGGAGGAGTCTGTCCTCTCTGTTGTCCTGATGCAAGGGTTCACTGCATGCATGGGCATATTATGCAGTGCACAGCATACCAAAGCTATCCGTGAAACCCTGTGTATGCATATTGCAGAGCTCTTCCAGACCTGACAAGGCAGCAGAAACCCATTTTTAGCATGCCATATGGTATATTTGATGATAGCTCTGGGGAGGTGTGGGCTTCATTGCAGTGCTTTTCCACTGCACTATGGAGGTGCCTTACTGGTGTCATCAACCAGGTCCAAAGGGTAAAGCTCTTGTCATCAATCAGGGCAGGTGCCTCGAAAAGCTCAGGAAGTTATGAGTTCCACAAGATATATGAGTCATAAGAGCCCCTGGGGAAACAAGCACAGACCCACTTTATTCATCATCTGGGGCCGAACATCAGTTGGATGTTTGGAGAGTATGATCTCTTGTGGATCACATATGCTACTTACTGTTCCAAGGGAGCTCTAATGACAACATAAGTGCAGTCAATTACCTCTTGCACTCTAGGGAAATGAACGATGGCAGGGAGCCCGTTGCCCTGGTCGACTGGCTGTGGTGAGCCTGATGAACTCATTGGCATAATGGAAAGGGGCATTGGTCGCCTCTTTGATGCACCTGTATGTGGAAGCCTGCAAAGTGCCACACACATTGCCTGCGGAGGCCTGGAAGCAGCTCGTGCCGAAAAAGTTCAACGTCGCAGTCATTTTGAGGGCCACTGGCATGAGTTGCCACCAAATCCATGTGGCTGCAGGTTTTGCTGCTGGATTCAGCAAATTTCAGTGATTGCTTCCCGGGACAGCCCTGGCATTGCATCTTGGACATCTGGAGGTAGTTTTGCCATGCCTTGAACTGCCGGGCCAGCGGCCTTCTCTGATTGCTGCCTCCTGACTACCCTTTCCCTCTGGTGCTGCCTGCTGCTGGCCTGCAGCCTGTGGGATATTTCTCAAAGAAGTTAAATATTCATCAACAAAAATATTCCACTGTTGAGAAGGAAACACTGACTTTGGTACTGGCATTGCAACATTTTGAAATTTATGTTGCCAGCAATTCATCAGAAACATTTGTTTACACTAGCCATAACCCTTCAGGATTTTTGGAAAGGTTTCAAAATCGGAATGCGAGACTGTTTAGATGGAATCTATTTTTTAAAACACTAGCCTGCAATTTTTACACGTGGCTAGATGTGGAAATCTAATTGCAGATGCATTATCACGGATTTAAGGTGTAAAGGAGATTGGACATGTGGAATCTGGGAAGAAGGGCTGAAATGGACTTTAACCTTGGATATATTATCATGTTAATGCAGGCATCTTATAATGTAATGATATAGTGTATAGAGATAAGTGGTAATTAAAAGGAAAGAGGTTAAGAAAATGAAACAATCTTTTTGAATTACGATGGTTCATTTTCTAAAGAAAAGAGGGAGGTGTCAAGAAAACAAGAAATTGTAATATTTTTCTTCTGGTAATAACCCTGGCATATTTTCTTATATACTTGAAGTCAGGCTATAATTAGATTAAGAGCTAGAGTGATGGCAAGGGTCTAAAGGCAATAGTGGTTTTGACATGTTAATGAACCAAGAGGAACTTCAATCAGAGTTTTTCATAAAGCAATAACAGGAATAATTTTGAATTGAGTTGTTTTAGTTCAAAGGGGGTATATGCAGCTTGTAAAAAGGTGTAAGGAACTAAGGTAAAGATAGGGTAAGTTTATTTTTATAAGCCTAAGAGTTAAAGTAAAGAAGGGTTTAACAATTCTGGGAAGAAAACTTTTCTGAAAGACTGGTTGAAACAATAGAGATCAAAGGGAAGGAACAGACTTAAGGAAATACTGAAGCCTATGTGGGAGGGTAGCTGTTTAGGTCTCCCAGAAGTCAGCAGGATAGCTGTTTAGAACTCCAAGAAGACAGTGTGAACAAGGCCAGACCTGAAGACCCAGTTGCTATCAGCATCAGAGGGCACCCCAAGGAAAAAGGCACTGAATGGTAAAAATTACCGGAATTCTATAGATTTTAAAATCTATAAGGATAGTTGCTGAACAGAGAATCATTAGCGTGCCCATTAGATCCATTAATGTATTAATTAATCTGGACTTTTCGCTGCCCAACCAACAATGCAGTTGGCGGGTGTGTGAATCAGTCAGGCAGCCTTTGGATTTTTCAGGAAAACTCACGCACGGGAAGGATGAAGTTTCCATTATTAATTCAAAAAAATATAAAAATGTTTGGGCAGAATTTTTAAAATCTACATGTTTAGGTGAGTGACTCCGATGTGTGGATTTTTTTTTGCAATTTAAAATCTTTATTTGATGCTTTCAAATTCTTCAGATCTCTGAGGCAGCTCTCTGTCTTCAGGGAGCTTTCATTGCGCGTCCCCCTGCACCAGTGCTGACTTCAGTGCTCGCCCTCCTCCCGCCCCTACTCCGGCAGTGCTGAGCCTTTCAGTGCGCGTTTCACACTGGCTGGCCATTAATTGCCCAGCCAGCATGAAATCGCAGTCAGGGGCCACTCGTGAGCTGTGAGCTGTTTTCTGGCCGTTCCCAGGCCCATGGCCATGCCCCCACTTGCCTGATGACCTCAAAATTCAGCCCTTAACTTTCTTACATCACTTCCACTCTCAGCAACCCCCTTCCTAGTCTGAGGTGAAATCTCTTCAGTATCTTCAGCTGTTCATTCTCTTCCTTGATTACCTACCTTCCTCTCACCTTCTCACTTTCTATCCTTCGCAGATTTAAAAGGGTGTCAAAAAAAAGGTTTTGATTTATGGACCAGCTCATAATCATCTGCTATCTCTGCCGTCTGCCTAGCAGCTTTAACCCTTTATTCCTCCACATACTACTGAAGAATGTGAATCTTTACATTATTTCAAAAGAATTACTTCTCGAAGGGCTTCTCAGGTTCCTTCTATTTTTAATGCCCTGATCCACATGATTCTTTCAAGCTCAATATAAATCTGTCCAGGCTGTTTTCTCAATTTCGAAATTCCTGTCTGTATGCCTCTGCAACCAACTTATAGGAACTCAAAATAGCCTTCTTCACTGCATCATATTCCCCAGTTATTTCTTCTGACAGCAATGCATATACTTCATTAGCTATATCCACCAACCTTGACTGTAAAAGCATTGTCCAAAATTCTTATAGTCATTTCTAATATTTAGCTACCTTCTCAAATGAAATAAAAAGTGCTTCAACATCTCTTTCTTCAAACTTTGGAAGAGCTTGCACAAATTTAAACAGCTCCCCACTGGGTTCTGATCTGGAAATAAGTTCTTTCTCACCTTCTGGTGTCTCTTTTTAACTGCCAGCATTTTAAGCTGGAATTCTCTGGCTCGCTTTTTCTCTTTCCTCCTTTTCTAACCTCACTATTTCTAATTCCCTTTTCTGTTTCAATGATTTTTGCACATATTTGAATATTGTTTAAATACCTAAAAGAGCACTCATGTTTGGCATCCATTTCTTGGAATGCTTCCTGAAATCCATGTGTGTGTGTAAGTTATTTATTTTATCTTTTTTCTTAAGGAAGTTAGTTCCATAAATAAATAGTAGCTACAGAAATATTAAAAATCCCAGCATTGGTTACTCATTCAACCATACACAAATTCAATAAAATACTAATTCACCGACTCTGCTTTTCCAGCAGATTGTCTGGAACAATGCCATTTGTTGTTGCTTCAGCATGCTTTGTAATCTCTTGATTTATGCATACAATACAAGAGTGATTGGTGTTGACAGAGAAAATCTGTGTTTAAACCACAACCATAACTATACTCTGTAGAATGTTACATTGAACGAAGCTTTACTGTCAGCTAAAGTGAATGTATACTAACATTTTAAAATATCTTGATTGGAGTTATCATGTATGCTTAGCTTCAAATGTATTAGCTCTAAATATATATAGAAAACATTCTTATGTTAAATCCTCTGTGTTTTCAATATTTATCCATACTTACGCAGCATGTAGTAGCTCAGAGTATACACTGTTTTGTGTTTGAATACCTCCGTGCCCTTTCCCCCACCTATCTCTGTAATTTATGCCAGCTCTAAAACCCTCCAGGATGTCTGGGATCCTCCAATTCTGCTCTCATATTTATCCTGAATTTCACTGCTCCACCAATGGCGATGGTGCCTTCGGTTGCCTGGGTCCTAAACTCTGGAATCCCCTCCCTAAACCTCTCCAACTCTCTACTCTGCTCCTTTAGGATCTTTCTTAAAACCTACCTCTCTGACCAAGTTTTAGGTCACCTATCTCCTTATGCGGCTTGGTTTCAAATTTTGTTTAATAATACTCAAGTAAATCGCCTTGGAACATTTTTACCATGTTAAAGATGCTATATAAATACAAGTTGTAAAGACAGGAATACTATATTATGTAGCATACAAGATCCAGGATTTTACAGGATCGACGGGACAGGAGAGGGGGAACCAGAAGCAGGTGGCAATGGTCCTCTGCATCGACTCTTGTTTCCAGAGCAATCTCATGCCTGTCGGTCAATTAACGGTAGCAGGCAGAGTTGCTGGCCACTCAGCAGCCACATGCGAGGACTGAGATAACATCCGCATCGTCAGATGATGAGTTAGGAAGTGACGTTCATGCTCAAAGGGCTGCCAGTGCTAGGACCCTTATTTGGGCGTGTTTTGCTGCAGCATTTAGCCCTCCATCAGTCACTCATCCTTCCATCAGTCCCTCATCCCTCCATTAGTCTGTGTACATCCAACCCATCAGCTTTGGAAGAAATCCTGAGGAAAGATACGCTTGTCATCATGGCAGAAGAAAGATCCTGGGCAGCTCCACAGCTCACTGATGACTCCTTCATGTTCTCCTCCAGGTTACTCAGGCAAAGTGGGAGATCCTCTTCCCCAGGGACAAAAGGAGGAGCCCTCTTCACCTAATAGCTAAACCTGGATGGAAGACACAGGGGAGATCAGTAGCCATGGGGCTGACTAGAGAACATGCACATCAATGACCTTTTCCATTCTGCAAGGGTGAGTGCCTCACCTTGGTCCCTTTAGAGATCAGCAACTGGATAAAAGCGTGATGGCATGTTTGCTGTGGAGGGAAGAGCCCAGCATGTCAGTGGCAAAGGGTTGAGGCTATAGCAGCCCCTTGGAAAGGAATGGCTGCATCTCTGTCAAGGGGCATGGAGCCTGGCACTTCAATCCTTACAAGGTGGCTCCAGCATGGCCCACTGTTACATGCATGCCAATGTCCAGATGCAGCAGCAACCATGCAAGCCACTTAGGCATTTTGCTTTCTCCCGTGAGGCAATTAACATTCCTCATGTTCCCTCAGGAGGAGAGGACTCAAAATGTCAAGGAAAGGACATGGACTAGCCGTGGGTTTCCAATCCTTGCTATCCTGATGCCCATGGAGGAGGGGACTCTAGAGCGTTCACTCCATCACAGGCACTGAGGTGGGAGTTCAGTTGCTACAGGGAAAGAAGCCTCCTAAGCGGGCATGAGGGAGCCTCAGGCAAGCATGAGGGATGGTGTTCCTTTGTCCTCCAACGTGCAGACATCAGTGTGAACTGCAGCTGGTTCTGTGGGCTCCTGTCTGGAGGAATGGCAAACACTGATCATTCTCTCACATAGGTTATCCACAGGAACAGAGGGCTACCATCTCCAGGGGACTTTTGTCTACCTTTGGGGAGGAGGAAGGATACTCGGAAGGGGCAACTTCACGTCATTCCCCTGCACCCTCCACCAGTGTAGATGCTGCCACCTCGGTGGGTATGTATTTGTATGTGGATTTGCGCTCACAACGTGAACACCACACATGCAGAGAACCAGCTGTCAAAGGCTGTGACATCCAAGACCACTGACACTTGGAAGAGTGTGGGAGGCCAAGCTCATGCTGAACCCTTGGCTGATCATGCATCTCTGGAGTTGTCGGTGAGGCAGCTGATACTCTATGTTCCATGAGAGATGTGTGAGGATCTGGCAGAGATTCCAGAGAGTATGCACACCTTGGTTTGGATAGTGGAGGAGTCCATCCAGGCCATGAGGGCTGCCGTTTCCCTCTCAACAGCGCAAGTGGTCTCCTCCATCGAGAGACTGGCAATTCTCCTGGAAAGCCACAACCTCTCAGTGGATGCTGGAGGTGTGCACATGCCTGCAACACAACCATCATCTTGTCCATGAGCTTAAGGGAACAGTAATAAGGAAAGAGGGGGGTGAGGTGCCTACATTATCCAGCAGGTTCTTGTCCTTCTCAGGTCAGCAGAGTGGTACAAGTGTGCCTACCACGGGAGAAGAAGCAGCTGCCCCCCAGATCTGGCGGCCCCTCTCAGAGCTGTCTCAGTGTGGGCAGCTGCTTCTCAACCCCTTTGCCAGTGATATCTGCAACTCAAGTTTCCACAATGACAGGGGGACAATCCTGTGCCCGTGAAGGAGCCCCTCCCAGGCCAGGGCCTTCCAGGCCTCAGGCAACCAGAGGACAGCTGCCAAGGTAATCTCAAGCCAGGGGCAGGAAAGTTAGCAACCTGCCTCTACCATAGCCGGGAATGAGAGGGGAGTACAACACAAGAGCACTTGTAAAAGATTTAAGAAAGCACACTAAATACATTTGGAACTCATGGGAGATTGGACAGTTAATGCTTCTCTGCTTGTGTCTGATGTAATAAAGGTTTTATTTTGTTTTGGCAAGTTTTCATCCATTTCTGGTAGCAGGAGTGGCATGACTTGCCCAAGGTCTTGATAGGGGCAACCATGGTATTTGTGGTCATTGCAGAGGCAACAGGTGACAGTGGGCGAGGGATGCTGGCCTAGAGCCTAAGTGAATACCAGTCATGTACCTAGGTGGAATGTTGATCATTATTTGGCTAGGTGGATACAGTGTGAAGGATCATGTGACCCGCACGTGTATAAGAGCACCCTTCCCCCCCGCTCCACCCCATGTCTCCCTTGTGCCTATTTCTTGCTGCCCTCCAAGCTGCCTCTCATGTTCATCAGGAAGACATGGCTGTTTATCAGTACGCTCATCTAAGGATGTCTCGCCCTCCATTTATTCATCCAGTGGCTGCCCCCTTGGCAGTGCCGGGTTGTATAAAATGCAGCAGACCACCAGTGTCTGGGAAACGGTCACTGGGAGCATAATGAAGTGGCCCACCGGAGCGATCCAGGCACCTGAATTCCATTTTGAAGAGACTGGCGGTCTGCTAGATGGTGGTACGGGTCACTGCATCAAAGCATTTCTCAGCCTCTGTCCTTGGATTCCTCAGTTGTCTTTAGTGGGTAACCACATCCTTGAAGACGTGCAGGGCATTGGTGGGGGGAGGTGGTGAAAAGCTGTGGAACCTGGGAGTGCCTGAATATGTCAGTGAAAATGGCAGCCAGGGTAATGAACACACACCTGCAGGATCCACTGGTTGCAGACCATTTCAGCACCAAGGGAATGGAATATCTTCGGATTAATGGAGGGCGTTGAATGGCCTGTGGGAGCCTTGATGGCCACATGCATGCAGTCAATGAGGTCTTGAATGTGAGGAATCCAGCCATACCATTGAATCCTCTGGCCTGACTGCCCACGTCAGTTATGAATTTGATACACTAGCTGGCCCTCCTGAAGAGGGCAACTGTCCCTACTTTAATATAAAAGAAAAATACTGCAGATACTGGAAATCTGAAATAAAAGCAGGAAATGCTGGAAAAACTCAGCTGGTCTAGCAGCATCTGTGGAGAGAGAAACAGAGTTAACGTTTCAAGTCTGAAATGACTACCTTGCTGCAGTTCTGTGCAGCTGATTGGGAGATGGGCACATCTCTCCAGTGGGCCCCTGGAATGAACTGCTGGTATTGAAATTTATAGACACAGTGACCTTGACAGCCACTGACCAATGCAACCAGAGCTCGCCTCCTCTGCCATCATGGGGCAAAGTCACAGCCTCCCGGGAGAGGTGCAGGCTTTAGCAATACTGTTGCTCTGACATCTTAAGATTATTATGACAGGAATTGAACATAAAAGTAAGGATGTTATGCTTCAGTTATACAGGTCATTGGTGAGACTGCACCTCAAATACTGTGTGCCGTTTTTGCCTCCTTATTTAAGGAAGGATGTAAATGCCTTGGAGGCAGTTCAGAGAAGGTTTACTAGATTGATACATGAAATGAGCAGGTTGTCATATGAGGAAAGGTTAGACAGACTGATGTTGTTTCCACTAGAGTTTAGAAGAGTGAGGGGTGATTTGATTAACATATACAAGATCCTGGACAGCCTTGACAAGGTGAACATGGAAAGTTTCCTCTTGTGGGTGAGTCTAGAACTAGAGGCATGGTTTTAAAATTAGGTGTTGCCCTTTTAGGACAGAGATGAGGAGAAACTTTTTCTCTCAGAGGGTTGAGCGACTTTGGGGTCATTGAATATTTTTAAGGCAAAGGTAGATAGGTTTCTGTTAGGCAAGGGAATCAAAGGTTATCGGTGTTAGATGGGAATGAGGAATTCACATCACAAACAGATCAGCCGTGATCTTAATGAATGGCGGTGCATGCTCGAGGGGCCAAATGGCCTACCTCTGATCCTATTTCGTATGTTCGTGACTCATCCTCTGCCTGCATACCCTGGGTACAGTTAGTTTTGTCTCCCTGCTGGTGCCTGCTGGCCCCTCTGCAGCCTCTGCTGCTTCCTCATCCTGGGGTTGCCCCTGCAGGTGACCATGAGGTTGCTGCGGTCCTGATCCATGTGTCTGCAACACCCCTTTCCACTGCGCCAACTGCACCATGCCCCCACCCCACCCCCAACCCCCTCAGGTTCTCCTCCTCACTGGAAGACCGCCTCCCGAAAGATTGATGCCCATGGCACTTGGGCACTGCCAGTTCGAAGGGCTAACCTGCCAGTGGCTGCCAAAACACTTTTCACCCGAATCTCCTCTCAGGATCCTCTTCAGTGAGCTCCCTGCCAGGACCTCAATGGGGGGGGTGCTAAACCCAGATAAATGGCTCCCCAACTACCTCTCCCGTGGGATGAATGCTGTACTGGACCTTCCTATGAACAAAGGAAAAGTGTCTGACTGCATGGTTGCTGAGTGCAGCAATGACATCAGCTGCCACCCTTTAAAAACTGCTGAGGCTCTGATGCCCCATGTAATCCATGCATTCATCTTTAAATCCAGAGGGGCCTAGAAAATTGTGGCCTATTAGGTACTTAATGGCTCCACATTGCTTATTTCGGAACCACAAGCAGCAGCCCCACGCGGGTTCCCGTCTGCCGCTGATAAATGTAGAGATCTGACCCGACTCCACTACACGCAATTTTATGCCCCCTCCCCTGCCACACCTCTATTGTCATCCATTTTGGAGGCATAAAATTACAGTCAATAGAGTGGATATTGGTTTTGTGTGATAATGGAAAACCCGGAGATAGGAAATCATTAGCCCATTTTACATCTCTCCTGAGTTTTATGTCTATCAGCTTCAATACAAAAAGCAGGACAAATCCAACCTGACCAATTACCGCCCCATCAGTCTACACTCTATCTTCAGTAAACTAATGGAAGGGGTCATCAACAGTACTATCAAGCGGCACTTGCTTAGCTGTAACCTGCTCACTGATGTCCAGTTTGGGTTCCGCCAGGGTCATTCAGCTCCTGACCTCATTACAGCCTTGGTTCAAACATAGACAAAAGAGCCGAACTCCCAAGGTGAGGTGAGTGTGGCTGCCTTTGACATCAAGGCAGCATTTGACAGAGTGTGGCATCAAGGAGCTCTAGCAAAACTGGAGTCAATGGAAATCAAGGGGAAAACTCTCCATACCTAGCACAAAGGAAGATGGCTGTGGTTGTTGGAGGTCAGTCATCTCAGTTCCAGGACATCACTGCAGGAGTTCCTCAGGGTAGTGCCCTGATCCCAACCATCTTCAACTGCTTCATCAATGACCAACCTTCCATCATAAGGTCAGAAGTGCGGATGTTCACTGAGGATTGCACAATGTTCAGCACCAGTCACGACTCCTCAGATGTGAAGCAGTCCGTGTCCAAATGCAGCAAGACCTGAACAATATCCAGGCTTGGGCTGACAAATGGCAAGTAATATTCGCACCACTCAAATGTCAGACAATGACCATCTCCAACAAGAGAGAATCCAACCATCACCCCTTGATGTTCAATGGCATTAGCAACACTGAATCCCCCACTATCAACATACTCGGGGTTACCATTGATCAGAAACTGAACTGGACTAGCCATATAAATACTGTGACTACAACAGGTCAGAGACTAGGAATCATGTGACGAATAACCCACCTCCTGACTCTGCAAAGCCTGTCCACCATCTACAAGACACAAGTCAGGAGTGTGATGGAATACTCTCCACTTGTCTGGATGAGTGCAGCTCCAACAACACTCAGGAAGCTTGACATCATCCAGGACAAAGCAGCCCGCTTGATTGGCACCCCATCCACAAACATTCACTCCCTCCACCACCAATGCACAGTAACAGCAGTGTGTACCATCTACAAGATGCACTGCAGGAATTCACCAAGGTTCCTTTGACAGCACCTTCCAAATTCATGAGTAATACCATCTAGAAGGACGAGGGCAGCAGATGCATGGGAACACCACCACCTGGAAATTCCCCTCCAAGTCACTCACCACCCTGACTTGGATATATCGCCGTTCCTTCGCTGTTGCTGGGTCAAAATCCAGGAATTCCCTTCCTAACAGCACTGTGTGTGTACCTACACCACATGGACTGCAGCGGTTAAGAAGGCAGCTCACCACCATGTTCTCAAGGGCAATTAGGGATGGGCAATAAATGCTGGCCCAGCCAACAAAGCTCACATCCCGTGAATGAGTAAAAAAAAAGAAATGAAACATTCTAAAGATTCATAAAGAAGAGAATAGCGGTCATTGTGAGATAATAGTATCCCAAGCAGCTCAGGTTTAAAGTAACACAGAGCAGCCAGCTGCTATCCATTTCAGCAACATTTCTGTCCGATCAGACCTGAACAAGGAACACCAAGTGGAGGCTCTGAAAGCAAAGGAAAACTACTGGCATGAATGCAGCTTCATCAGGATTTCAATTATACTATTTTGATACTCTTTTGTTAGAATCAAGCAAACGAAATGAACAAAATGAGGGACAAATTAAAAGGCAGCCCCTTAAAGGGATACTACAAAAAGAAATGCAAAATCTTAAAGGAAACTTACAAACATCAAATTAAAATGTGATTAAAGGGGTCGATAAAACACCCCAGTCCCTATGGTGCCCACCGGGCACTGGAGGGCTTGATCGGGCCAGTGGACATCATGTGCTCCCTCTACAGTGAACATAGCCGTGGAAGAGGGACGGACAGTCGCCCCGGACAACCCTCTCGATCGCCCGTGCCTGGACCCTGTTGATGGCTAATTTGGCCAGGCCCAGGAGCAGGTTCACAAGGAGGTCCTCTTCCCTTCTGGCCCCCCCTCTGCACCAGGTGTCCGAAGATCAGGAGCGTGGGGCTGAAGTGCAAACAAGACAAAAGTAACAGATTTTTCAAGTAACTAAAGAAAGGGTGCAGCCTACAACAGCCTATATATGCATGGTCCATGGACTCCACAAGGCCACAAAACACGCATACATCTTGGGAGTCCATGAACCGACACATCCTATGGTTGTATGGGATCGCTGTGTGCAACACCCTCCATTGCAGGTCCCCGATGGTAAGGGGGAGGACTCCCGAGTAGAGAACCCTCCACTGGGGACCCTGCCATCAGACGGCAACATGGGAAGCCAAGGCATGTCCGGATGGCAGGCGAGGGTTAAGGAGGCGAAGGGACGGCAGCAGCAGCCCATGCAGGAAACCACTGCACGCTGAGCTAAAAGGCACAGGGGGCCATTTCCACGAGATGGCTCAAGTTGTGGGGGGGCAACAGCTCCTGAGGGATGGTTTGGGGCTTGGGGCCAATGTGAAATTCCACCCAAGCATGGGTACGCTCAGATGGGAGTCCACCGCGCACCTGACCCTCCTCTAGACCATGTATGGCATTAGAGCCAAGCATGACCATCAGGTTTTCCGTTAGAGATGCAGGAGCAGACTGCCTACATCCACTGAAGCTCATTAGTGGAACAACACATTGTCCAGAAGGTCATTCTCTCACTGTAAAGAAAATACTAAAATACTTAAACAGCCAAGGGGACTGAATCCTATGAGATTCCCTGAGGATGAATGAAAGGTATACTCGTGACAAAAAGGAAAATTCTGCCTTCTTCACATTCCCCTCATTTTTTCTTTGTTCTGCTTTTGGAGCAGCAACCCTAAACACAGAAATTCATCTCAGGATGTGATTCAAAAGGGATGGAATTGGACTGGCCTCCCGCTGACAGTCAGTTCCGTTGCAGTCAATGGAATTGAACATTAGAAACCGCGTATAATGGCCGACATGATCCGATACCACACATCTGCGCCTGTGAGAAATTTCTACCCCTGGCTCTTCATTACAACTTTTACAGTAACATTAATAAACACAAGAATATTGGACAAATTTGAGCTGTGTTACACTTTTCACTGCAGCAGATTTTTTCTCAATATATTACAGTGCCTGTAAACAATACTGCTGAGTGTTATTTAAATAAATAATTACATTCACTACATTAATTATGGAGTGTATTGTAAACAGCACTGCATGAGGCATTTCTCCCCTCTAGCGCATATTGCTAAGCTTTACCATTAACACAATACAGTAGACAATATATTTCTTCCTTCAACTTCCTTCAGATAACAGATGCATCTTGAGAACAGAAGCATGCAATTCAATGCATGTCCCAGCCGAATACTCCTGAAAGAAAGGAGGCTAATCCTTCACAAAACAGCACAAGTTAAATACAGATTTAGTGTTAAATTAATTAAACAGATAAGTACCCACATAAATTCTGAACCAAAAGTAATTCATACTGGGTTGGCTGGTTAATTAATGAATGCTCTGACTTCAATAAAACTTGGACACTTTGATCCGAATTTTCCATTCTGGAGACTAAGGCTGGTATTTTCGGCCCCGTCGTGGCGCAGGTTATGAGGCTGCCCAGCCAAAAGTCCACCAACTTTCAGCAGGACCAGATGATCCTAGTGGCAGGCCTAAAAATCCCGCCCTAAATCTGATGCCAGGCGGGAAAGTCAGCATCATTCCCACTGGGCAGTGGGATGGCTGTGGTGACAAGGAAAACCCAAGTGAGGGAAACCCTCTGCCCCAGGGTTCAGCAAAGCCCTCCTGGGGGGTACAGGAAAGGTGGGAGGTCCTCTTTCTGAGGGATGGGCATCAGGTCAGGGCCATCAGGCACCCAAAGGGAGGAGGAGAGCCAGCCAGGCACCCCAGCGACATCCAGCCAGGACACTCCAAGAGTGCCTTGCTGCTCCAGTTCCCCTCTGCCAGTGACCCCGTCAACTCCAGCAATTCAGGCCGAGGAGAGTGCACCAGCACCTGAGCAGGAGACCCTTAGCAGGCCAACGGCCTCAAGACCTCGGACCACTAGAGGACGCCCACCAAAGTCAATCTGACAACAAGGCATAGCAGTCAGCGGGCTGCCTCCACCTCTGCTGCAAATATCAGGACTACACCTAGATATGGTGGTAGGGTAAGAAAAATTAAGAAGTTTTGAATGCACACTGGGTTCACTCATTGTTTTGACTTTTCACTCCTGTAAATATATGTCGCAGTAATGCTTCTCCAAGTCTCATGAATTCAATTTACATTCAATTTGCTTCAATGTCCCAAGGTCATTTAAGAGTCCAAAATGTAGCCGCTCAGTGAACTCCCATCTGGATCTTCATTGCATAAATTCTCACACAATCTCACCACAGTGAGTAGCCTTTATTTCCACAGCTGCAACAATAGGAAATGCACATCTGTGACACTAATAGCTGGCCAATACACCTGTCAGCCTTAAATCTCGGGCAGACAAGCTTTGGAATCTGGAAACGAGCTCATCCAGGTTAGTAATTATCTTGCTGCTGTTGCACTGCTATCTGCTCTTTGTGAATGGTACAAGTGGTAATTGCAACTAACGTTATATTTGTTTTTCCAATGTGTAGTTTACAATGGCATTTACTTTATGAGAGTGAATTCATGAAAAAAGTAGTATCAAACATTGAAGCCCATAGGTTTCCACGCCTCTCTGCAGGTAGGTGCCATGTACATGTTTAAGACTGAACATCATTCCATGCTGATTTCCCACTTTCCCCACACATGACACTGGACTAGGCAGGAAACTTACAAATGTCTGCAGGAGGGGTATGAGTGTATGATGTCAGAGGTGTGCACCATCTTGATGAAGCTGCCTCCTTACATTGGGCCTGGATTGCTGCTTCACAGTGCTTTACATGCTCCTTGTGTAAAGGCACAGCACACAACTCAATCTGGAATTTATTGCATGACAGTGCCCTCATTGACTTAGGATAAAGAAAGGAATGGGCTTTGTGAGCTGGCCCATGTCAAGGACTGTCGTGCTCTGAAAGTGATGCATTTGCAAATCTGCTAAGTGCTCAGCAGGGTCTATAAAGGGAAGATGTTTTCATTGGGTGCTGTGTCAATTATAAGCGGGCCTGGTTTCACCAAAATGCAAAAGTCACCCAGGATAGAAACTTGGAAGGCTTCCGATGATTGCAGGGTCCCGAGTGTCTGCTACTTATCAAAACATTGTCCTGGTGAGGCATTCCCTGTGAGGCCAATGCAAACAAATCTCGCAGCTTTGCTGCATGATGCAGAGCTAAAGGTCGCTCTGTCTTGATGTGCGAAGGGCGACTGGGGGCCAGTAGCAAGACGACGCCTCAGCATTATGCACTGATGAAAGCTGGCAATGGGACAAATGGTGCTCTCCAGTGGCTACTCCCTGTTGAGCTGTTCAAGTGCAAAGCACTAAAGAATGGTGTGTGTGTTTGGGCCGCCTTATTGAGCTGGCATCATACTGACATGAGTGTATTCTTGTGTAATTTGGATTTGCAGCCATTTGAAAGTTGCCATCACACTGACTTGGTGAGCCCATGGATGAAAGGACTATACTATGTGGAGCTACTTAAGTGCGGACACTAAGGGAGTGCTAATCACATTCCACAGTGACCATAAGTTGCCAAGGCTACTCTCCCTTCCAAAGATGATCCACCATTAGGGTATACAGTTACTAATGATATTTCCATAATCATTGTGAGATATTTGAGCTTTTGTGAGATGTTCAATCTGAGAATGAAGGTGTTGGCACATCTGAGAATTTGTTATCCCCTCATTCCTCCTGGAATCTATCAGATTATAAAGGGCATGACTGCAGTGTTGTTCCCATGCAATGGCATCCTCATGTGACTGGTCTGAATCCTTGCCCTCTTCAGAGCCATCCCTTCAATGTCTTCCTTGTCTGAGGAGACATCTAGCTCCTCAATGTCTCCCTCAGGCAACACATCCCCTCTTTGCAGTAATAGGTTGTGCAGGGTGCAGCAAACAACCATGATGTGGGAGACTCTCTGTCGAGAGCCCTGCCTGACCTGTTCAAATATCAGAAATGCATCTTCAGGAGGCCAATCATTTGCTCTATTAAGGGCCTTGTGGCAGAATGTGCTGCATTATATCTCTCCTTAGCTGCATTATGTGGACAACAGATGGGTGTCATTAGCCAGGTCTTTTGAGGTACCCTTTGTCCCCTCTAAGCGCCAAAGTCCCCCAAATATCTGTAGCATCTGCAAATGAGTCAAGCTGTAAAAGTCATGAGTGCTCCCTGGGTACCTACCACAAACATGCAGGATCTGCTTTTTGTGATCACAAATTAGTTGGACATTCAGAAAGTGAAATCCCTTTCTATTAATGAATCTCACAGGCTGCTGCCAGAGAGCTCTCAAGGCCACGTTGTCCGGTCAATAGCGCCCTGCATTTACAAGAAACCTAAGATCAAAGCAAATCCCACAGCTCTGGAAGCCTGGATTGCATCTATCCATGCAGAGCTGGATATAATAGTAAGCTTTATTAAAAAGGGCATCTATCACCTCCCTTATGCATTTATGTGTCACCAGTTGTGAGATTCTGCAAAGGTCCCCAGTGGAGCCTTGGAAGGACTGGTTGGCAAAAAAGTTCAGTGCGACGGTCACCTTCAAAACAACCAACATGGGATACCCTCCAAGTCTTTGCAGCATGATTTCCTTATGGAGAAGGTGGCAAGTGTGAGCTACCACATCGCTAAATAAATGAAAGTGCCTGCGGCACTGTCGTTCGCTCATCTCCATGTATGAACTGCATCTTCCATACACCCTTAGTTGCGCCACACATCTTCATAGGTTTTGCCCCTCCCTGGGGCCCCGCTGCCTCTTGCTGCTCAGGCCGATGCTCCTCCCGCACCTGTGCCTGTCGGCGGCTGGCCATTCTCCTCATTTGAATCACAGCTGGCAATAGGGTAGCGTTGCCTGCAGCCTGCATTCTCCAATGTTCCTTGTATCTGTAAACGAATAGACATCATTACTAATTCCTCTTGAATGATCTCCCTCCATCTCCAAGCCAGAAATCTAGTCTCAAGTCCTTGCCCTGCCCTCAGTCCAGTCATGGCAGTCCCATGCCATCCCTTGCATCACCCCCGGACATGACTTTGCATTAACAACGGTGGTCTTGATCAGGGTGAATACACATATGTGCTATAACTCCCAGTTAGGCTATTGCCAGCTCACCTCCAGTAGCCTAGACACTAACTGTCAATACCCTAGCCTTGAACTTCTGTCATGACAGTAAGCATGGTGCCTTGTAAGCCATAGCCTGTACAATGGGAATATTGAGGCTTGGAGTGTGCATGTAGCTTTTGTCCAGCAGCCATGGTCCTTAATTGTTTAATCCTCCTTCCCTTTTCACATTCCCCTGTCAGGAACAGATGGCCATTAAGACCAACTTCACTGCAGCACCAAGACCTTAATGGCTTCTCGGCTGAATGCACACCATTAGTAAAGGAGCAAAACTCATTCATTGGGCATTTGCCCCTTAAGTCCAGCACTCAGCTGAGCACTGTTCTCCACGGCTTGGGTGATAAGGCATGCCTTCAATCAGCCAGAATAGTGGTGCTGAACTCCTCCTACACACCTTGTGGCCTTTCCCATGTTATTTTTTTCAAGCTTGTTTTTTCTAGCTGTGTCATTGATCACTGAAGGTGAACAGGATGCTCATTAGATTCGTGACTGTCATCAGATTTCAACCTCCCCCTATTACCCACCAATTCCCCACATCCTCCTCCATAGTCACTGCCTTCTAATTCCAATCCCGCCAATAACTATCCAGCTTCTCCCTTTTGTAGTGGGTAGTGGGGTGAGTCAGTTTCACCTCTAACTTCTGAGTGGTTCGAATCGCTCCCACTTCCTGGATTCTAGAACTTGGACTTATTTGGGGGTTGTGACAAAGTGTAGCAGACAACTGGTTTAGGTGCAAGAAAAACTGAGTTTATTGAAGTCACAAATGAACTTATAACATTAGGATTACACTGGGATTATACAGACTTACAAAGTACACTTAGTTAAGAATGGGGAACACTTGGCATAACAAGGGAAAATCACGCTACTAATCCCCTTACCCTTGTCCCACCCCCAAAACCTAAATTGAACTAGGAGAGATCAGGGATCATGCTCACCAACCAGGGTTCCTTGGCAGTTCGAAATCCAGCCAGGTAAGCCGGTTGCAGTTTTGGGGTACGCTCTTTGTTTCCTCTGGGGCCTGCCATCCCCATGTGGTCCTGGTCTGTGGAATCTGCGAAGGTTCTTCAGTTGGGTGGAGGGCATGGCTGTGGGTGGTCGATCTTCGTGGAGGGCTGCGGTTGCGGCCTTGTTGTCTTCGGTTGAGCCTGCCACCCCTTTCCCCTCACCGTGATGTTGCCTGCAGGCCTGCAAAACCTCCAGATCTTCTTGCTTAAACTCTGTTTCAACTGTTTCCAACTGCTCACTGCCCACTAGTTGGTTTCCCTCTCTCTCTCTCGTAACAGACTGGCCAGTTGTACTGTCTTTCGAATTTCTTATCAGAATCCAAATCAATTTGTTTGATTTTGGTGGGCTTCCTTAGATGATTGTATGTCTCATTGTTTTTAATGGGCTCACATGATGTTTATCATTGTTTTCCTGCCTAGTAACTAGTTTTGAACTGAAAGCCATTGTATGTGTAGGGTATTGATGGGTTCTCATAATTGAATTGATTGTGCCTTTGATTATTTATGCAAGATTCCTTGTTCCAGTCCTACTCCGGCCCCCTCCCACAACTCTTTCTCCGGCATATCGATGATTACTTCATGCTGCTTCATGCTCTCGTCTGGACCTGGAAAAGTTTATTAATTTTGCTTCCAATTTCCACCCCTCCATCATTTTCACATGGTCCATCTCTGACACTTCCCTTCCCTTCCTTGACCTCTCTGTCTCAATTTCTGGTGATAGACTGTCCACCAATATCCATTACAATATCCTACCGACTCCCACAGCTACCTCGACTACAGCTCCTTACACCCCACTTCCTGTAAGGACTCCATCCCATTCTCTCAGTTCCTTCGCCTCAGTCACACCTGTTCTGATGATGCCACTTTCAAAAACAGTTCCTCTGACATGTCCTCCTTCTTTCTTAACTGAGGTTTTTCACCCACAGTGGTTGACAGGGTCCTCAACCGTGTCCGGCCCATCTCCCGCGCATCTGCCCTCACACCTTCTTCTCCCTCTCAGAAACATGATAGGGTCCCCCTTGTCCTCACTTATCACCCCACTAGCCTCCACATTCAAAGGATCATCCTCCACCATTTCCGCCAACTCCAGCATGATGCCACCACCAAACACATCTTCCCTTCACACCCCCCCCCCCCCCCCCCCCCCCCCCCCCCCCCGCCCCGCCCCCAACCACCCCCCCGGTGGCATTCCACAGGGATCGTTCCCTCTGGGACGCCCTGGGTCCACTCCTCCATCAACCCCTACACCTCAACCCCCTCCCACGGCACCTACCCATGCAACCGCAGAATATGCAACACCTACCCCTTTACTTACCCTCTCCTCAACGTCCAAGGGCCCAAACACTCCTTTCAAGTGAAGCAGCATTTCACTTGCACTTCCCTCAATTTAGTCTACTGCATTCGTTGCTCCCAATGCGGTTTCCTCTACATTGGAGAGACCAAACGCAGACTGGGTGACCACTTTGCAGAACACCTTCGGTCTGTCCGCAAGCATTACCCAGACCTCCTTGTCGCTTGCCATTTCAACACTCCACCCTGCTCTCATACCCACATGTCCATCCTTGGCTTGCTGCATTTTTCCAGTGAAGCTCAACACAAACTGGAGGAACAGCACCTCATCTTCCGACTAGGCACTTTACAGCCTTCCGGACTAAATATTGAGTTCAAAATTTTAGATCATGAACTCTCTCCTCCATCCCCAATCCCTTTCCAATTTCCCCCCCCCTTTTTTTCCCAATAATTTATATAGATTTTTCTTTTCCCACCTACTTCCATTATTTTTAAATGTATTTCCATCCATTGTTTTATCTCTACCTTTTAGCCTTTTTTGATTCCTTCACCCCCACCCCACCCCCACTAGGGCTATCTGTACCTTGCTTGTCCTGCTTTCTATCCTTAATTAGCACATTCCTTTGATAATATCACTACCTTCAGCACCTCTTTGTCCTTTTGTCGGTGACATCTTTTGGTTATCTCCACCTATCACTGGCCCTCTATCCAGCTCTACTTGTCCCACCCCCCCTTAAACCAGCTTATATTTCACCTCCCTTCTATTTTTACTTAGTTCTTTTGAAGGGTCATTTGGACTCGAAATATTAACTGTGCTCCTCTCCGCAGATGCTGTCAGACCTGCTGAGTTTTTCCAGGTATTTTTGTTTTTGTTTAACATTTTATAGAAGATTGGCTCACTGGAAGAAAACAAGGAGTATGCATAAATAAGTCTTTTTCTGATTGGCAGGATGTGATGCATGGAGTCACGCAGGGGTCTGTGCTGGGGCCTCAACTTTTTATAATTTATATCAGTGACTCAGATGAGAGGAGTGAAGGCATGGTAGCTAATTTTGCAGACACAAAGATAGGTGGGAAAGTGGATATAAGGAAGTTGCAGATGGATATAGGTAGAGTGAGTGGGTAAAAATATGGCAAATGGCGTATAACCGGGAACACGCGAAATTGTTCACTTTGGCAGGAAGAATTAAAAAAAACAGTATTATTTAAACAGGGAATGACTGCAGAATTCTGAACTAGGTGTTCTAGTGCATGAGTCACAAAAAGTTAATATGCAGATACAGCAAGTAATTAAGAAAGCTAATGGACTATCCTTTATTATGAGAAGAATTGAACTTAAAAGTAAGGATGTTATGTTTCAGTTATACAGGGCATTAATGAGACTACATCTTGAATATTATAAGTAGTTTAAGAAACATAGAAAATAGAAGCAGGAGTATGTCATTCGGCCCTTTGAGCCTACTCCGCCATTCAGTATGATCATGGCTGATCATCTATCTCAACATCACATTCCTGCTCTCTCCCTATACTCCTTGACATATTTAGTGTCTAGAAGTCTATCTATTTCCTTCTTAAATATATTCAGTGATTTGGCTTCCGCAGCCCTCCTTGGTAGAATTCCACAGGTTCACCACCCTCTGAGTGAAGAAATTTCTCCTCATTTCCTTCCTGAATGGCCTACCCCATCTCCTCAGACTGACTTGTTGTTCTAGGCCCCAAGCCAGGGGAAACATCTTCCCTTCATACAGACTGTCCAGCCCTGTCGGAATTTTAAATGTTTCAATGACATCCCCTCTGATTCTTATAAACTCCAGTGAATGCAAGCCTAGTTGACCCAATCTCTCATATGATAATCCTGCCATCCCAGGAATTGGTAGGGTAAGAACCTTTGCTGCACTTCCTCTAATGCAAGTATATCCTTTCTGAAGTAAAGAGATTAAAACTGCACACAATATTCAAGGTGTGGTCTCAGCAAGGCCCTGTACAGCTGCAGTGAGACATCCTTGCTTCTGTACTCAAATCCTCTCGCAATGAAGACCAACTTACCATTTGCCTTCCTAACTGCTTGCTGCATCTGCATGCTTGCTTTCAATGACTGTTGGACGAGGAAACCAGGCTCTTTTGTACATCAACATTTCCCAATATATCACCATTTAAATAATAATCTGCTATTCTGTTTTTCCTACCGAAGTGGATAACTTCATACTTATCCACGTTATACTGCATCTGCCATGTATTTTCTCACTCAATCAACTTGTCTAAATCGCCTTGAAGCCTCTTAACATTCTCATCACTCACATTCCCACCAAGTTTCATATCAGCGGCAAACTTGGAAATATTACATTTGGTTCCCTCATCAAAATCATTGATATATGTTGTGAATAGTTGGGGCCCAAGCAATGATCCCTGTGGTACCCCACTCATCACCATCTGCCACTCCAAAAAAGACCCATTTATTCCTGCTCTCTGTCTTCTGTCCATCAACCAATTCTCAATCCCATGCCAATCCCCCAATACCATGTGCTTTAATTTTGCACACTAACCTCTTATATGGGACTTTATCAAAAGCTTTTTGAAAACCCAAATACACCACATCCACAGGTTCTCCCTTATCAACTCTACTAGTTACATCCAGCAGGTTTGTCAAGCATGATTTACCTTTCATAAACCCATGTTGGCTTTGTCTCATCCCATTGATATTTTCTAAGTGTCCTTTTATCATATCACTTACAATAGACTCAAGCTTTTTCCTTACTACAGATGTTAGGCTAACCGATCTCTAATCCATGTTTTCTCCCTCCCTCCTTTTTTTTAAATAGTGGGGTTACATTTGCCACCCTCCAATCTGCCAGGATTGTTCCAGGATCTACAGTGTTTTGGAAGATGACAATCAATGCATCCACTATTTCCATTCCCACCTCCTTTAGTACCCTGGGATGTAGATTATCGGGCCCAGAGGATTTATTGGCTTTCAGTTCCATTAATTTCTCCAGCACTACTTTTCCTTTGGTAATACTAATTTCCTTTAATCGTAACTTCTCATTAGACACTTGGTCCCCTAGTATTTCTGGAACATTATTCCTGTCTTCCTCTGTGAAGACAGACCTAAACTAGTTGATTAATTGCTCTGCCATTTCCTTGTTCTCTATTATAAAGTCTCATGTTTTGGGACCTACTTTTACCTTCACTAATCTTTATCTTTTTACATGCTTATAGAAACCTTTACAGTCCATTTTTATGTTCCTTGGAAGTTTACTCTCATACTCTATTTCTCCCTTCTTAATCAATCTCTTTTTCTTCCTTTGCTGAATTCTAAACTGCTCCCAATTCTTGAGCTTGCTACTTTTTCCAGCAACTTTATATGACTCCTCTTTGGATCTAACATTACCCTTAATTTCTTTTGTTAGCCATGGTTGTGCCACTTTACCTGTTGTGTTTGTGTGCCAGAAAGGAGTGTATAACTGTTGTAATGCAAACATTTGTTCCTTAAATATTAGCCATTACCTATCTACAACCATGCCTTTTAATGAAGTTCTCCAATCTATCATAGCGAACTCACACGTACTACCTTCATTGTTTCCTTTGTTTAGATTTAGGACCCTTGTTTTAGGTTGGACCACTTCCCTTTCCACCCTAATAAAGAATTCTATCATATTATGGCCGCTCTTCCCTAAAGTACCCTAAAGATTATTAATTAACCCCTTCTCATTGGACAATACCAAATCTAGGATAGTCTGTTCCCTAGCTGGTTCCATGACACAATGGTCTAAAAAAAAACATCTCGTTTGCACTCCAAGAATTCATCCGCCACAGTATTATTGTTAATTTGGTTTTCCCAATCTTATATGCAGATTAAAGACATTAATGATTACTACAGCACCCATGTTACATGCATCTCTAGTTTCCTGTTTAATGCCATCCCCTACCTTACCACTAATGTTTGGAGGCTGATAAACAACTCCCTCTAATGTTTTCCACCCCTTGTTGCTTCTTAGCTCCACCCAAACTGATTCTACAACTAGATTTTCTGCGTCAATATCATTTGTCGCTATTGCAGTGATTTATCCTTAACTAACAGAGCCACGCCACCTCCTTTTCCTTTTTGTCTGTCTTTCCTAAGTATTGAATACATTTGGATATTCAGTTCCCAGCCTTGGTCACCCTTCAGCCATGTCTCCGTAATCGCAATCATTTTGTACCCATTCACATCTATTTGCATTGTTAATTTGTTTGCTTTATTGTGAATGCTCCATGCATTCAGATACAGTGCCTTTAGACTTGTCTTTTTAACATTTTTACTCTTTTTTTTGCACTGTGGCCCTATTTGCTGCTAGCCGTTGTTTCCTCTGCCTTCCACCTTTGCTTTCTACTATCCTGTCCTTCATTTCTATCTGTGTCCCTCTCTTGTGTCTCCCCACTCAGGTCCCCACCGCCCTATCACTCTAGTTTAAACCCTTACCCACAGGTCCTAGTCCTGCTGGGGTGCAACCCGTCCAGCTTGTACAGGTCTCATCTCCCCCAGAGTCGTCCCAATGCCTCAGGAATCTAAATTCCTCTCTCCTACACCATCTCTACAGCCACACATTCATCTGGTCTATTCTCCTATTCCTGATTTCGCTAGCACGTGGTACTGGGAGTAATCCTGAGATTACTACCTTTGATGGCTTGCTTTTTAATTTATTTCTTAGCACCCTTTGTTCTGCTTGCAGGACCTTATCCATCTTTTTACCTATGTTATTGGTACTGATATGGACCATGACCTCTGGCTGTTCACCCTCCCCCTTCAGAATGTCCTGGAGCCGCTCAGTGGCATCCTTGACAAGGGAGGCAATGTATCATCCTGGTGTCACATCTGTGGCCACAGAAACAACTATCTGCTCCCCTTGTAATAGAACCCCTATCACTATTGCTCTCCCACACTTTTTCGTCCTGCACCCCCCGCCCTCCCCCAACCCACTCCATGCGGCTAAGCCACTCTTGGTGCCACTGACTTGGCTCTTGCTGCATTCCCTTGAGAAACCTTTGCCCCCAGCAATATCCAAAACAGAAAATCTGTTAGAGAGGGAGATGGTCCCAGGGGATTCTTCCACTACCTGCCTAGTGCTTTTACTCTGTCTGGTGGCCACTCATTCCCTTTTTGCCTGTTCACTCTTTACCTGTAGTGTGACCACTTCACTGTATGTGCTATTCATGAATATCTTACCTTTGCAGATGCTCCACAGTGACTCCAGCTGCAGCTCCAAAACATTTCAGATAGCTGCAGCTGCTGACACATCTTGCGCGCATGGTCGCCCTGGACACTGGAAGTTTTCCTGACTTCCCACGTTGCACAGGAGGAGCATTCTACGTAGCCGAGCTGCCTATCATGACTTCCCTTTAAATTATTCCCTTAAATTTTACTTCCCCTAGTGTTAAGAATATTAAATATAATCTAGGGATCTTACTTTACTTCTTATAATTGAAACACCACTTAATCTAAACTAATCTTATTATGTGGTTACAAATGGATTGTACCAGTATTAAAAGATAAATAAGCAAAACAAGTAAAATAAATAAAATACTCACCAACCAATCACTTACCTACCCTACTGGAAATCTTTGACAGAATTCTGCACGCAACAGTGTTAACTTGCACCCATTTGCAAAATTCTGTATTCAAAAGCGATTTTTGAATGATCAGTTGAAATCTGAAAGTAATTAAATGAAGGATCTGACCTGAAACCACGTCTATTGCGAACATTTATTTGCTTGCAACCATAGAAACCACATCAAATGCAAACAGCAACTGTTGACCTGACATCATTGGTGTTAAACCTTCATTGATCAGTGATGGGCTAGCTCCAACGTATGCTCACAGCAAGTGCTGGCCTGTTTAAGCACTCACAGATAGAATGTTATTGGAAATTAATGACGTCCCTATAGCTAGCTGTAGCACAGATAGAAATTGTTGTTGGGCATTAACTAAGTCCCTCATGCAGCCCATAATTGGAAATTTGTCCCTGTTAAGTGCACATACCGTAAATAGTATTGGCTAACCTGGTAGTCCATCTCCCAATTTCCAGTATCATGGAGTATAGAGATATAGTTAGGCAGAATATAGATATTAGGTACAATACAGATATAATTAGAACCTTATACTTTAGAATTGAATAAATGGTTACAATTTGTTAACTGGCAGAATAGAGCTGAAAACTTTTTTACCCACTTACATACACGGACACAAATGGACGCACATGGACGGACACACACACACCTCTGAATTTGAAGCAGCTGAAGTATTTCTGTGTTTAGAATTAAAACAGAATTTTAACAAAGCCTTTTTCAGAAAAAGCTACCAGATATGGACTAGTATAAAGACTAGTGGGGCAACTCAACCCCCACCTACGTCCAGCGTTCCAGTTCTCCAATGCCCAACCCCGCCAAACCCCCTATCCAATCCTACACACCACCCCCCACATACTAGCCACCACCCCCATGCCCCACCGTCCATCCTCTTTATCACCCCCCACCCCATCCTAGACCCACCCCCATACCATACAAACATCCAAAACCCACCACGCACTACCCCCAACCCGCTCACCCCAAACGCCTCCTACACCAGACCCCCTAGCCCCCACCCACCCCTCTACACCCCAAATCCTCCAGCCACCCCACCTGCTCAAGCTCCCCAGCCCCCCAACCCCCGCTACACCCCCAGTACCCCTACCCCCACCAGACCCCTCCAGCCTAACAACCTCCCAGCATTCAACCCACCCACCTGCCTCCTCCACAACCACCCTCCAGCCCCCACCGACCCCCCTCTACAAACATTCCCAGCCCCCACCCACTCACCTCCTCTATAACAATCCCTCACCCATCCACCCACTTCCTCTACAACCACCCTCCAGCCCCCCACCCCTCTACAAATATAACCCCAGCCCCTCACCCATCCTCTCAACAACACGCAAATCTACCCAGCCCCTCTACACCCAAGCCCCAGTTCCCACCACCACCACAACCACCCCACTACAACATCCCACCCACCCCCTATACAACCATCCTCCCACCCTCCCCATCTACAATCACCCTCTATCACCCACACCCCCCTCTACAACCACCGCATTACAACACTCCACCCATCCAGCCCCTCTACAATCATCCCCCCAACCCTCCCCCCAGCTACCCAATCTACAACCACCCCCAGCCCCGAGCTCCTCTACAACCCCACCATGCCCCCCCACCCCCCCCCACCCCTTCCACTAAATTCTCTTATTCCTTGCCCCTAACCATCTTACTCAGAGAGCAATGGAGGCAGGATCATTGAATATTTTTAAGGCTGGGATAGGTTCTTGATTTACAAGGGGGCCACAGTGTATAGGGGGTAGACCGTAAAGTAGAATTGAGTTTACAATCAGATCAACCATGATCTTATCAAATGGCAGAGCAGGCCAAATGCCTACTCCTGCTCCTAATTCATATGTTTATAGGAAGTTGCCTTTGGAGACTGAGCTCACTAAGTGCTTGCAAAGATCTCTTTTTATCTGCACTCAAAAGATCGGAAGTGAGAAACTGTCTCCAAACCCATCCAACAAACCTTACACAAACCAACAAAGAAGCCTAAAGTGGTGTGTAATTTGCCTGTCCACTGAAAGTTCATAACACCTGGGGCATTCTTTTACCAGGAGTGATATGGCCTTTTTGAAGTGCCTTAATATGTACTTGGTGAGATCCATGCAGTACTATGTTAATTATTGAGCATCGTAGTTATAAATTAAATTGATTAGCCTGTCATCATTCTAAAATATCCGAAATATTTTTAATAACATGAACCATTTTAATATTGCAACTGTTTACAACGCAGCTAATTAGCACCAACAGTAGTAAAAGTATCTTGCACTAAGCACTGGAGTTTATCTTGTTCAGCAATAACTAACTCAAAAGTTTTGCAATGAGTCTTTGCTGCTAAGATAAAATGTTACCCTTTTTAATTTTTCACCTACAGTGTTCTTTTGCCTGATTTCCTGGGGACAGAGAGGAATTTTTTCACTCTCAATGCTCAAATGCATCAGCCACCAGCTGTTCTCTAGCTGCTCTGGCAACTGCAACTGGAGATTCCTTAGGTGATCCATGAGGCATGACTCCAGCATGTTGGGATCCTCCATTTCATCCATTTCTGGCACAATCGGGTCTGCAGTAGAAGGTCATTCCTTCCTACAAAGCAGAGTTGTGCAATAGTGCTTCCTGATCTGCCAACGGGCTTGGTGCCTGACTTTTTGCTGATCCCTGTATTGGGCTGTCATATAACAGAAACTATATAAAACTGGTGCAGAGTGGAAAAGGCATGTTTCTCCTTCATAGGCCTAATCTGTATGGTGTTGCAACTCCTGCTAAAAACATAGGGCTGGTTTTAGTGGAGCTCACCTGGACGGGCATGGTGGCTGGTAGGCCGGGCGAATCGGGCAGTAGAATCTGCATCGGATTCTTGATGTGGGGAAAGCTGTATCCAATTAAGTGGGGTCAGGGAGGGCCTGATGTGGGAATCCTATCCGCCAGTGCTGGGAAGTCAATTAGGCTCATTAACAAGCCACTTACAGCCAATAATCCCTGAGCCCATCAGAATTTAGTAGTGGCTTAGGGATTTATTGGGACCTGCATGCTTTCCTGTGCCTCCCAAAAGCCATCCAGCTTCGGGGGTTTGGCGGGGGAGGTGGTGCCTTGTTCACTGACACACAGTGCTGGATTGAGGGATCAGGCATCAGGAAGGTGGGGGACTGCTGAAATCTAAATCTGAAATCCCTCTTTCCTCCGACCATCCACCACCCTTTTCCAGCAACCCCTTCCCTGGGATCCCTACCCCGCCCTCGCTCATTTATGTCCTGGGGTTTAGGCTGATCCTGTTACTTGGCCTTAGAGCAATACTGGCAGCAGCCAATGCTCCTGGTGATGCAGCCAGAAATGGAGAGCTGCTGGCTTCTAATTGGCCTGCAATTTTAGGAGGCAGGATTTCTGCACTCCAATGGCCTTAAATACGTGACAGACCTGATGCTGGCCAGTGAACTGCCTGATGGGCACTTAACCGCATCGGGAATCTCCCTCAGAAGCAACGTGGGGTTTCCACGGGGGGATGACCTGTGTCGCTGGAGCAAAATCCAGTTCAATGTCTCCGTTATTTTGATTCACCTTACAATGTGATATACATGTAGCAGGATTCTAAAACATCAGATAATTTTTTTAAATGTCAAATAAGTCACATAAATGTTGATTAAAAAGTCATGTACTTTTAAAGATTTTCAAAAGTCACTTCAATCTCTTGCTGAAAATCAATTTAAGAAGCCAGATAATGATTAACAAATAAAATTCAACATTTAAAATGTTTGCACTTGCCTCTGAAAATTCCCATATGCTGCTGTTGGTTCCTTCCTGGACAGAATTAACCCTCCTGAGGAGCCTGAGCTCCTGATAGTAGCAGCTCTAAAGAAAACCATGTAAAAGTAAATGTTGGGTTGTGCAAAATTAGTCTAAATCAACTATCTACATGTGCCTATTGTTGTAATATGCCTTTAGGGGATAGCATAAGAACATAAGAATTAGGAACAAGAATAGACCATTCAGCCTCCTCGAGCCTGCTCTGCCATTCAATAAGATAATGGCTGATTTTCTTGTGTTTCGATTTCCACATTGCCATCTAACCCCAATAACCTTTGATTCCCTTGTCTAACAAGAAACTATCTATCTCGTCCTTAAAAATATTCAATGACCCCACTTCCACCGCCTTCTGAGGCAGAGAGTTCCAAAGTCTCACAACCCTCTGAGAGAAAAAAATTCCCCTCATCTCTGTCCTAAAAGGGTGACCCCTAATTTTAAAATAGGTCCCCCTAGTTCTGGACTCACCCAGATGTGGAAACATCCTTTCGACGTCTACCTTGTCAAGGCTGTTCAGGATCCTGTATATGTCAATCAAATCATGCCTCACTCTCCTAAGCTCCAGTGAAAACAAGTCCAGTCTGTCCAACCTTTCTTCATAAGACAACCCACTCATTCTAGGTATCAATCTAGTAAACCTCCTTTAAACCACCTCCAATGCATTTACATCCTTCCTTAAATAAGGAGGCCAAAACTGCGCACAATATTCGAGGTGCGGTCTCAACGATGCCTTGTATAACTGAAGCATAATATCCTTACTTTTATGTTCAATCACTTTCATAATAAAGGATTGTATTCCATTAGCCTTCTTACTTACATGCTATACCTGCATGCTAACTTTTTGTGACTCATGTACTAGAACACCGGGGTCTCTCTGCACTTCAGAATTATGCAGCCATTCTCCATTTAAGTAATGATCTACTTTTTTGTTCATGCCATCACTAGAAAGGAAGTGTGTCATGTGATCCAGTCTCAGTTTCACTTTGGTCTGTAAGCAGAACACAGCAAACATAGCTCTACCGCTAATGTCTTCAAGTTTTCTACCTTTGTATATCTGTTCTCATGCGCCTAGTCTTAATAAATGAATCCACAATGTGATTACCCAATCCTTTATGACTGATTGGTGCCTTTATATCATTATAAACACACAACCTGGTGTTCAGCAATGGTCAAGTAGTGTGACAACAAGATTAAGTATAGGTACATCGTGATAAACCGCCTTAGGTTTGCTACATGGCATGAGGCGACCCTTGATCGCAATGAATTCACAGATTTATTGGCATTTAAAACGCAGTGTGCTGACTGTGCAGAAAATCTTTAAAGACATGAAGCAGAAATAGTGCTCAAGCAAAGAACTGGTAAGCAGACAGATCTCTCAAGGCAAGATTGCAGCACATAACCTGTCAGTTCCATGAATGGGACAGTGCGTCAAGAGGATCAGCACTGGGTTAGCTCAGTCGGGAAAGGTGAGTGACCAGGGTGTGGGCCAAATCAACAGCAAGTGAGGGAGGGTCAAACAAAAATAAACAAATAAAGTCATCATGAAAATCGATCCAGAGAAAGTTTTGATTATAGCGGATGGCTTCGGAGTTGCTGAACTTAAGTTGAATAAAACAAGTAGGAAGGTCAAAGGGATATTGTCAAAATGTCCACAAAATTTCCCAGTTTGAATTGGGATGCAGTTGACCCAATTCAGAATGTTTAAGCAGACTATGATTTCTTGATTCAAGTGTGTCTGAACTAGACAAGGGAGCCATAAAAATTTGCTTAGAACCATAGAACACTACAGCACAGAAAACAGGCCATTCGGCCCTTCTAGTCTGTGCCAAAATATTATTTCGCTAGTCCCATTGGCCTGCACCTAGCCCATAACCCTCCAGACCTCTCCCATCCATGTATCTATCTAATTTATTCTTAAAACACAAGAGTGAGCCCGCATTTACCACCTCAGATGGTAGCTCATTCCACACTCTCACCATTCTCTGAGTGAAGAAGTTCCCCCTAATGTTCCCCCTAAACCTTTCCCCTTTCACCCTAAAGCCATGTCCTCTCATGTTTATTTCTCCTAATCTAAGTGGAAAGAGCCTACTCACATTTACTCTGTCTATACCCCTCATAATTTTGTAAACTTCTATCATATCTCCCCTCATTCTTCTACGCTGCAAGGAATAAAGTCCTAACCTGTTTAATCTTTCCCTGTAACTCAACTCCTTAAGACCAGGCAACATCCTAGTAAATCTTCTCTGCACTCTCTCAATCTTACTGATATCCTTCCTGTAGTTAGGCGACCAGAACTGCACACAATACTCCAAAGTTGGCCTCACCAATGTCTTATACAACCTCATCATAACATCCCAACTCCTATACTCAATACTTTGATTTATGAAGGCCAGTTTGCCAAAAGCTTTCTTTACAACCTTGTCTACCTGTGATGCCACTTTCAGGGAACTATGATTCTGAACTCCCAGATCCCTTTGTTCCTCTGCACTCCTCAGTGCCATACTATTTACTGTGTATGTCCTACCTTGACCTTCCAAAATGTAACACCTCACACTTTTCCGCATTAAATTCCATCTGCTATTTTCTGGCCCATTTTTCCAGTTGGTCCAGATCTCTCTGCAAGCTTTGAAAGCCTTCCTCGCTGTCCACAATGCCTTCAATCTTAGTGTCATCAGCAAACTTGCTGATCCAATTCACCGCATTATCATCCAAATCATTGATATAGACAACAAACAACAATGGTCCCAGCACAGATCCCTGAGGCACACCACTAGTTACAGACCTCCAGTCTGAGAAGCAATCATCCACTAAGCTTAGCAATTGGCAATGAAGGTCTACACAGGCTGAACACATTAGAATTAATGGCAGAAGAGCTCAAAGATCCCAAAGGATACATACATTGGAAAGTCGGTTCAGAATCAGGTTAAACTTCCGTATTCATTGACTAGAGTTCATGTCATTGAGACAGCAGCCTACAGAATCCATAGCCCACTTCATCAGCAGATGCAGAGAAAAGGGTATGTACCTGGTGCATTTTGTGCAATGCAAATACCGGCTACAAGGAGAAGCAGCGAACAATTCTACACTACAGAAGTTGTGGAAAAGTATCATTGAAGGTTGGCCTGATTCAATTTAACAGGTCCACGAACATGAGACCACTTTGGCCTTATTGGAATGTGCTAGGCATCTCGCAGTGAATCATTTTTAAAGGCAAGCAGGTCATCATACCAGAATCTTGGTAACTATATTCTTCAGCAACTTCACCACTCACATATGGGCATAGGTCAGAGGAGAAGACTTGCAAGACAGACAGTCTATTGGCCAGGTAAGAACAATTACATTGAAGTAATTATCAAGAAGTGCAAGGCATGACAAGAGCATATGCTAAGGAACCATTGATTCAACATGATGTTCCTACCCAATCTTGGTCCAAAACTGCATCTGATGTTCTTCATGTCCATGGCAGTGACTTCACTGTTACCTACTTTACCAAGAACCCCATCATTCGACAATTTTGAGATACATCAAGCACAACTATCGTGCATCCTCTAAGTGCTATTTTCAGTTTATTTGATACACCTAGAGAGATCATTACACATAACAGTCCGCAATTTATTGGTAAGCCATTTCAGGATATGTGTGAGAATTGGAATAAAGATCACACTTCTATTCTTCCTCATTACCCTAGATCTAATGGCCAAGCTGAATGAGTAATTCGCATGGTGAAATGTAGCCAGACCAAGTAAGATCTACACATTGCAATGTTACATCTGAGAGCAACACCTTTAAGTGCAACTATTCCAACACCAGCAGGTCTCATGTTTGGCATACCAATTTACCTACTCTTACCCATTCTACCATCTCAGAAACTAGACAGCAACTTATAAAACTAAAAGAGAAGATGACCAACATGCACAATAGAAATGGAAATAGAAATTTGCATCTAGGATCCCACAGAAGGTACAAGGCAACCAGCCGAGGTGACAGGGATTGTTCAGAACCAAGGTCCTATGAGGTCATTACATAAAAAGGTGCAATGGTGAGGTGTAAATGAGGGCAAATCAGATCCATTCCTGTTCCTCAACCACCGTACAGTTCTATTGTGTCTAGGACAAGATCCAAAGTGCAACCAGGACCAACATCCAAGAATGACAACACCACAGATCACTGTGAACCATTAAAGAAACATCCAGACAAGGTTACCATTACAATATCTGAGTCAGCAGATTACCTATGCACTTTAAAGACTGATAGATCTAGTCCTGTACACTTAAGTAATGGTAGCGAAACATGAACATGTATTTTAAATAGTTACACTTCTTTGGAAGGGGGGGGGAATATCTTTAAAAGGAATGGAGGATGTTGTAATATGCCTTCAAGGGATAGGAGCAGGTCATCATGCAAGGGAAGTGTGTCATGTAATCCAGTCTCTGTTTCACTTTGGCCTGTAAGCAGAACACAGCACACGCAGCTCTGCTGCTGATGTCTTCAAGCTTCCCACTTTGTATAACTGTTCTCATGTACCTAGTCTTAGTAACTGAACCCACAGTGTGTTTACCAAATCCCTTATGAGTGATTGGTGCCTTTATCTCATTAAAAAAACAGGTCACCTGCCACTTCGTAAGACAGATCTGTGAGATTATCAGGGAAGGCTGCCCTGGATGGTCATTGCCACATACTGCAACTTCTGGTTTTCATGTTGCATGTTGGAAGTTGCGGTGCCGTTGCAACCCTCAACGGTGGAAAACATCTCAAAGTTTGCTGCTTTTGGGACTGTAAAATCTAGCTGAGACTACAGGCAATACCTGAAATGGAAAAGGTATTGGAGCCAGACTTCAAGGTAAGTCGTGGTTATCGGGGGACTGGGCTGGCAGACCCCAGTGAGCAGGGAAGTGGGGTAGGAGGCTGGGGTTGAGAGGCCGGGGCAGGAGGGTTAAAGAAGGAGATATGACCTGGGAGGGAACAGGTTCCTCAGGTGAGCACAGGACCACTCCCTCCCAAAGGAGGTTCCTCCCCTCCTCCCCCTCTTGTCCGATGCCAGCCCACACAGTAAAAGCTGCCGAGCTACCCACATGGTGTGGGCCACCCCCTGTCACGGGTAACAGAGTGGCAGAGATAGAACGAGGTACTTCAGTAGCCATTAATTCACCACTTAAGGGCCTCAATTGACCCAAAGGCAGGCAGGCTGGATGACACTTTTCCAGTCCATTGTGAAATGTCTGTGCTGGGTGGGAAAGTGGTGGGAAGACAGCAAATTGCATTTTACGAGTTCCCCCACTTTTATACATGTGGGCAGGGTACATAAAACCCATCCACTTACTTCTGATGAAAGGCCTAAAAAATTGCCTGTTTCTCTCACCACAGATGCTGCCAGACCTGCTGAGTATTTCCAGCATTTTCTGTTTTTACCCCTGTAGCAATTTTTGATGATTGACCAGCTGCTTCTCAGGGTTCCTGGCCAAATTGCTGAGCCTGACACTGCTGGAACTATAGGCACTCCTAGAAGATGCACCAGTCACCTGCAAAATAGAGATAAACTCAACCAGTCCCTTGTCTGATGCCAGCAAAATCACTGCCCCATTTTAGAATAATGATAGAATAGGATATTGATTCTTGCAGTCAATTTTTCAGCATTAGGCAAAGAAGTTGAAGTTACTAAGGCCAACTCAAAATCAAACCTAACTTTACTGTCATCTTACCAGTAAACCTCAAAACCTAGATCTGCCATTTTAAGCCACTCTATTGTCGTAACATAAAATAGGCAACCAATAGCAAAATAAAAGGTTAGAGATCCATCCTGCCAGAGGGCGCCCTTAATCAGTGATATGGGGCAGAATTTAATGCCCACCCTGGAGACGGGTTCAGAGGCAAGGTGGTAGCCGTATTTTGACCACAGCAGGAAGGCTTAAGAGCAGCCTTCTTGCCCAGAAGCCAATTGAGGCCCTTAAGTGGCCCCTTAAGGTCCTCATCTTGCACTGCTGACATTAAACCAGCAGTGGGCGGGGTCATAGCACACAGGTCTACCAACAGGAAAACCCTTGTGGGTAAGCCTGGGGCCCAAATGGGAGTGGGAAGCCCACCTTACCGGGTACTCTGTGCCTGACAGAGGAACTCACTGGCGGGAATGGAGGGACCTGGAATAAGGCTCTCCCTCCACCACCCCCCTTCAAATTTAACCCTCTCCACAACACTTGGTGGGGCCTCCCTGCTATCTGGCCCCCTCAACTGTCTTCCTGGGGCTCCTTCATCGATCCCTGGTCTAGGCCGCATTGCAGTACTGGCAGTGGCAACTGCACCTGGTGGTGCTGCCCATATTGGAAAGCTGCCGACCTTGGATTGGTCAGCAGCTTTCAGACAAGGGACTGGTTGGCCAGCAGTTTTCGGTTGTGGAACATCCATCTTACACCAGGATTTCTGGGGGACCTTCCCCTCACAGGAGCTGGAGAGTCTGACGGCACACAGGTAGTTGCCCAGTTAGGACTTAATCCCATCGTGTCTCCTGAAAAGGGAGAGTTTTCCAGACGGTGAAAAAATCTCTCGCTGCAACCATTAAATTCCACCCATGGTTCTGGGGGTAAGGATCAGCCGCTTGGGAGCTGTCTACTACAGACAGACTGGAACATCCAGCATTTTCTAATGTTAATGATGTACAGAAGCCCCAAAGGTGCCCTGTGTTGATGGTGAATCAGTTGTGGTAGTGGCTGGTCTAAAGGGTATAGATACATTAAACTGGGGTAGTTCAGTCATTTCTGACCATTTTTATATTGCTTTTTTAGGCACGTCACTTAGTCCTGAGCCTCTGTACTAAAAATTGATACCCCCCACCTCCCACCCCCTAACCAACACCATTACTGGAATTAATGATTTTCCCAATGGTAATCTCCCTGTCCAGTTGTTTGAATGTGAAGGGCCCACAGAGAGATGTGGACAAGTCAAGCTGTATAGATATTCTGCAACACCCACTAAGACCCTCATACTCACTTTCCAGGCAAAAGAAACAAATCTTGTATTTGGAAGGACAATTTTAGCTTAACCCAGCTGTCGGGAAACCTACCAGATCAGGTACAATCTTGGTTTTACACCCCTTCCGATTTACTGTCCATAGAAGTCAATGTGGAGGAAAATCTAGTGACATGTAAACCCAATGTTCTATCTGATCAGATGTGTTTTCTGCCCAGTGTCAGGTTGAAACCACCACATGTCTGCAGCAGCTCAGAGGAAAGCAGAATAGCAGACCCAATGCCTCTGAATGCCTGACTGATTGAAGCACTCCAGTCACAGTAAGGCAGCTTTCAGTAGTGCTGCATGAAAGAAGGCAAAGGTGATGAACTTTCCTGATTTGTTGCAACCTCCATAGCCTTGAAAGCTCTTTGAACCTTTCATATGATTTTCACGCAACCTGGCCATGAGGATACGAAATATAGGATAAAACCTGAATCCACCTATTTACAGCCACTAAAAATTCTGGGGTAAGTGGGGCTGGCCGCATCTTACATCCTGTGCATGACGATAACATTGTAAGAGTCAGATCAGGACTGCTAGGGTGACATTGGACATCCCTGCCAGTTTAACCCCAGTGCGCTGTCTATACCTGTACGAAGCACATGTACAATGCAAGCAAGGACTAAAGCTGGTGGAAATGGAGCTCAGTAAAGTGATCTGCAGCATTGCAAAAACACCAAATATTAATCCTGGATCTCCATCCTGGAACAATTGGTCCCAACACACTGCAGCAAGAAGCCTAAAGTGAGATTTCTCATGGAGAAATCTTTTTGATGGCGATCAGTTGAAAATCTAACACCTAACCACCACATGAGCTCTCGTAAATACAAGTTATAGTAAAATCCTTTCATTATGCAGAGAACAATCTTAGTCTCCAATCAATTATATTTGAATATTTTAACAACTGAGCAGTTTTTTTCCAGAATATTTATTCACCATCTGTGGTCCATAATGCATTCCCTGATGTCATATGAATAATGTGGCACCGTATCAAATGCCAATTAGATTCAGGATCAGGTATGACAAAATCCTTAGCCATAATATTAATCAAAACATTATAAAAACTGAAAGATCAGCTAGTTATTTTAAAATGTTCAAATCCAAAAATAATTATGGTAATCACATCTTATAGTGCAACTCTGAAAAGTACAGATGGGGGAAGTCAATAGCAATAAATAGATACTGTAACTAGGATTGAATATTGTCATTTCATAAACCAATATTTTGACATATGCTTGCCTATCCCACAGATAGGAAATGTATTATATTCCCTCAATTGTAATCTGCTGTAATATAACAGTGTCCTGTTAAATATAAATACCAGATAAATCACTGAATGCACTTTATCCATTAAAAGAGGATACAGCTTTGCATATTCTGAACTGCTACAGGCTACCACCACTGCAGCTAGCTTTCTTGTCTACCACAGCCCTTCACAAAGGTCAAAAACAATTGCCCGTTCCTCTTATTAAAATAAAGATGGGAAATGTTGATGATTGCCGTGCCCAGCAGCTAACTTCATCATCTGTAGCAGTTTCAACATATGCTTCCGAGATAATGAAAAATGTAGCATTAAACATGGTGGCAGATTGAATCTTGTTCCAGGGTAAATATAGCAAGTCAATTTTTTTAGAAGCTGTTTAATAATGAATTGCAAATGCCATTGCAGAGAGGCAATGATGTTATTGCATAATACGTTTTCTACAGATTATGTTCTCATAAATGCAAGTGATAGTAAAATCCTTTCATTATGCAGCGAACAATCTTAGTTTGCAATCAAATGTATTTTAATAATAGAGCAGGTTTTTTTTTCCAGAATAAGTATTCACCATCTGTAGCCCATAATACAGTCCCTGATGTCACATGAACAATGTGCCACCAAACGAAACAGAATTAGATAGACTTTTACCCATAAAAAAATAAACAGCTTCAAACTTGCAAAAGTAGTTTCTGATAAAAAGGCTGCTATGACTTTTATGACTTTTTTTTTACTCCTGGTCTTCATTGTTCACTTGCCCGTAAAATTGATTGTCGATGATTTAAGGAAGCAAATCGAGGACTTGTGCATGACTTCTGTTTCCTGCAGACTACATTTTACCTCATACCACTGGCAGGCAAGGACCCCTGTTGCTCCACCATATCAGAGTTTGCACTGATGGTTTTCTGGGTCATTAAAATTATTTGCAAGCAGCTTGGTGAGTTTGCTGAGGGGAAACAAAAAGGCAATAGGAGCCAAAACAGCACAGTCTCTTTGTTGTAAGCATTTAGTGAAAGTCTACATTGGTACTCCTGTGCAGTTTCTCTCTCTATTGAGTGCTAAAAACTAACAGATTATTAAAATAATCTAACTACCTTGTCAATCACGAATGAAGCTAGTGACTGAGTTAAAATGCTACTCTGTGATTCCAGTATTTAGTAGAATATCATCCTAGGGTCTTGTTTCTGTCAAATTCTACACTAATAGTGCAACAATAAGACTTGTTCAAGTATAAAAACAGAAGCAAAATACTGCAGATGCTGGAAATCCAAAATAAAAACAGAAAACACTGGAAATACTCAGCAAGCCATGGAACATCTATGGAGAGAGAAATAGAGTTAATGAGCTGGATTTTATCATTTGGGTCGTGATCCCAACAGCAGGGTCATTTCCGGGTCATGATCCTGCAATGCATACATGGCGAGACTTGTGGAGTTGTCTTGGGCCATGCAGCCAATTAACATTAGGCCTGTGAGTGAGCCAGCCAATTATGGTTGCTGGCCAGGAGATAGTGCTGGCAGCTCGCTTGAGGGCATCATGTTTAATGGCAATCTGCAGCCTTCATACTAGCTGTATATATGGAAGGCAAAAGAATGGGTGTAATAGAAGGCACTGTGTGGAGACATGGAAGGAAACTGGGGAAGAGTAGCTCTACAGTGGCGCCAATCTGGGGGTGCTCCTGGGGGAAAGGAAGCTGGTTCTTTTTCCAGAGCAGAGGAGGAAGAGGGCAGCCATCCTCATGAAGAAATCCTAGCTGGAGGTGACCATGGAGGTTGGCAGCTGTGGGGTTATCGCAAGAACATGGGTGCAGTGCCAGCAACACTTCAAAGGCCTCATGAGGGCTCGCAATGTGAGTGGCATTCGTATGTCAAGTGGCAGATATGGCATGTGCAGTACCATGAAGGAGACATGCACGGGAACTCAACAGGGAAACTGTGTGCATCAAGATAGAGGGTGGTGTCACACCAGGGACCCATGGTCAATCCTTTGCACACAAAGCATTGCCAAGCATGTCTGAACACTAGCACCAAGCAGCCCAGCGCTGCAAAGATGGCCATTGAAAGTGGTGCCAACTTATGACCATTGCAGGGGCAGGTTTTGTGTGAGATTCTTTAATTTGTGCCTTTGCTGCTCATGGGAGCAAAGATGGACGGCTGGTGGTGTTTCCTTCCTTGCAATGATAACACAGGTGGAGGAAGAAGCGATGGAGATTGGCAAGTTGGCAGCTGGCTAGGCTGTCGTCAATGGCAAAGTGAGTGTGGGGCCCATTGAGAGTGAGAGCTGCATTGGTTGCAGACATGACTCCTTCTCAGTTAACTCCTCAGTGGCACCCATGACCATGATGACCATCTGACACTGAGCAGCCAGTACAGGCAGGAGGAAGTCAGTGCTTAGAGATGCTGTAAACCAAACTCATGACTATTCCATAGGGCCGATATGGCAGAGGCGATGCAACAGAGACCGTCGGAGCTAGAAAACACCTCAGAGAGGGAGTGGCCTCTGAAGATGCCCTGTCATATCAGTCCAGCGAACTCTCCACCAGCAGAAAAACTGTCACCCTGGTGGGCCCTGAAGCAGGGTTACAGTGGGTGGCGCCAGCTGGTGAGCAGGGCACGCATGCAGATGACAGAGGCAGTGACAGCTGCAACCTGTCCCCATGGGAGGAGTGAGTCCAGGCCCAGAAATACTCAGCTTCGTGCTCGTGCTGAGCTTCAGACATCAGCAAAACAGTGCAGCAGCAGGAAATTTGTGGACACCTGCCAGAGTTCCCAGAAGTTGTCTGTTTCCATGAGCGCACAATGGAGTAGTCCATCCATGTTATGTGTGGTGCCATGCTTCTGGCTCATGAGTGCAAGGCCTCCTCCATATAGAGAGAATGGCAATCCTCATGAGAAACTACATGCAGCAGACCACCCAGTTGTTGTAGGGGATGAGCTCTAGCCTCCACAGTATGGCATTAACCGTGAGCGGTGCTGAGCACTGGGTTGGCATGATGGCCCAGAGATGCATGGACCCATTGGCAGGTTGCTTTCCACTCCTGGTCAGCAAGGGAGTGTAGGTGAGCTCTGAAAGTGATGGCAAATAGATGGCTGAAGGTGATGGGGCTCTGCTTAAGGAAGCCCCAACTATGATAGTGTCCCCTTTGACCTCTTGACAGTGACAGGTATGCTGATTCCATCCTCAATGACAAAGGTTGCGCCTGTACAGTTGCAGGCTCCACAGCCCGTGCCAGGCAGCTCAATGGCCCTTCAATCCACAAGATGTCCACAATGGGCATCTAATGCAGAACGCCAATGCCAGCAGCCTGCCCCCTCATCAGTTCCAAGTGCAAAGGGAGCACAACTTTGTACTTTTAATCAAAAAAGGAGGAGCTAATAGCCTGAATAATTACAGGCCAGTGAGTCAAACCTTGATGATGGGCAAGTTTTATAAACATTTTTCAGACAAAGTATAAATTACCATTTTGAGGCATGGATTAATCAAGGACAGCCAGCTTTGATTTATTAAGGAAAGTTTGTGTTTGGTTAACTAGATTGAATCCTTTGAAGAGGTAACAAGGAGGGGGCGACGTCCCACATGGTAAACCGAACAGAAAGTTATGGAATCCAAGGGAAAGTTGCAGATTGTGTCCAAAATTAACTCAGTGGCAGCAAGCAAGGGGCAAGGACTGATGGGTGTTTTGTAACTGGAAGGCTGTTTCTAGTGAGGTTCCACAGGGCCCAAAACTGGGTCCCTTGCTGTATGTGGTATATATATCAATGATTTAGACAAATGTACAGGGCACGATTAAGAAGTTTGTGAATGAAAGTCTGTACTGAAAACAGAAAATGCTAGAAAAACTCAGCTGGTCTGGCAGCATCTGTGGACAGAGAAACAGAGTAACATTTCGAGTCTGTATCACTCTTCTTCAGAGCTGTGTTTTGATAGTGAGGATGAAAGCTGTAGACTGCAGAACAATGTCGATGGACTTGTCACATGGACAGAAAAACAGTAAATGGAATTCAATGTGGAGAACAGTAAGGTTATGAATTTGGGGAGAGCAAAGAAGGCAGGAAACTAGGTTAAAGAAGGTAGGAACATAGGAAAATAGGAACATAGGAGCAGGAATAGGCCAGTCAGCCCATCAAGCCTGCTCTGTCACTCAATATGATCATGGCTGATGATCCACTTAATGCCATTTTCCCACATTATCCCCATATCCCTTATATCATTGGTATTTAGAAATCTTTCAATCTTGGCTTTAAACATACTGAATGACTTCTAAAGTTTGTAGGGTAGAAAATTCCAAAGCTTCACAACCCTCTGAGTAAATAAATTCTCCTCATCTCTTTCCTAAGTGGCTTCCCCCTTATTTTGAAATTGTGTCCCTGGTTCTAGACTCCCAGCCAGGGGAAACGTCTTACCTGCATCTAACCTGTCTATCCCTTTTAGTATTTTTTAAGTTTCAATGAGATCACCTCTCATTCTTCAAAACTATACAGAATACAGGTCCAGTTTCCCCTAATCTCTCTTCATAAGACAGTCCTGCCATCCCCGAAACAAACCTGGTGAACCTTCGTTGCACTCCCTCTATGGCAATAATGTCCTTTCTAAGATAAGGGGACCATAAATGCAGATAATGCTCCAGGTGTGGCTTAACTATGGGCCAAGATATTTAGGTCAGCGAGCGGGGGTCGGGGCCCACTTGCCGATGTATAAAGTGACCCGGGATGACGTCTGGCGGAACTCCCGACATCACCCCACATCATTTCAATTTTCAGGTCGGCGGGGGCGCAGCCAAATCAGCTGTGCACCCCTGACCTGTCAACGGCCAATGAGGCCATTTAAAAACTAAGTCAAGTAATTAATGGAACTGCTCGCCCAACCTTTAAGATTGGTGGGCAGGCCGGGAGCCCTGGTGGGCTTCAGAAAAAGCATGAAATTTCATCCACAAGCGGGAGGAGGTTTCATGAGGGTTTTTAAAAATTAAATGAAAGTTTGCTTAAAAGTGATGGACATGTCCCAACTCATGTGACAGTGTTACATGAGGGGACAGGTCAAGGAAATTTTGTTTTTGTACATCTACCATTGTTAAATTTGGGGCCGATCTCCCTGAGGCAGCACTTAGCCTCAGGGAGACGAGTGCAATCTTTCGTGGGCATGCGCAAAAGAGCGCACTCCCAGCTGAGGGAATCCCCCTCCGCCCGCACAGGGAGCGCATAATGCTTCCTGGTGGATGTCACACTGGGCGGGCCTTAATTGACCCACCCACGTAAAATCACAGCGCTTCCCAGATTGGGGGCACCCACCCGCTCCTGTACTTCCCTCCTGATGGGGGAAAATTCGTCCCATTGTCCTATGCAATTGAAGCAAGACTTTGCCAATCCTGTACTCAAGTCCTCTTGCGATAAAAGCTAACATTCCATTAGCCTTCCTAACTGCTTGTTGAACCTGCATGTTAGCGTTCAGTGATTTATTGACGAGGACACCCAGGTCCCTTATACATCTACATTTTCTAATCTCTTACCATTTAAGAAATACCCTGCACATCTGTTCTTCCTACCAAAGTGGATAACTTCACATTTTTCCACAATATATTCTATCTTCCATGTTCTTGCCCACTCACTAAGTCTGTCCAAATCCCCTTGAAGCTGCTTTGTACCTTCCTCACAACACATATTCCCACCTAGCTTTGTGTCATTATTGAACTTGGAAATATTACATTTGATCCCCACATTGATATATATTGTGAACAGCTGGGGCCCAAGCACTAATCCTTGTGGTACCCCACCAGTCACAACCTGCTAACGTGAGAATTACTTATTTATTCCTACTGTCTGTTTTCTGCCTGTTAATCTATGCCAGTATATTGCCACGTGCTTTAATTTTGCTCACTAACCTCCTGTGGGGGACTTTATCAAAAGCCTCCTGAAAATCCAAATACATTGCATCTTCTGACTCCCCTTCATCAATTCTGTTAGCAACATCCTCTGAGGATTCTGGGGAGTGTAGAGGAACAGATGCAGCTTGGAGTGTAGGTCAACAGGTTCCTGAAGGTGGATGGACAGGTAGATAAGGTGGTCAAAAAAGCACACAGAAACCATTCCTTTATTGGCCAAAGCCTAGAGTATAATAGCAGTGAGGTTATGCTAGAACTGTATAAAACACTAATTAGACTGCAGTTAAACTGCAGTTAGACAACTGCATAAAGCTCTGATCGCAGTGTTCCAGGAAGAGCACGATTGTACCAGAGAAGGTACAGATGCAATTTCCATGGAATGGAGAATTTTAGCTATGAGGAAAGATTGGTTAGGCTAGGGTTGTTTTCTTTGGAACAGAAGAAGTTGAGAGGAGATTTAATTGCAATATATCAAATTATGAGGGGCCAAAATAAGTGGACAGAAAAGATCAATTCCAGTTAGCAAAAATATCAATAACCAGGAGGCATGGATTTGAAGTAATCCATAGAAAGGTTAGAAGGGAGTTGAGGAATAATTTTTTCACCCAGAGGCAGAGGGGCTTTAGAACACATTGCCTAAAAGGGTGGCAAAACCCTCATTGTATTTAAAAATTACTTGGAATGGCACATGAGGTGTTATAACCTATATGGCTACAGATCAAGAGCTGTAAATTGGGATTGGGCTGGGTTTGGCCAGCACAGACACTATGGACCAAATGGCCCCCTTCTATGCCAAAAATCTTTTTATGTTTCAAAAGGATAAAAAGAGAGGGATAAGCAGGTAAAAAAAAATGCATCAGTGAAGATTTTCAATATTTTTGCTCTGCCCAGAGGTAGGTTTTTGGCTCATTGTCTGCTGATGCTTCATCCTGAGCCCTCTTTTCTTGGCAATTTTTATCAATGGTGGTTTGCCATTGCCTGCCACTTTCAGGGCCTGAATTTTTCAGTTGTTGTGCGGGGGTGGGCCTGACATGCGATGATGTCATGTGTGTGTCTCGACGTCATCATGCTGTCTCGCGATGTTTCGTTGGGCGGGCTCGGGCCGGAGTCAGCCCTTTTAAATGGCCTATTAAGGCCATTAAGGAAGTAATTAAGGTCATTGTTTACACTGCCCGTCCAACCTTAAGGTTGGTGGGCAGGCGAAAAGGCCAAGCGGCCTTCACGTTTTTTCGGAAGCCTCATCCATAAGCGGGATGAGGTTTCCTAAAGATTTTATGAATTAAATTTTAAAAATTTCTGAAATATAAAAACATGTCCCATCTCATGTGACACAGTCATATGAGGGAACATATTTAATTAAATTTTCGATCCATTTATTCATTTATTTCAATGTTTCATGTTGGCCCCAACTCTCCCTTCTCCCCCTGTCCGGTAGCTGAGTGCTACCGCTCGCGTCTTATACCCGCTTAAAATGGTGGCGGGAGCCAATCACGGGCAGCGGCTGGCTCCGCAGTCACCCCCACTCGCTCCTGCCGAGCCTGCCCACCCACTGAAAGATTTAGGTCCAGGAGTGGGGTGAGGAGGCAGATCCCAAGTCTACCTTAGCCAAGACAGGTTGGCGTTAATCAGAGCCACATGCTAACCATCTAAGTTGACCAGCTGAGGTAGACTCAGTGAAGTTACAAGCACTTAAAAGATTCATACCACATTTTTGTGAGTATTATTTGCATGCAGTTGTTAATCTATTTTAAATGGATTAGCACCTGTGTGAAAATGACATACAGAAGAATGCAGCACAAGAGCTGTGAGCATTTGTGCGCAAACTCAGTAAATTGGAATATCTATCCTGATGCTTCATGCATAAAACCTCCCCCCCCATAGATATACTAATCATCTAATGAGGCTGGTGTAATTACATATTTATGATGATTTCTAGATGCTTCACATTAATGTCCTCTTGACTTTGCTGACCCACTCAAGTATAATCTGCTATTAGGTAATGGTTTCATTCCTCACAGGAAAATCCTTCCATTACAGCAACCATGTGTTTATTCTTTTCAAATATTACAGCTTTCAGCATCTGTCAACACTCTCTATCATTGGATTGTAATCTGACAGATAAAATTTAGCATTTTCTGAAGCTGTAGTCAATATGTCTCTCTATCAGCTTAGCAGATGGGAGAGGAGCTCAGCAATCCCACATGGGCTTGCTTTTGCCACAACCTCACTTAATTCCTCATGGAACAGGTATTTTCAGTAAAAGCCACACAATTTTAGTAAGTATCTGTAAATAATCTCATCCGAAAAAAATGACAGTGATTACAAATGAAAGAACATCAAACCAATGTAAATTTAAAAAAAAAGCCAAAGGATATAATGCAGGTCAGAAGGTAATAATAACGCCTTACATTTTGAGATGAAACAGTTAGTCCTTAATTTTGATGAAAGTGCAGTGATGATTCCTTTCAGGGCAATGTGCTTAACTGTCATGACAAAGTACTCAACTGTAGAAGTCACATCTTTTCCAATGGAGATGGACAGTTCTGGGAAGTTGAGAATGGACGTTTATTTCCTTTCAACTATTTGAATGATGAGTGCCTCTTCCTTTTCTTTTCATTTGCACTGTCAGAACTCTGGGATTTGGAAAATCCAAAGATATTTGTTATGAAGCAATAAATTTATCCAAATTTTTTTTTTAATTGCACCGGGTGGCTGAAATTGCAGTGGTCCCTTGTGTAATAGCCCTTTTCAGCAGGTTGGGTGTGACGAGGGCAAGTGATCATTAGTAGCACAGAATATCGAAACAGTAGAATGCTGTGTCTTGAATTATTGCTAAATCATTAAATTAACAATGAACTTGTTAACATGGTTATGAGAAATTCATTTGATGGGTTAACAACTTTGTTAAAATAAAATAGTCCCCAAAGGAATTCCATACAAAACATTAACAGCTTTGTCACTAATTTTTAAAAAAATCTTTCATGGGATGTGAGCATCGCTGGCAAGGCTAGCATTTGTTGCTCATCCCTAATTGCCCTTGAAAAGGTTACGGCAACCGTGACAGTGAAGGAAAGGCCATATCGTTCCAAGTCAGGATGGTGTGTGGTTTGGAGGGGAACTTGCAGATGGTGGTGTTCCCTTGCATTTGCTGCTCCTGTCCTTCTAGGTGGTAGAGGTTGCAGGTTTGGAAAGTGCAGCTGGAGGAGCCTTGGTAAGTTGCTGCAGTACACTTTGTATATGGTACACACTGCTGCCACTATGCATGGTGGTGGAAAGAGTGAATGTTTAAGTTGGTGAATGGGGTGCTGATCAAGTGGGCTGCTTTGCCCTGGATTGCATCAAGCTTCTTGTGTGTTGATGGAGCTGCACTCTTCCAGGCAAGTGGACAGTATTCCATAAAAACTCCTGGCGTGTGTCGTGTAGATGGTAGACAGACTTTGGAGAATCAGGAGGTGAGTTATTCACGGCAGAATTCTCAGCCTCTTATAGCTTCAGTATATGGCATCCAGTTAAATTTTGGATCAATGGTAACCCCAGGATGTTGATAGTGGGGGTTTCAGTAATGGTAATGCCATTGAATGTCAAGGCAAGACGGTTAGATTCTCTCTTATTGGAGTTGGTCATTGCCTGGCACTTGTGCGGCTCAAATTTTACGTGCTACTTATCAGCCCAAGCCTGAATGTTTTCCAGGGGAAGAATTTTCTCCCCGTCCGGGTGGGGTTGGACAGGAGCGGGCACGGGCAGGCGCATAGCCAATCGCCGCCCACAATCAGTTCCGCGCCACCATTTTACATGGGCGGACCAATTAAGGCCCGCCCAGCGTGATGCGCACCCGGACGCACTGACCGCCGCCTGTGCAGGCAGGGGGAGTAGGCTAAATTGGGGCCTGCGCTCTTTCGCACATGTGCGCAAATACTCTCCACTTGCCTGGAAGAGTGCAGCTCCATCAACACACAAGAAGCTTGATGCAATCCAGGGCAAAGCAGCCCACTCGATCAGCACCTCATTCACCAACTTAAACATTCACTCTTTCCACCACCATGCCCAGGGGCAGCAGTGTGTACCATATACAAGGTGCACTGCAGCAACTTACCAAGGCTCCGCCAACTGCGCTTTCCAAACCTGCAACCTCTATCATCTAGAAGGACAGGAGCAGCAGATGCGTGGGAACATTACCATCTAAACTGTAATGTGACAGGATCACATGAGCTGGGACATGTCAATGAATTTTATTAAAAATTTTTATTAAACTTTAAAAACCCCTCATGAAATCTCATTCCGCCCGTGGATGAAGTTTCATGATAAATGTGAAGGCCGCCTGGGCTCTTCGCCTGCCCGTCAATGTTAAGGCTGGACGGGCAGCTCATTAAATTATTTTAATTAGCTTTTAAATGGCCTTAATAGGCCTTTGACAGTCCAGTGGGCTTGCAGCCGACTCTGCAGCACGCCTGCTGAGCTGAAGATCTGAATGACGCACAGTGATGTCGAGATGCATGCCCGACATCATTGAGTGTCATTTTACATGTCGGCAAGCGGGCCAGGCCCCACTCGCTGGCCCGAAGATCCTGCCCCAGGTCTTGCTGCATATAGACATGGACTGCTACAGTATCTGAGGAACAACAGTTTGTACTGAACATTGGTGCAATCATCAGCACTCCTGACCTTATGATAGAAGGAAAGTCACTGATGAAGCAGCAAAAATGGTTGAGCCTCGGACACTATCCTGAGTAATCCCTGCGGCAATGTCCTGGGCTGGGATGATTGGCTTCGAACAGCCATAATGTCTTCTTTTGTGCATGACTTCAACCAGTGGAGAGTTTCCCCGTGATTCCAATCAATTTTAACTTTGCTAGGGCTCCTTGAAGCCATATTCAGTCAAATGCTGCCTTGATTTCAAGTGCAATCACTCTCACTCACCTATTACATTCTGCTCTTTTGTCCATGTTTACACCAAGGCTGTAATGAGGTGCCCCTGGTAGAACCCAAACTGAGCCTGGTTGAGCAGGTTATTGCTTTGTAAATGCTTATTGATAGCACTGTCGACAACACCTCCCATCACGTTGCTGATGATCAACAGTTGGGGATTTGCAGACTCAGATTTGTCCTGCTTTTTGTGTTCAGGACATATCTGGACAATTTTCCACATTGTCGAGTAGGTGCCAGTGCTGCTGCACAGTGTGGTTGTACTGAAAGCAAGTCATTCTCAATCCTGAGGCACTGCTTAAGAAGAAGAACTGTACTGGAACAGTTTGGCTCAGGGTGCGGTTAGTTCTGGAGCACAAGTCTTCAGTACTACAACCTTTGCTATATCCAGTACCTTCATCCATTTCCTGATATCAGATTGGCTAAAGACTGGCTTGAGATGCTTGATGCTTGAGATCTCAGGAGATGGCTGGGATGAATCATCCCAACAGCACTTCTGGTTGACGATGAATGCAAATGCTTCTGCCTTGACTTTTGCACTGATGTGCTGGGCTGCCCCTCATTGAGGATGGGGACATTTCTGGAGCCTCCTCCTCCTTTGCCATTTAACTGTTCATCACCATTCATGAAGGGATGTGGCAGGACTGCAGGACTTTGAGCTAATCCATTGATTATGGTATCACTTATCTCTATCTATTGCATGCTCCTTCCAGTATTTGGAATGCATGTATTCCTGTGTTGTATCTTCATTAGGTTGGAACCTCATTTTTATGTTTGTCTGGTGCTGCTCCTGGGATGCTCTCCTGCGCTCTTCATTATACCATGGGTGGTCCCCCTGGCTTGAAGGTAACAATAGAGTGAGGGATATGCCAGGCCATGAGGTTACAGGTTGTGCTTGGCTAGTATTCTGCTGCTGCTGTTGGCCCACAATGCCTCATAGATCCCCAGTTTTTAGCTGCTAGATTTGTTCTGACTCTATCCCATTTAGCCAGGTGGTGCCACATCAAGATGAATGGTATCCTCAGTGTGAAGTTTGGACTTCATCTCCTACCAATCCTACCAATATGTCACAGGCAGATGCAACTGTAACAAGTAGATTGGTAAGGGTGAGGTCAAGTAGGTTTTTCCCTTTTGTTGGCTGCCTCACAACCTGCTGCAGGCCCAGTCTTGCAGATATGTCCTTCAGGATTCAGCCAGCTCGGTCAGTAGCGGTACTACAAAACCACTCTTGGAGATGAACATTCAATTATGCATTGCAATTTCAAACCAGTGCAACAATTATCTATGAAGCGAATAACATGATAATTATCCGATAGGTTAAACGATATCTGCAGTGTCTAATCGGCATTTGCAGCTCCAAATTAAGCTTAACTTTATTGTTTACAGATACCGCCATTTAAAACATCCACGTATAATTGGGCAATCATTTACATCAATCAAAAAGTGAAAACCATTAATCATTTGCATCAGTTTGAAAGGTTATAGTATCTTAAGTGCTTCATTTGTTTTGTGTAGAAGCAATTGTGTTTACTTACCAGTTCGCACCATGTTAAGGCCCATTCTCGATGATTTCAACCAGCTTCCCAATTCATCTTGCTGTCTCTCCTCTGAATTAACTGCTCTCTTATCCTCCCTTAATCTTTCCCTCCATAAAACTCCCCAACCCATAATCACAGTCATCCCCTTGACCTCACCCTCCCACTCTGCAAATCACAAATAAAGACCATCATTTAATGTATTATTCTCCACTTGCACCCTCCTTCCCCCTCCGAACTTTATGACATTCTATACCAATCTCTGAAAAAAATTGTCTCTCAATTGACTTTCAATTGCACTTTCAAAATCTCAAATGTCCAGCCTTGACCTCCATTCACCATGATATTCCTGCAGCTACCAATCTGTTCATCCACAACCCTCTTCTGCCTTTAATGCCCTAGTCCCCATTAAAATCACTGCTCTCTCTTGCACCCTGGCTAATGCCCTTGTAATGTCCTCATCCCTGCTTTCTTAAGTCTAAGGGACATAAGCTTGAATGGATTTTGGAGACAACTAGTAATGGCCATTCACCTCCTGATCTTGCTGGTCTGCATAAAGCACTATCGGGTCCTGCTCTCATCTGTCAAAACAGCTTGCTATTCCAGGATCGTCCTGGAATATTAGGAAAATCCTGGCTTCTTTTCTCTACTACAAACCATGTTCTTAAACCCTTCTCCCGTATCTCCTGCACCCTCACCTCCAACAATAGGTGCAGTGAGCTCATGGACTCTTTTGTCATTAAAATTGAAACCAAGGGCTTGGTTTTTGGTCTGGGGTTGTGACCCTAATGCCTGGACCATTTTGGGGTCCTGAACCCACAACACTATTTTAAAATTCAGATCCCCTAATTAGGCCGGAGGTGAGCTTGTTGCCTAGTTGATGGCATCGGGCACTGCCAGGAGGCAGGAACTGATTCTGGAGTTCAATTGCTGGGCTTGCCGTTGCCTTGCCGAATAGAGCAGGCAGAAGATTAGAGGATCAGCAGCCTCACAAGACAGACATAAGTCCAAACAGTCAATGAAAAGGCACTAGATACGCTCTCTGTAAATAGCCATTTTTTTTTACTTTTTTACTTCAGCATTAAGCTTCATTTAATGGCTCCCAGCATTGCCCTCACATGCACCAGGCTATTCACTTTTCCTGACCTGTGATTTGAAAATCACCTTCTTTACTTCAGTTTTGAAGATTGATTGGAAAAGTTGAATTGTTTCCATTGATGGAAAGAAGGCTGTGAGGGGTCTGGGCAGAATAGATAGGGAGAAACTGTTGCCACTTGTGAAAGAATTGAGAACAAGTGGGGGGTTTAAATTGGCAAAAGAAGTAAAAGCAATACGAGAAAAATGTTTTCATGCAGCGAGTGGTTAGGGTTTGGAATGCACTGCCTGAGAGTGTGGCAGTGGCAGGTTCAATCAAAGCATTCAAAAGGGAATTAGGCAGTTATCTGAAAAGGAAGAATTTTCAGGGTTACGGTGAGAAGGCAGGAAAATGGCACTAAGTGCATTTCTCATTCAGAGACCTGGCACAGACATGATGGGCCAAATGGCCACATTCTGCACTGTAACAATTCTGTGCTTCTATGACTCTGGCCCTCCCTGGCCCAGTAACAAGCCCTTCCAGGAACATAATGGGGAGAAGCGGGTTGTCGGCTCCTCCAGCCCCATCCGTGCTTCGAAAATAGCAGTGTGTTCTGGAGTCATTGAAAAACTGACTTGCCATCTTGGAGCACTATTTCCAAAGAATGCCCGCACCCGACCTGCCCCCATAGGCAATTGAAAATCAAGTCAACTGAGCCAAACCTCCTCTCAACTTACCCCTGCCCTAGCCCTGAACCTGAACATTTCTCTAGTTTCTCTAGTATCTGCCCTCATGCCCTTGCCAAGGTCACCTTGTCCATGATAGCCACCTCCTACTCCCTCAACCCTGTTCTCATAAACCACTGACCAGTCAATTCCCTTTTGGCTCCCATGTTAGTTGACTTTATAAACATTTCTGTCTCAATCTGTTTCCCTCTACTTCAAATCTGCTATCATCACCACTCTTCTTAAATAACCAGTCCTTGACCCCTCTATCCTATCTCCAACCTCCCTTTCCACCCCAAAAGTCTGAATATGTTGCTGCATCTCAAAGTCGGCCCATCTTTCCTAGAACTCCATGTTGGAGTCTCTCCATTTAGGTTTCTGCCTCTGCCACAATACCAAAACAGCCTGTCATGAAGCTATTATAATATCATTGGAAAATATTTTTCTTTTAAAATAGAGGTTTAGTCTGTCGGTGTGTCTTAATTGGATTAAAGCCAGTTAGTCTGGGTACTTTGATGTGTATTAATTTTGAGATGTAAGAGAGGTAGAGTGTATTTGCATTTTTTGAATAGAGCATTCAAGAAGGTGAGTGAAATCTGGCACCTAGATAGCAGAGACCAAGCAATATGTTTATATTGGTACTATGAATGGGGTTTTATTGTTAGAAGTGGCTGGTGATACAATGAGAATTTACTTTCAATGAGCTGTGCTAGGTATAACTTCAGCAGTTCTCGTGTGTGCAGGGCAGAGGCAATGTAAGATCAAAGCAGCTGTAAACCTCCAACTGTCTCCACAGGAACCAAAGTGAAAGGAACCTCATTTTGAATCTCTCCGCAGATGCTGTTGAGTTTTTCCAGGTATTTTTGTTTTTGTCTAAGTTTCCAGCATCCGCAGTATTTTGCTGTTATCATTTTGAATTTGTAAGGGGAAAATATTTTGCCTGGTGTCTGCTTAAAAACCAATGGGTTGCTGTTGCCTTAATAGAGATTAGTTTAGGAATTTGTTAAGAGTTATGGTAGTAATAATTTGTAGCCATGTAAATGTATTCAACTTACATAAATTAATAAAATGTTTTATTTAGTTTAATATAAAGCCTCTCGAGAGCTGGTGGTCTGATTCCTGAATTTAGAGTTGCATCTCAAACATACCACTTAAAAATATAGGTTATGACACTTGTTTAAAGTTTTCATCCGGGATTTTTAAATAACTCAGCTTTACCAAAAGTTTGTCTCATAACACAGCTCTTAACAAAGTCATAAATGACATCCTATGTGACTGTGTCAAAGGCAATCTTTCCATCCATTTCATTCCCAACCTGTTTGCAGCCTTTCACATGGCTGACCACACTATCCTCCTTCATCATATCTCCACCGTCACCCAGCCGAGTGGGGCTATACTCACCTTGTTCCATTCTTATCTATCCAGAGAATCATTTGCATTGGCTTTTCTTCTTGCTCCCGCATCATTATCTCTGGTGCTCCTCAATTATCTATTCTTGGCCCCTTCCTATTTTTGATCTACGGGCTTTCCTTTATTGACATCATTCAAAAACACAGCATGTTTTCTGTATGTACGCTGCTGATACCCAGGTTTACCTCATCACCACCTCCCTCAATCCCTCCACTGTCTCTGAATTGTCAGGAGTTTTAAAAAATTCATTCATGGGATGTGGTCATCGCTGGCTAGGCCAGCAGTTATTGCCCATTCCTAATTGCCCTTGAGAAGGTTGCTTGTTTAACATTCAGGACTGGATGAGCAAGGATTTCTTCCAACTAAATTTTTGGAAGACCAAAACCGTTAACTTCAGTTTCCATCACATACTCCATTCCATGGACGCCAGCTCCAGTCTTCTCCCTGGCAACTGCCTGAGGTTCAACCAGTCTGTCTGCAACATTGTTGTATATCTGACCCAAAGCTGAGCTTCCCAACCACATTCCATAAATCACTATGACCTCCTATTTCCACTTCTATAAAATTGCCTGACTCTGCCCCCACCTCAACTCATCTGCTGCTGAAACCCTCATCCATGCCTTTGCTAGCTCTAGACTTGGCTATTCCAAAACACTCCTGGACTGGCCTCCCACATTCTATCCTCCATAAATTTGAGATTATCCAAAACTCTGTTACCTTAAGTTACATCAAGTCACATTCACCCATCACCCTTGTGCTCACTGACCTAAAATGGCCCGATTTTAAAATTCTCATTCTTGTTTTTACATCCCTCAATAGCCTGATCTCTCCTTAACTCTGTAACCAAGTTCAGCCAATATTTACTCAAATTTCTGTTTCCTGTAAATAGCCTGCTTGTTGCACTGCATAGTACTATCTATTCCAGATTGCTGTACCACCGCATACCCACACAGCTGAGAGAGGACATTGTCTACAACACTCTATGATACAATCCTCCAGTTGCCAAGGCCAAATACCCTGGAATACCCTCCTTAAAGCTCTCTCTACCTCTCTTCCCTCCTTTAAGACCTACCTGTTTAACAGTTCTATAAAATGTCACGGGACATCTTACAATGTTGAACTTCTCTCTTCCTTGACTTTGGATTGCTGTCGACGAATCTTATCTACTGCTCACCTGATGTTTACTCTCAGTCCAACTCGAGCAAAGTGTTTTTTGCTGGAGTGGGGGCATCGTAGGTCATTATTCATTGATGCAGTGGCTACTGCCGCATGCTCCTTCCTGCAATATTTTTCTCTGGCAATCTGAAGATGTAGGTCTTCAAATTTCCATGCTCCTGTGTGGAGGTTTTGGTGCTGAGTGCTTTGGTTATGTGCAGAAGTGCTACATAAATATAAGTTGCTTCTGTTCTTGTTGAATGCCAGAACAATCAAAAGTAAATGGTAGCTCTTTAAGGTCCAATTCCGTTACTTAAGCCCTTCTAATCCCTGACAAGTGACAAGGGGTTACAATTCACACTAAGCATTGACTATAGCAGCAAACATGACTAGAAAGAGGAAAGCAATGCCTCTCAGAACCAAAATTGTTCTCCTGAACAAAATCAATGATCTGCCAAAAATGAGCGTATGCAATCTGGTACAGCACGCCAATTTTCCAATATCTATTTGCATGGACTTGTTGAAAAGCTCTATAGTGAATGAAAGCAGAATTCTAATACAAAATGCAAGAGTAGGATAGTGAAGTCAAGGAAGCATTACTCCATTGATTTCAGAAAGCACATGAAAGGGATGCACTTATCAGCAGCTCTTTTCTAACAAAGTCAAAGCAGGTGGCCAAAACACTTGGAAAACCTTAATCTCTGAGGTCAGAATGTTTCGCTTGGCGTGCGGGCATGCACCCAATATGCTCAAGTGTAAAATGATGTGCGATGATGTTGGGCGAGCATCCCAACATCATTGTGTAATATTTTGGTGGGCATCCGCAGGATCCGGCAGCTCGCCCACTGACAATTAACAGGTCTATTAAGCCCATTAAAGTAATAATTAAATGGAAATTTTTGCTGCCCGTCCAATCTTACAATTGGTGGGCAGGCCAATCGGCCAGGCAGCCTTTGGAATTTTTATGAAACCTTATCCAGCGGCGGGATAAGGTTTCCAACAGGAATTAAAAACAAAATAAAAATGTTGAAATCTCATTTATAACTTGTTCCTGCTCATACGACAGAGTTACATTAGGGAATATGTTTTTAACACTTTTAACTTCTTTATTTATGTTTTTAAAAATCTTCAGCTGACTGAGGCAGCTCTATCCCTTCTGGGAGCTTTCAGTGCAAGCACCCGCGTGCATGCGCAAATGTCCACACTTGCCCTCCTCCCGCCCCGGTAGTGCTCAGCATTGCAAAATATGATTCATGCTGGCTGGCCGTTAATCGACCGACCAGCGTGAAATCGCGGTTAGCCGGTTTCACTACCACTCCTGGGCCTGCCCGCCACGCCCTGCCAACAAGGTTAAAATCCTGCCCTGAGCATTGGCTTCAGGGAAGGAAGTCTTGTCACAATTAAGATTCTGCCATGCATTGAGAGTACACCTTAACTTTGATCCTACAGATGCAGAAGAAGTTTTACTCATCTACTTCCCTTTGCTGATCACAACACTCTCTCTGGAACTGACACTGATGACCTTGGATGCATTGGAATCTTAAAATGAAGTGAACGATGACCAGGATCAGGACAGTGAACAGATTTTTGTTACACCAGCTAATGTTCACCTAGTTCTGATGAATGGTCATCGATCTGAAACATTAACTCTATTCCTCTCTTAGAGATGCTGTCTGACCTGCTGAGTTTTCCCACCATTTTCTGTTTTTTATTACTAATGTTCGCTCTGCTGTTCTGACTTTGCGACATGCTGTGGAGAAGCAAACACAAAAAGGGCCAAACTGAGACACCTTGAGGAACATTGACATAGTCTGGTGTTCATACTTCAAAAAAAGACAGCTCAAAGTCTTGGTCCACTGGTCATTGCTGGAAACGTATAGGGCTGCTATGCAATGTTAATGCAGATCATTTTTTAATTATAATTTTAATTATCTTTTCAATTTTTAACTTTTTAAAAATTTCGAGGAACTGTTTAGCTTTTCTTTAACTATGCATTTGACTTTGTAATTTAAATAAAACTGTTTGCATTGAACGTAATCTTATTTGGGTTCTCCATTAGCGATCAATTGTATGTAGCAGCATTCAGTCAGATTATCACCCTGTTATATGTGTCATCATGTGTAGAGAGCAAAAGATTTTCAAATGGGCATGGCCACTATAAAGATTGGGTAGTGTAATTAGCAAATCTTCAAGTAGTGCATGTTAACAGATTTATATTCATCCAACAATGAAGCAACAGTACTAAAATCCATCACTACAAGCCTTCAGGTCCAGAAAGTTCAAACAGGACAAAATAATGAATAAAAATTAGAAGTACAACTAGGACTAAGATGCTTGGACTTCAGAGATCATATTGCTAAGACTCAGAGGCCCAAAGAACAAAAGGTGGACATTCCTGACCTACATTCATCAAAGAATTGGATGTGTGAGTGTCCTTTAGGGAGCTGCTTGGTCTGTGGTGCAGCAGGCAATGTTTGCAAACATTAAATAACTCAATAAAAATAATTAATGCTCTCTTATGTCCACATATACTTTATCTAAAACTTGGTCTAAAGGCTGTAATGTCTGAGATGCATTAGTAATTAGAACTGCAGTAATAGAAGGCTGTACATACCAAAATGTTTAGTGCACTGAAAGCTTGCACTCAATGTCAAGGAGCTTTGAGGAGTCCAACGCCAACTTAACACAGGGCTATGTGTAGATCTTGGAGCTGATTCTTTTCAACAAGGAACAGGTGCTCATCCCCATCAGCACAACTGTGAAACCCAGCATGGTGCAGCTTCCAAGAACACATGTTTTAGCTTCCATTGTAGCAAATGCAATTTCAACCAAAGGTTTGAATGCAATGATGGAAACTCAGACTGTTGCCACGTGTAATAAACGTGGATTGCAGGACGGGTTTCTTGTAAAAAACAGTAAACTTTATTTACAGACTCCAGGTGAGGCTACAAGCTTGTTCCAAGACCAAGGCTAAAAAGCTCCACCCTTAAGATTCCCTCTGCTTAGGGCTGATTCACCTATGCAGTCACATGATCCCCATAACAGTAAGAAATGGTTTAACTTACAATTATTACATTCCTTCCCCTTTAATTTTGTTTTGCCTTCTTATTTGCAAAAACATCTTAACCCATATTATATACATATTATATACAGTTTGTGCCATTATAAATTTAAAAATGGAGGCTCTTCCATTGGATCGAATTGAACAGGAACTGCAGCATCAGGGCTTCGACAATGGCAGTTCAGAATTATTTACTTCAAAAGAGACATCTGATGTGTCAATTCTTTGACAATCTGGCACCTCAGGGAATGAAGTTGCGACTTTGATTTCAGTGTGGATTAACTCATTTCAGGTGGAGGGTTTCTCAACTTCATAAACATGATCCACATGTTTCCTAACAATCCTGTTTTTCACTTCTACTTGATAAGATAATGGTCCTGTTTCAGAGACAATTGTACCAGTCAATTTGTACTCAGTTCAAACATGCCCATCCATTTGGAACATGCGTTGATAATCATAAGAAATATGGTACCTAGATATGGGCCTACATGGTCTATATGTAGTCCAACCCAGGGTCAATCAGGCCACTCCCACAGATGCAGTGGAGCTGAAATGGGAAACTTCTGCTATTGCTGGCACTGGAGACAGTGTGTCTCCATTTTTTCTATATCACTGTCCACGCCTGGCCACCAGATATAAGTTCGTGCAAGCATCTTCATTTTCAAAATAACGGGATGCACACTATGAAGTTCTTCCGGTAATGGTTCTCTTTCTTGCCCAGGGATGACGACTCTTGCTCTGCATAACAAGATACCATCTTGGCAACTCGGTCCAAAGTTCTACGTACGAAGAATGATTTTAATTTTTCAGGGACTTGTGCATTTAACTATCCTTGTAATACTTGTTCACAGACTCTTGCTAAAATTGGATCCCGATTTGATCAATTATTTATATGTCTCATGCAGACTGGTAAAGAGTCCAGGAAATTCAGCACAAGTACTACCTTTTGAGGTACTGGTACATGTATAATACTATCTGGTAAAGGAAGACAACTGAGGGCATCTGCATTTGCTATATATACACCTGAATGGTGCATAAAAGTGTACTCATATGCCGACAAATTTAAAGCCCATTTTTGAATTTTAGCAGATGCTATCGGTGGGATTGCCTTGTCTTCACTAAACAATCCTAAGAGTGGTTTGTGATCTGACACTATGGTGAAGTGTTGACAATGCAAATATTGATGGTACTTCTTTAATTCCAAATATGATAGATAAGCCTTCTTTTTCAATTGAGAGTGACCTTTCTCATCGACAGCAAGGGTTTTGGATACATATGCTATTGGTCTTTCAGATCCATCCTCCATCCTGCTCTCACTCCATACAGAAATGCATCACAGCTAAGTATCAATTCCTTAGACAGGTCATAGTGCACTAGTAGACATGACGAGCATAAAAGTTTCCTGACTCTTGTGAAGGCTTCCTCTTGCTATGCCTTCCAGGACTGTGATTATTCTTCAATAATAAATGTAAAGGGGCTAACACTGTAGATAGATTAGGCAAAAATTGGCCATAATAGTTTACACTGCCCTAAAAAGACTTGAGCACTTGAGTTGGTATGAGAGGGCACTTCTTTGAGCACCCTGACTTTCTCCTCTGGTGCACGTAACCCTTGGGCATCCACTCAATGATCCAGATATGCAACTTCCTTTGCTTGGAAGGTGCACTTTACTTTTCTTAAATGAACGGACAACCTCTAAAAATCTCTTCAGAACGTCTTCCAGGTTTGCCTTATGTTCTGCTTCTGTGGATCCTGTGGTTAGGACATTGTCCAGGTACGCTATAACTCAGGGGAGTCATTGTAGCGAGCGTTCCATGGTTCTTTGGAAAATAGCACAGGCAGAGGTCACACCAAAGGGTAGGTGTGTATATCGGTACAGACCCTTGAGCGTGTTTATGGTGACATAACCTCTTGATGTGTTGTCCAGCTCGAGCTGTTGATACACATGACTCTTGTCCAGTTTCCTGTAGGATCTTCCTCCTGCGAGTTTAGCATACAGATATTCAATCGTTGGGATTGGGTATTTATCTAATTTTGCAGCCTTGTTTACCGGTAATTTATAATCCCCTCAGATCCGAATGGTTTGGTCCACTTTTAGCACAGGGGCTATTGGTGTTGCCCATCCTGAAAATTGGACTGGCTGTATTATCCCTACCAGACCACCCATGCCAGGAAGCAACTTGTTTCAGCAGAAGCTTTTAAACCACAAAAAAAGTACTTCAGCATGAGACAGACCACTCCCTGTAAACTATTTAAAATATAGAAAAGCTCTAAAAAGGTCCAGAATTGCACTGGCTGCCAGAAAAAATAATCCAGCAAATAACCTGTAACTAGTACGTGTTCACTTCAGATAACATTGGTGAGTGTCCTAGATGGCATTTAATGTTGTGTCCAAGAGTGCAATCTTAGCAGAGAGCATAGGCTGGAGTGTAGCATTTGAAAACTGCCATCAAATCCTCTGCATTCTGCCAGCGGTCATTACCCACTCATGACCTCTGAAGGGGGTGATGGTGGTTCAGGAAGCTGAGCAGAGACATGGGGGGGGCGGTACAGCTGACTGGGAGCAATTGGGGAACGACACCCATTGGGCCATTATCGGGAACCATGGAAGGGTGAGCGTGTGGTGGGACAAGTGGTGGAAATCGGAACAGGGAATCTATGTCTGCATGTGGGGATTGCGGAAGACCTGCCCCACGGGCGTATCCATTATCTTTTCCGCAGCATAGCTGGACAAAGGGAAGGGGGTGGAATGGGATTCCCACCTACACACTTGCATAACCCCATCCTCTCCAGCCTCAGTTAAGGCCACTGAACTCGTGGCACACACCCAAAAGCCCCTGCCCATGGCCCCGACAGTAAGGACACATATGGAGAAGTGCCCTCCCACCACCAAGGGACCAGGGAATGGGCTGGTACTAGTGCCGACCGAAAAGATGCTATACCAGGGGGTATACTACACGGTAGCTTCCGTGATTCTAAACCTCACAGAGATACACTTACCTGAGTGGTGCTCCAAGGAGACAGAACAGCTATACCAGGCCCTGTTAAGAGAAATGTTCAGGAAATTCTATGAGTTCGATTTTGCCAAAGTGGACACAACAGAACAGTACACTACCTACACCAAGTACTTTAGCAATGCGGGGAGACAAAGAAGGGGAACCTGGAATGATGTTTTCACAGCATATAATACAGGCTCCTCTGTGAGAAACAGTCTGGATGACATAGAATTGCAGACACAAATAAGCGGTTTAAAACCACAATTACGAAAAATCTTAACAGAGGAGAACACAGTGATAGGCTCAGAGCTACACGAGGACCAGGCCATGACGACCCATTTAAAGGAGATTATTGCTGACTTGGAAAGGCACACCAAAACAGTGAATGCACTCATTCGAGAGGATAGGAATGCATCAGACCAGGCTGCACAGAATGAGGTGTGCATGCTGTACAGGGCATGGTTGCTGGGCGAGGGCCACAGCAACCTGGAGGATTTAAAGCAAGGTTTAGTCCCCTCCTGGATCAGCAACAAGCACCTCACAGCCCTCCACCCATTTGAGAATTCACTAAGCCCCTGTCAGTTCTGTCCAGCCTCTGAATACTACCCTGTCCCAGTAGATTGTGGGCGCTCCAACCACACCATCATGGGTATAGTAGTGAGGATGCCCTGGGTGGGACAGCCCGACCTGCACTAGTATATAGGGTGGAGAACATTGGAGTCATTCAAGAGGGTGCACAAGTCCATTTTGCAGCAGTCCCACCTTACGTCATAAAGGGGGAGCACATGATGACAGGTACAAACCTCTCTGGGTGCCGGAGCTGGAGTGCACACATAGTACTATGTCCCCAGCACTTGAACGCCTATTCCAGACCACATTGTGGGTTTAAAACTGCTGGTGCATGGCCTATAAACCGTACCATGGGGCTAATGGCACAAGGCCATGTTCCCCCACAGGTAGCATATGTAGGGGGTGGGACATATTGTGTCACCACAAATGCGCCCCACGACCAGCTTGGACAGCACTTCCAGTGTCCAGTAAGTGACAGCAGTTTTTGTTTTAAACCTGAGGCAGAAGCTCAAGTGGCCCAGGAATGGGTTGTCCCCATTCCTGATCCCTCCACTGTTCACCTCACTGTTAGGGAAAACATTACCAACCTGCAGAGCTCAGTCACACATGTCGGTTACAAAATTCCCCCTCTACCAGAACATCTCACTAAACTACTAAAAGCCATAGAGTTATCACAAAAGTATTTCCATACTTTGGAACAGAAAACACCCGAGATAGAGGGAGAGATTCAATGTATCACAGTCCCACCCTAGTGGGACATTTTCAAAAACATAAAGGTTCCTTCATGGGTCAGAATGGCTTCCCACATCCTCGTGGTTTGCCAGCTGGGAATAGTGTTGTACCTGTTGTGCTCTCAGTGCAAGGGAAAAGGCAAAATCCTAAGTTCCAAAACGAAAGGACCTCAAAGAAGCATTATGCTAAGGTCGAGAGAGATACACCTGTTTTTTTTTGTGTTCCTGAATAAAGATTTTTTTTTGTGTTCGGTTATTTTTAAGAAAGACTTTTACATGTTGTTTTCTTTTAATAAAGATGTATGTGCACCAAATGGGGTGTTGGACCCCCTAAATGTTTGGATGTATGTAAATAACTGTATTTTGCCTATGCATGCTTACATACACCACATTTTAAAGAATGGGGAATGTATGTGTCATGAGATCTTAGATAGGTAATTACAGGGGAAGATTGACTATGGAGGGTTGGGAATTTTGTTTTTTTTTTCAGTATGATACTTGAAGCAAGGCTTAAGTATCACGGGGGGTGGCTGATGTGTTCTCAAAGTTCCCACATTTTTCATATCATCAACAAGGATATGACTTTTGGACTTTTATGGCAGAGGACCCAACTGCTGAGTTAAGTGTCGAACCCTGCAATCCATGAAGGCCTGGGACTGGACAATGCCCGGGCTTGTTAAGTGCAGTGTGGATTGTTGCCTGTAACCAGACAATGAGAGGAGATAGGATACGCTTTCTTCCCTTTAAAACAATCAACCCAGAGAAAGACATCATCTTACATGAAACTAAAGCCCATCAAAATCTTGCATAACTAATCACTACTAACTACAAAGGCAGAAAGGCAGCAATCAATGCAATTATGCGAACTCATCAATACTCCACACATAAAATGACTTCCAGTTCAAGACTAGTTATGGGGACAGGAAGACAACGATAAACATCATGCAAGCCCATTAAAAACAATGAGACAACAATCACCTGAAGAAGCCCACCAAAATCAGACAAAGAACTAACCTTGATTTGGATTGAGATAAGAAATTTGAAAAAAAACAGTATAACAAGGCCACCAGTTACAGAGGAGGGTGAGCATTTTTAGAGCTGTTGAAGCGGAGTTTAAGCAGGGAGAGGTAGCTGAGCCAAGCGGAGGGAGGAGATCTTGCAGGTCCGCAGGCAACATCACGGCGAGGGGCACGGGGTGGCAGGCTCAACCAAAGACAACATGGCCGCAACCATAGCCCTCCACGAAGATCGACCACCCACAACCGCAGGGTGTAAGTGGCCCAAAAATAGTGGCACAATTTGCCCAAATTTTCTGCCCTGGGCCCATGTCCTATGCAAACCTGGTGCTAGCCCAGTGAGCTTTGTCATCTTCTGGGTGGAAGTATCTCAAAATCACCTTGTTCTGGGCGAGTGGATGATCCTGCAGCTACTAGTGTCACAAGGATTGATGAAGTGGTTGCTTGGGCCTGCATGGTCAGGGACAGTCATTTCAGTAGGGTGACTGAAATGTATGAAACGGCATCCCTGAGAAACATTTTCATTAACCATTACAATTTTTGATATTCCACAGCTATTGGACATTCACTTGTCATGGCTGGAGGCCCCTGTGAGAACATTCCACTCTATAGCAATGAGGTTCTTATGACTGTGCATCATGATCTGCTTTTGATTTCTGAGCACGCTTAATCCACAGGCAAAACATTTACAGCCATCGGTAACTCTGGGAGGAATGGAAGTGCAGGAAGATAGGAACAGGAGTAGCCATTCAGCCACTCCACTACACAGCCCTATCACTTGCTTGATCCCTTTTTAGCCAAGTTATAAGGTACTGGTAAGTCAAACATGTATTTGTATGGTGAAAAATTGAGACTGACTACTAATGTGAGGATAGCATGGGTGTCATGACCGAAAAGGGGTGTCAACTTATAGGTTGAGTATATTGTAACGAACTCTGGTATTTACCTTGAGTTTAGATCCGGGGTTCAGAGTTCAGGAACGACAGTTCCCAGTGGGCCTCAGGACCAGAAAAAGGCCACACATGCACAGTACATCTATTTCCACACCATCAGGCGGGAACCAGACCTGCACACATGCACAGAAGAAAAAGAAGAAGAAAAGTGAAACAGCACAAAACAGCAGGTCAGGTGACCTGAACAGGAGCACCATTTGAAGGGAGGTTGACCAAGGAGCCGGACATGGGAGAAGGTCCCAGACCAAGGAGAAGGTCCCAAACAATGGAGTGGGACAGAAAGAGGTCCCAGAGGAAGGCCCCAGGTAAGGGACAAGAACTGAGAGCAGAAACAGATCCTGTTAAGTAAAGTTGAGAAAAGAAGCAGAGCGACAGGGTCTGAATTAAAGCAAGAGAGCTGCGGTAGCAGACTTGAAGCAAAGTGGGCTCAAGAGAAGCCCTGAAGTTTCAAGGAGGCAGCCAATGGTTGGTAACTCCTTACTGCTGGCCTTTGCGGCAGTGATGCTCTGCTTGAGACAGCAGAAGATCTGAAAGTGTGCTTGGAAGGTGAAGCTTGAGTGTAAATGGAGATTCAGGAATAAAGATTGAAACCGTGGGGGTGAATCCTGGTTGAAGCTGTCCAAGTGACAGCAATATGTGGGAAATAATTCCTAGGAGGGTTTCAAATGTGGAGATTGGAAACCTTGTGAGAAAGACAGAGGACAAATTGCCCTAGATTTGAGCTAAGTGCAGTAGCGGACGGGTTTTACCCATTGGCCACAATGTTGGCTTCTCACTCTGTATCATCCCAAACCCACCGCATTAATTATGCTTTCCCAAGAAACATGCAGTTTCCATGGTGTGCAGGCTCTCATTTGCCCACCATGCCATCACCTCACTGCTTCATCACGCCTGGCGCCATATTTAAACTCCAGCCACATACACGCCTCTCAGTGCTTCCAGCCAATGACTACTACAAAGAAGACATGGCTCTGAAAGGCAAAAAGACTGCAGCCCCCAGGTTCAATGGTGCGTCAGTCGAGTGGGTGAAGTTGGGGTTTGCTGTGATGTCCTCCACCCCCACTCTGAGCACAGGATGGGCAGCAACCTCACTAATCCGGCTTGGAAGGTGGTGGTGGCGGTAGTCAGCGCCAATGCCTTGCAAAAGGGAACAGCCACTCAATGGCATTACAGGATGAATGGTCTCATTCATTCTGCCAAGGCAATTCACTGTTCCCATCACTCTCAACTCACACACTCACAAACGCATTGCACATCCACAGGGATCTCACACCTCAAGGGGCAACACCACTCACTCTTACACACACCCTCACATCTCCATTAGGCTCATACCCCCTCGAGCTCGCATCCTCATCCTGTCCATGTCTCCGCTCAACACACAAACGTTCCACGCAGTGCCATGTGCCCTGCTCACACTCTCTCCACCTGTTTTCATGCAGGAGGAGCTGGCTCACATCAGCAGAGAGATGTCGCAGACCGAAGATGGAATGGCCCACATTAGACCCCTCACTCACTTTGAGGAGCATGCTAACGCACTGACTGGTGAGCACATGAACCGAGCCTGCTGTGATGGTGAGGTCGGTGGCGAACATCCTCTTAGGATCCTGCACCACATCACCCCTCTCTCAATGCAACTGTGGGTGCTCTCTCTCCTGCTTTTGACTCTGCTGCCATGCAATAACTATCTCTACTTTGGTTCACAGGGAGCTCTGCTAAGTGACCGACACCCTCAGCTAGCAAGTCCCTCAGCTCCATCCACGTCCTCACCACCAGCCAAGAGGACACATCCCCAAGTGAAGAGCTGGAAATAAGCAGCCTGGTAAACCCATCACAGAGCTTACCCACGCCCTCCACCAGTGCAGAGACACACCTCGGTGGGACCTAGATCTAGAGCAGGCTCGGGTCACAATCTGGTGGTCACCACTTGGACACGTGTCCGCCGCAGCAGGAGGCAGATTCAGCTGAGCTCCCCAGCACCCGGAGGACTTCTAGGGATCAGGCATCCGTGGGTTCTCAGCCATATCACTTGCCTCTAGATTTGGCCTTCCAACTCATCCTGGGGAGTCAGCAGAAGGCGTGGGAACATCACACAAAGCTGTTGGAAGCCCTCAACAGAGTGGCATACAAGTTGGAGGAGTGTGTCCACCTTGTCTCTGATGAAGTTGTGCTCACATGAGCATTTATGGTGGTCTCCAATGGGGGAATGGTGAAAGGCACGGAGACCCTGGTCCACCAGAACGCGGGGATGTGTGCAGGCCTGCACTCCATCACAGGAGCTATGGCTGAGTCCAGCTGTGGCAACATGAGAGGGAAACAAGGTGTCTCAACATCCCTCCAGGTGCTCCTTCCCCTCAAGGAGTCAGGCTGGGGGCCTCCGGCACCCGAAGTGGGGAGCAGCAGCAGCTGGACACCACTGGATCATCCATTCAGGAATCTCAGAGGCTGTCCTCTCCCTCCGAGTCCCCTTTGCCTGTGAGCCCCTCAACCTCACCCTTTGTCATCGCAGAGGGAGCAGCCAGTAGTGATTCTGGAGGGAGAAGTGTATGTGTGTGGTAGGGCCTCTCGGAGCCTCATGCAAGTACTCTCCCACGCACGCGGATCCTTTACGTTTCACACTCACCTCAAAATCCTGAGCATTTTGAATGCTGCCAACTGGGGTTTGCTTTCAGTTGTCCATCTGACCTGCATCTCCGCCCAGCCGCTGATCACACCCTAATGCAGCACCTGACTTCACCCACCATGACTGTTGTTTCACTTTCAATTTGGACATCATGGTCTGGATTCATTTTTTTGTGTGCCCCTCCATAATTTCCTCTCCTCCAGTCACCCATTTCCTTTCACCCATCACAGTTGACCCCCCGGCATCACCTTCCATCTGCCCTCCATGACTTACCAGCCACAACCCTTTTCTTTCAGGGTTGTCCAGGTGAACATGCACATTCCCTTCCTTCCCAAAAATCAGATCCCCATCCACATTCCCCTCCCTGACCTCCTCCTTCTCACCACCAGGGTCCGTGTCTGCTACCGAGACCCCACCAACCACCCTCACCATCTCTTCTGCCACTAGCATTAAACCCTCACCTCCAACCCTACTGCCTCACTCTGACCTCAGTTAATCCCACCATTCCCTCATAATACCACACCCACTCCCAGTTCCCCCACCAGGAGGCAGACATGGACCCATCAAACCCCTCCCTCACACGTTCACCTGGACACCCCCCTCCAGACACTTTCCCCCCAACCCCAGAATCTCTTCCTCCCTGGGCCACCCGGCCCCTTCAGAACACCCTCCCCTTGGAAGCGCTTTCCCCCCCTTAGCCCTCCCACCCCATCCCCCAGACTCCCCCTCCACTTAATCACTCCCCATTCCTGTCCCCCTCAGACACCCTTACTTCTTCTGCCAAACTTAGCCCTTCCCCCGTCCTGACTTCCTCCTCCAGCCTTACTCCTGCCCCCTTCCTGACTCCTTCCTCCACCCTTACTTCTTCCTCCATGCTTACTTCCTCCCCTCTCTGCACTCTTTCCTCCCCCTGGACTCCCTCCCCTCTCCACACTCCTTCCTCCCTCTAGATTCCTTTCCCTCTCCACACTCCTTCCTCCCCCTGGGTTCCTTCCCCTCTTTACACTTCTTCCACACTCTGAACTCCTTCCCTTATATCTTTTACCCCCGTACACCTACCTCGCCAGTTGCCATCTTCTCCCCCGTTATCCCCCGCACTCTCTCCCCCCTCCCAACCTCACCCCCTGACACCTTCATTCCCCCCTCCCAAACTCACCCCCCTGACACCTCTTCCTCTCTCAGCCAATCCTAGACCTTGCTCTCCCACCCCCTCATCCATCACCCGTTGCGAGCATCAATGGTAACTTCCCTACTTCCGTGAGCTGCTTTGCGGTGGAGCCATGGCCATGAGAATCCACCCAGCATGCCATGGATGTTCCTCCAGGATCCTATTGGTGTCAGGCACCAGCATCTTCTGCTCCTTGGATGTCTGTGATGTGAACAAAATCAAAAGCTAGAACCTATAAAGCCAGTTTTCACTCTGCGATCTTACATATCTAGTGGTGAAATTAGCTGGGAATGATAACAATATGCAAAACCATGATTTTTGGGGCCGGAAAAATGGGGTTATCTTATACGCCGGGTCGACTTAAGTACCACAATTTATAGTATGTTGATGGCCTCTAGTTATGCTCTTCCTCATAAGAGGAAACATTCTTTCTGTATCCATCCCATCAAAACCTTTCGTAATTTTGAAGACCTTGGTCACCTTTTTCAAAAGATAAAAGACCTAGTCGGTCAATCCATTCCTGATATGCTATTCCATTTCTGGGGAGGCAGTGGTGTGGTGGTATTGTCACTGGGCTCATATTCCAGAGACCCAGGGTAATGTTCTGGGGACCTGGGTTTGAATCCTGCTTTGGCAGACAATGGAATTTGAATTTAATAAAAAATCTGGAATTAAAAAGTCTAATGATGACCAAGGTTAAGTGAGTGGGCACAGACCTGGTAAATGGGATATAAAATGTGAAATTGTCTTTTTTGACAGAAAAATAAAGAAGACGCATATTATCTTAATGGTGAGAGATTGCAGGACTCTGAGATGCAGAGGGATCTGGGTGTCCTAGTGCATGAATTACCAAAGGCTAGAATGCAGGTGCAGTAAGTAATTAGGGAATCTAACAGAATGTCATTATTTATTGTGAGGGGAATTGAATACAAAAGTAGGGAGATTATGCTTCAGTTATACACGGCATTGGTGAGGCCACATCTGGAGAACTGTGTACAGTATTGGTCTCCCTATTTAAGGAAGGATTTAAATACATTGGAAGAAGCTCAGAGAAGGTTCACTAAAGTAATACCTGGAAGGGTGGGATGTCTTATGAGGAAAGGTTGGACAGGCTAAGCTTGTATCTGCTGGAGTTTAGAAGAGTAAAAGGTGATTTGATTGAAACATATAAGATCCTGAGGGCTCTTGATAGAGTGGATGTGGAGAGGGTGTTTCCTCTTGTGGAGGAGAATTTGCAGGTGGGTTCTTTGTGTCTGCTGCCCTTGTCCTTCTGGATGGCAGCGGTCATGGATTTGGAACGTGCCGTCAAAGGATCCTTGGTGAGTTCCTACAGTGAATCTTGTAGATGGTACAGTGTGGTGGAGGGAGTGAATGTTTGTGAACGGGGTGCCAATCAAGCGGTTTGCTTTGTCCTGGTTTTGTGAAAGGGAAATCATGGGCAGCATTTTTAGGTTGGTGTGCCGGTGCAAGCGGTGGGTCCAGGATTGGCTGGGGAACGGACTGCCGACTGCAATCAGCCCCCAACTGTGATTTCACACTGGCTGGCCAATTAATGGCCAGCGTGAATTGTGCGCTGAATTGCTCTCTGTTGGGGGTGGTAGGAGGGTGGATGCTGACATAAGCACAAGCGCGAGCGAGTGCTGAATGAATGCCCCTTGAAGGCAGAGAGCTGCCGCAAGGAGCTGAAGACTAGAAAATAGTTAAATAAAGCTTGTAAAATGAGGAAAAAGATGTCCAAGCATCACAATCAGTCACCTGAACATATACATGATAAAAGTGCTGTCCATAGTTTTTTATTTTTTAAACTTAATAACAGAAATCTCATCCCGCCCTTGGATGAGGTTTCATGAAAAATGCAAAGACCACCTGGCCGATTCGCCTGTCTGCCAACCATAAGGTTGGACGGACCATGAAAAATCAGAGACAATTACAACTTTAATGACGTTAATAGGCCTCTTAATTGTCGGCGGGCGCGATTCCGACTTTTGCGCACACCCGCCGACCGAAATATCATGTGAGTGTGGGATGACATCAAGCCGCTCACCCAACATCATCCCATGCAATTTTGCATCCAACCTGGTTGGGCGCGCACCCACACGCTGACCTAAAAATTCTGCCCCATGTTTAACCAATTTATTGGAGTTCTTTGAAGAAGTAACATGTGCTGTGGATAAAGGGAACCGTTGATGTACTGTTCTTAGATTTTCAGAAGGCATTTGATGAGGTGCCACATCAAAGGTTATTGCTGAAAATAAATAGAAGATTGGCTAGCTAACAGGAAACAAAGAGTAGGCACAAATGGGTCATTTTCCGGTTGGCAGGATGTGATGTGTAGTGTGCCACATGGATCAGTACTGGGCCCTTAACTCTTTCTAATTTATATAAATGATTTGGATGAAATGGTTGCTAAATTTGCTGATGATACAAAGATAGGCAGGAAAGTAATCTGTGAAGAGGACAAATGGATATAGATATGTTAGGTGAATGGGCAAGAATCTGGCAAATGGAGTACAGCATGATATGGGAAAATGTGAGGTTGTCCATTTTGGCAGGATGAATAAAAAAGCATATTACCTAAATGGTGAAAGATTGCAGAACTCTGAGATGCAGACAATCTGGGTGTCCTGGTGCATGAATCACAAAAGGTTAGTGTGCAGGTACAGCAAACCATGAGCAAAGATAATAGAATGTTACCATTTATTGTGAGGGGAATTGAATACAAGAATAGTGATGTTCTGCTTCAGTTATACAGGGCATTGACGAGGCAACATCTGGAGTTCAGTACTGGTCACCTTATTTAAGAAAAGGTGTAAATGCATTGGAAGCAGTTCAATGAAGGTTACTAGAGTAATGCCTAGAATGGGTGGGTTGCCTTATGAGGAAAGATTGAACAGGCTAGGCTTGTATCCGCTGGAGTTTAGAAGAGTAAGAGGCAACTTGATTGAAACATATAAGATCCTGAGGGGTCTTGACGTAGTGGATGTGGAGAGGGTGTTTCCTTTTGTGGAAGAATCTAGCACTAGGGGTCACTGTTTAAAATAAGGGATCACTTATTTAAAACAGAGATGAGGAAAAAATTGCTTTCTCAGAGTGTTAAGAGACTTTGGAATTCTCTTTCTCAAAAAGTGGTTGAGGTAGAGTGTTTGAATATCTTTAAGGCAGAGGTAGATAGGTTCTTGATAAGCAAGAGGGTGAAAGGTTATCGGGGGTAGGCAGGAATGTGGAGTTGATGTGAAAATTAGATCAGCCATGATCTTATTGAATGGCGGAGCAGGCCCGAAGGGCCAAATGGCCTACTCTTGTTCCCAATTCATATGCTTATATGTTGTATGTTTGTATGACCATCCCAAGGGTACACCCCAACTTTCCCCAGTACTGGTGCCAGTGCCCCGCAAACCAGAACCTACTTCTCCCACATCAGTCTTTGAACCACATATTCATCTCTCTAATTTAATGTACCCAATGCCAATTTGCACGTGTTTCAGGTAATAACCCAAAGATTATTACCTTTGAGGTTCTGCTTTTTGATTTAGTGCCTAGCTCCTCATGCTCCTTATGCAGAACTTCTTTCCTAGTTCTACCTATGTCATTGGTATGAACATGGACCACAACAACTGCATCTCCCCTCCTCCCACTCAAGTTTCTCTCCAGCCCTGAGCAGATGTCCTGAACCCTGGCACCAGGCAGGCATCTGGACTCTCATTCTTTGCCGCAGAGAACAATGTCAATCCCCCTTACTATACTGTTCTCTACTACCACTACATTCTTCCTTGCTACCCCCACTTGAATGGCTTCCTGTACAATGGCTCCATTGTCAGTTTGCTCATCCACCCTGCAGCCCTCACTCTCTTCCAGGGAAACTGAGAGAGCATCAAACCATTGCAAAGGCTGACACTCCTGCACTCCTGCCCTCTGGGTCCCCTAACCTGCCTCACTCATAGTCACACTCTCCTGTCCAGGATCACTGACCAAATCAGAAGAACCTATCCTAAGTGGTGTGACTGCCCCTTGGTACAAAGCATCTAGGTATCTTTCCCCCTCCTTGATGTATCACAGTGTCTGCAGCTCAGCCTCCAGCTCACTGAACCTGAGCTGAAGCTCCTCGAGTCACAAACACTTAATGCACACATGTTTGCCCTGGCTCACACTGGCATCCAGGAGCTCTCATATGCTGCAGCTTTCACACTTCACCTGTCTTGCCACCCATAATGTGTTTTAATTAATTACTGAATTATATTATTCGCTTATTTTCTTTTTTTATATGTTTTATTAACTTTACAACAAGTTTGTACAATATTTTAAACCTTAGGACTGGAATAGAATTTAACCACTTACCGGATACTCATGAAACAGCTAGCTCCTTTGTCTGTAGTAGAGTAAGAAACAACTCCTACAGGGTGAAAAAGGTAGCAAAAGCAAAAGGAAAACAAAAGAAAGGAACTCTGCCTCCCGTCCTAACCTAACTTCCCCACTCACCAAACTCCCAAGTATGTACTCAGTGCCAAAGCTGCACTCGTTTGCCATTTGCCATTTTGCCATTTTAGTAATGCCTTTGCTATCTATCTTCCCCAGATTCTTTTAAAATATGTAGATGCAATCCATCTTATCCTTATCCTCCTTGAGCTGTCTGGTTTATTCAACATTCCTTTTTTTGTCTTAAATGCACTTATCTCATTGCTTCTTTCATCATTCAATGTCATGTCTACCTGCTCTATCTCCCAGTAAATACTGGAACAACCTAGCTCTTTAATATTCCTGCCATCTTTATCATTACCTGTGGTATCATCCTGTCCATCCCCTAATGATTCCATTCCCATCACAGCCTTCCCTTTTCATTGATGTGCCTGTAAAATATTTTACTATTTTGTTTTATATTCCTTGACTATTTAATTTCATAGTTCCTCTATGCCTTCCCAATTGTTTTCTTTTTTACTTTTCTCCTAATCTCTTCATATTCTCTCATCATACACTCCTCTGTTGTCTATGTAGTTAATGTATGCCTCTTTCTTTACCCTCAACTGTTCCCTTATGTTATTATACAACGATATTTGCTTTGTTCTTTCCTTTCAGTGGAATATATTTTTTTCCTGCACTCTGTTGAACACAGTTTTAAATGTTTCCCATTGTTGTTCCAAATCACTATTTGACAATATTGTTGCCCATTTTATTTTCCCAAGTTCTATTCTTAGTCCCTTAAAATCAGCTCTTCTCCTATCTATTAAGCTGGTTTTCGTCATATTTATGGTTTTCTCTATCATCATCATAATGTATATTATATTAGGGTCATTATTGTCTAAATATTGCCCTACTTTTACTTCTCTTACCTGCTTTGGTTCTTTCTCCATTGCTAAATCCAATAGTGAATCTTATTTTGCCTTACGATCTGAAATAAATACTTACCCATTGATTTACGTGTTTGGCAAACTAGTTGTACTGTAGGCTGACCAGCTTGACTGGCACCAATAGTTAGTGCCAAAGATGCCCTGAGCCTGTGTATCTGTTGCATATGAAGAGCTCTAGACATTCATATTTAAAATCACTGAGAGCATTGGTGGAAATGCCTACAATCACAATACTTTTAAATAAGCTTATGGTAAGTGTACAAAATGACTGGGATGTCCACCAGAGACCTTTTAGATTCCATTGGATTGACTTTTGGACTCCATTGGGGTCAGGATCAGAGGTGGCTTGCATGCCAGTTCCCCAGCTCCATCCCGCCTATGGGCCATTTTTGCAGAGGCTGGATGAGCGGATGGCAGGTCTATCCACCCTCACATGGTGGGTAGTCAAAATAGTTCATTTAGGGCTTATTGGGACATTTTTAAAATTTGAACATCACTGGCAAGGACTGCATTTATTGAGGCTTCCTAGGTCATTTCAGAGGGCAGTTAAGAGTCAGCTACATTGCTGCGGGTCTGGGGTCTTATGTAATCCAGACCAGGTAACGTTGGTAGATTTCCATCCCTAAAGGACATTAGTGAACCAGATGGGGTTCTAACAGTTTCATGGTCATTAATAATGAGACTAGAGTTTTATTCCAGATTTATTAATTATTTGAATTTAAATTCCTCCAGCTGCTGTGGAGGAATTTGAGTTTATGTACCTGGGCCATTACCATACACCTTTGGATCCTAATCCAATAACATTACCACTATGCTACCACCATCCCAGATTAATTTAAAGGATGCCAACTGTCATTTTCTATTTGGTCTCCAGGTCCCTGCAGGTGATGGGGACCAATTTAACTGCTGGGAGGGATCCTCCCAGTGGCAGAACAGGGTGCCAGTTCTCCTGAGATATCTAGAGGCACTCCCCGTCTGCCTGGGTGTAGAAGCAGCAGCCATAAAATGGAGATTATGACCCAACTCTGGAGTTATACTTGAACTTTAACAACAGAAACCAGTGCTAATTTCTGGATATAAATGTGCAATGTATATACAGCATAATCAACCCTCTTCCAAACTAGTTGTGTTCGGTATGAACTGATGCTTTAATAATGGAAAAAGTTACATTGATTTATTTTCCTTATAAATTCTTAAAATGTGGCCAAGGTAGTATTTATTGGCACCCCTAGTTGCCCTTTAGAAAACAGTAGTGGCCCTCTTCTTGAACCACAGCAGTCCATGTGTTGAAGGTGCTGCTATAGGCAGGAAAGTTACAGAATTTTGACTCAATGACAATGAAGGAGCAGTAACATAAGACCAAGCCAGGAGGATATGTGACCTGGAGGTGATGGTGCTCCAATGCAGCTGCTGCCCTTGTCCTAGGTGGTGGAGGTCACAAGTTTGAAAAGTGCTGAAACCCTGGTGAGCTGCAGTGGTACATCTGTAGATAGTACACACTGGTATATTTATCAGTGATAATATGACAATATTTAATAACTTGATTGCATATCCTCCCACATAGAAACTGCACACGGAAACTAGCCAGTTATTAGGCTATTTTGAAAATGAAATCAATCAAATTGTAGCATCTTGTTATTTAGATAACAGAGATGTTTAGCAGACTCAAGACTCAGATGAATTAGGGAAGCGTGCTGTGTATTTACTAAATTGCATGATTTTAAACAATTCACAATTGCTGCAGCTCAGAAGCATGTATCAGTGTAAGCTCTCTGTATAAAACAGCTGTTTCTATAAGAAAAGTCGTAATGAAAGCGCATAATCCTACCTCTGCATCAAAAAGAATTATAGTGGGAAAATTGAAATGCCAACAAGATTTATATTTGATGATTGCTTAGGCTTGAATTCTCGCTCATAAATACCTTATCAAGAATAGAAGATTCTTTCAATGAATCCAGATACAAACAACAAAAGAATCTTAACCTTTTGCTTTACATAAAAAACATTTAATCAAGGATTGGATATAATAGTCGAGTTCAGTGTACTTTTTTCTTGTCTTATTTTTATAACATTAAAAAAATTTAAATATGGTTTACTGTAAGGCTAACTACTTCACGTATCAAGTCGAATGTAACAACTATTGCGAGCATTGGTCTAGCACACTGTAAGCTCGACTTGTTAGTGATATGTGTTGTTCTATTTACCTCTATGCTCCAATACAATGGAGGCAATTTTAATCCAATGCACCTGGTTGAAACTGGGCAGGCAGGTAGTTAAAATGCCCAGGTGATTTATTCATTGATTTCCCTCCTGCTATGCGACAATCCTGATTTTCACCTGCTCTTTCGATCAAGTAGTAAAGACACTTGCTAGAAAGCATCAGAGTGAGTCCTTTGTTAAATATGTAGATCAGTGATTGATGGCTCTCCCATCAATGTGGAGGGGGAATACTGCCAGTCTCCAGACTCAGCTGGGGAGAAAATGCCTGTAGCTTCTAAAAATGGCCCCCAAGTGGGGCCTAAATTGGCCAAATTGGCTACCCATATTCTATGGAGCTGGTTGCCAATTCTCATGGTAGCCCACCCCTAGGAAACCCACCTGGGGGCAGTATTGGGGAGCCTTCTGAATGAACAAAAATCTGAATTTCCCCATCCCTACCATCCCACCCACTCGTGTCCATGGTATGAGTGCACCTGAAGCCTAGTCCAGCATTCAGTTTTAGAAGAACAGAAATTTCCTCCAACTAAATATTAGGAAGACTAAAGCTATTGTCTAGCCATCAACTCCATCGTTCTCCCTGATAATTGCCTGAGTCTGAATCAGACTGGCTGCAAATCTAGCCCTGTATTCAACCCTGAGATGAGCTTCTGATCACATATCCATGCCATCACTTAAACTGCCTCTTTCCACTTCCATAACATTGCCTGACTCTGCACATGTATTGATTCATTTGCTGCAGTAACCCTCATCCATATCTTTGTTACCTCTAGAATTGAGTGTTCCAAACCATTCCTGGCCAGCCTACCCTATACTATCCTCTGTAAACTTGAGGCAATCCAAAACTTTGTTACCCATGCCCTAACTCATGCCCTTTCACCATTCACCCCTATACTTGCTAACCTACATTTGCCCCAAGTTAAGGATTACCTCAATTTTAAAAAGTTTCCAAATTTCTCCATGGCCTCATCCCTCCCTATCTTTGTAGTTCCCTCCAGCCTCATAAGATATCTGTGCTCCTCTAATTCTGGCCCCTTGAGAATTCCCAGTTTTAATTGTTCCACTATTGGTGACCCTGCCTTCAGCTGCCTGGGCCCTAAGTTTTGGAATTCCCCCCGAAACCTCTCTAGCTCTCTTTCCTCCTTTAAAGCAATCCTTAAAACCAACCTCTTTGACCAGGTTTTTTGTCATTTCTTTGTCCTAATAACATGTTATGTGGCTCTATGCTACATTTTGGTTTCTAATGGCCCTGTGAAGTCTCTTGAGAAGTTGTATTATGCTAAAGGCATTAAAAATGTACAAGTTGTTGCTCTCTCAGAGTACATGGTCAAAGTATATTCAAGTCAGAGATTTAAGGGTGTTAAGGAAATGAAGCGTTAAGGGGACAATGTGGGAAAGTGAAGGTAGAAGATCAGCTATGTTCTTGTTGAATGGTGCAGGAGACTCAAAGGCCTGGATGGCCCACTCCTATTTCTTAAGTTCTATGTTATACATTATTTGCCAGCCATGAGCTCAATCTCCCACCACATTGAAATCCTTGTTCCAAGGTCCAGCCCACTTCCCTGATCCAGGGAAGTTATTAACTCCCCGTCCTCCCCCTTGGTGTTATAGGTTTTGTAAAGTGTGGGCAGAGATTCTGGCCTTTACAAGACAAATTTGGAAATCCTGAAATCCCCCCCCAATCTGCTTTTTTCCCCATGGTTTCTACAGGACCTCAATCAGTGTTTATAACAGAAATCTGGTGGCATCCTTAAGGAAATTTTGGGGCCAGTAAGTTCCACTTCTGCTGGTGGAAATACAAGTGCTCTTACTCAAAAACATTAATCATCTGCTGTTTTTGTATTCGACCATTGGCAAGTATGATAAAAATGTCAATCAAAGTTTCTCTTGGTGATGGCAAACATACATATAAAATAAGGTTTTATCTTTTTTATGTGTGCAGAAATTCATCGGCTTTATGAGCACACAAACCAACCTGGAATCAGTCAGTTCAATGAGAAATTTTGCTTCTCTGTATAAGCTGACATTCAGATTGTGCTCCCAGTCTTTTATCCTCATATTAGTCCACCTGGTCTCCTTTGCTTTCTTTGCCAAATACTGCAGGAGAATCAACACATTTGACATATAACTGTTGGCCTTTTAATTTAATGCTGAGCTAAAATGGCAAAAGTCTCTTCTGCATTTCAACCACCAAATTCCATCTTGACTTTGAAACATTTTAAAATATCTATTATTCATTATTTTTTAAACAGGCTTGTGATATTTTAATTCATACAATATAAATACTATTTACCAAGGAATTACTTAAACAAGTGATTAACAATGGCATTTGCAGGATAATTAACACATTATAAGCTAAAGAGAGATCTCTAAGTACATTAAGGTTGTCTGTATATTTGATCTGTATGGAGTGATGTGTGATTGGCAAATCCAAGTTACACTATTTGCCTTTCCTACTTTGCTCTTTAGCAAAGAAGCTCTGTACATCTGCTGCAATACCCATGTGCAAACGTCAATCACAACCATCCGAATATTGATTAAATTTCCAAGTTAAGAGAGGGCCGATAGGACCATCTGCTAACATGAAAACCCATGACAGTGAAGATCATTAAGTTATCAGCCTCAGAGGGGAATTAGTGGGTGAATGTGGAATTCTAATGTGCTGTTAAATCAAAACAAAACAGGTGAAATGGCTATATTACTATTGAAGAGAACATAGTTCATATTGAATTGCGCTGCCGTCAAGCATGGGTTATGGACCCCAATTTGGCCCAACTTTGGGGAGAAATTCAGTTTTTAAAGTGTCTGGAAGTACATTGGATTGTTGTTGTGGTGAGTTCCTGCAGCTGATCGGAATTATTGCTGCATCCTCACAGGAAGGGCAGAGGCTTAAGTAACCTGTCCACATAAAGGTTGTACCAGATATGGGACTGCAGTTGCAATGCTGCTGGGTCTGCAACACTACAGGGAAATGGAACAGAAGCTGCAGAGAGGGCGAGATCTGCCCCTTACCTTTTCCTGAGTTGGTTCTGGATTTCTCCATGCTCCATGTTAGTAACAGATGGCTGCCTGGCAGGCCAGCCAATGTACCCCACATCTCTGTGTGCAAGCCCATCAGCGTTCTCCTGTAAGCTGTCCCACTGATGTCCACATTTTAGCAGGACTCATCTGTGAATTCACCATCTGATGAACTGGTAAATGAACCATCTTTATTCCTGGCCTGACCTCAGGCCACTCGTGCCTAGTGGTTCATCATGTGCTGAACCCAACTCGATACTAGTTTCGAAGGCATGTGCAGTCCCAATATATCTCTTCATCTCTGTTGCTCTCTCTTCTCCTGGGGCTCCTGTGACTAGGCAGGTGGAAATTCTTGGGTGCCTGAAAGCAGGAGCTCAGAAATGGAAGGTTAGGGTGAGGCAGTTGTGATTGGGTGGAAAGCAAGATATCCATTGTTAAACCATTTGTTGCTTGCACCTCATGTCAGATCACAGATTGAGGTTGTGCTGGGGGTTGAAAAAGGGAACAAGGCAGGAACATGCCATGTACCTCAATGTTCTCTGTAATGCCAGCCTCTGTTACAAGCAGCTCTATGATGCTGAGAGCCATCGCCTCCATTGGGCTCAGGAGATGCAGGCATCCTTGCCTCCCATTGTTCTCTGACCCCTACTATTGTGTGCCACCTTGTCAAACAAGGGAAAGGGAAGAATATCAGTGATGGTGTAACATTGTGGGTGGAATCGCCCCAGATTTGCACTAAGTGCAGTAACAGGGGTGGGGGTGGTTGGTTTACCGCCGGCCGCATTGGTGGCTTTTTATCCCATAACATCCCAAACCCATTGCATCAATTATACATTCCTGGGAAACACATAATTTTGATGGCGTGCAGGCACCGATCTGCCCGCCACGCCATCACCTTACTGCTTCATCACGCTGAGTGCCACATTTAGAGTGCAGCTGCACCCACACCTCTCAGTGTTTCCAGCCCAGTGATACTGCAAAGAAGACATGGCTCCAAAAGGCAAGAAGACTGCACCCCTCCCCCCACCCCCCCACCGATTTAGTGACACATCCATCAAGCACTTTTTGGATGCCGTGGAGGCCCGCTGTGATGTTCTCTACCCCCACTCCCAGACCCAGCCACAGGAGGGGCAGAAACATTACCACCCCAGCTTGGTAGGCAATGGCAGTGGTGATCAGTGCCAATGCTGCACAGAAGAGGTTGGCCATCCAATACAGATAGAAGATGAATGATCTTGTCCGTGCCACCAGGGTAAGGCAGCCATCTCACCACTCTAAACTCACCCATTCACAAGCCCATCACACATTCACTGGCATCTCACTCACTGCCAGCTCAAGGGACATCACCACCCATTCTCAGAAACACACATTCACATCTCCATCTGGCCTCATCTCCTCTGGAGACTGCCTCCTCAGCCCTCAGCATCTTGAGGCCACTTGCACAGATCAACATGTGTCTTCACACACACCCTGGGGTACCCCCTTCCCCAGTATACCACTTGCCCTGCAGCCTCTTCCCTTGCCTGAGGCCACTTCTCTCCCTTTCCCAAGCAAACCCTAGCCCTGCAGCCATTGATAAGCCGCTCCCACGTTATGGCTGGTCTAGTAGGTAGAGACCGGCCCCAGACCTCCCTAAGAGTGATGTGGTGCTGTGTGCAAAGCCTGGAGCTGATGGCTGCAAGTGCTGTTCAAAGCAAAGTAGGCAAATAAACTTCAAAGTCCCAAGCAAAGTGCAGCTCACCTGGTGCACGTTGCTTATGTACAGTTGTGAAACACATTGTTGTGCAATCATGCTGTCGTGCTCGGATGATCCAGCGTGGGGGGGATGATTCTGGTGAGCTGGGCTTATAATGATATTCAGATGTATTATAACGAGGGTCCCAACTCCTGTCAGTGGAAAACATGGCCCGTCATTGACAGGTAGCGTGGATGTTTGCAAACTGGTTTCACGACATTGTGAAACTGATTTTTGGCCTTATCACCATATTGACTGCTCATGCCGCCAAATACGCTCGACGCCAGTGGGCACAGAAGATTCCATCCTATGTTTGGGTGATATGCCTGCCATAGCTGAATAGTTGGAATTCATGTGGAGGCAGCAAGAGATGGGCTGGCAGCATTGATAGATATGTGAGGTAGTGTATTTGGATGTTCAGTGTGAGTCCTGAGTGCCAGGTGCTGTTGCTAGGTGAATGATAGGGCATAAGAAAATGGTGGCATGGTGGGTGGAGATATTCTTTGAAGGTATATTCCTTGACCTTGACCACATGTGTGAGTTCATTAGACTTCTTGTGACAGTGCTGACATGTCCTCAGGGCCTGAATCAGGAAATTGACCTTCCTTGGCCACCTGCTCCCAATCTCTTCTGTAGGTGGTCCTTGAGGGTGTCCAGTCCTCCAACGAAACCATGGTGTCTCTCCTTTTATCCATTTGCACCACTAAGGCTCTGAGTGCTGTATCCATGACAGTCCCCCCTCTCTGCCCTGAGGTCCATTTCCCTTGTTTAGAATTGCAGCTGTAGTATTCAGCAGCAGCCTCTTGTCACTCAGTGCAGCTTCCCTTTATGTGCTCATCCATATCGGTACAAACATGCAGCCTGGGTTGTTGCCAGAGTTGGTGATTATGGAGCGGGGTCAGTAATTGCTGAGAAGACAGGGTCCCCCACGATCACAACAGTGATTGTGGGGGATGGTCGTTGATCACAGTGGTTGTCAGTGTTTGCAGCTGAGGCAGCGATTGTGGGGAGGGGAGGGGTCAGTGATCACAGGGATAGCCTATGATCTATGGAGTTGTTCAGTGATCGCAAGGTGATCCAATCCCATGGGAACAGTCTAATTGAGTGGATTCCTAAACAGGTTTGCTTGGAGGTATGGGGGAAGATATTCTTCCTTCATCCAATGGCAGTCTCCTCCTCCCTTTAGCTTCAGGGTTCCCAAGACTTGGAAAACCTGGCCAGTCAGTGGTCAAACAGGAAGAGTAATAACATCTAAGGATATTTTTCTATCATTTCTTTTCGCATAGATTCAAGTATCTTTCCTATCACTGACATTAAGTTGCCAGCATGGCAGTTGCGATTGAAAGGAAAAAATAATTGACAACTTGCAAAATGATAAGAGGATAAACCCCCAGATCCAATGGAATGCAACCATCACAGGGATGGCCTATGATCTATGGATTTGTTCAGTGATCACACTGGGTATCTTCCCTACCACCGACATTAAGTTGCCAGATCTATGCTTCCCATGTCTTTTTCTATCTCCCTTTTGGAATTAGGAACAATATTAGGAACAATAGGAACAATATATTAGCTGTCTGCGTAGTCTTCTGTCACAATCCCCTCTTTTATGGGTCTTTTTTATATATAGATTTGTGCCTCTGCTACCTCCTCCCTAATTTCTTTGCGTATAGTAGGTTGCATTCCATTGTGTTCTGGCAGTTCATCCTCTTATAATTTTGCAAGTTGTCAATTATTTTTTCCCTTTCTATCACAACTGCCATGCTCAGTAGAAGCATCAGGATAGTGGATATTGTGGACTGTAAGATCATACTTTGTGAAAGTGGCCAAAAAACCTGTTAACATGTGACTTTGGGCATTTAAACTGTGGACAGAATTCGATTCTGTGGCCAATATTTAGATAAACATGGACTTGAATAAAGGTATTTTGTACCACCTGTAAATTTTACGTATCACACTTGAGCATTTGAGGAATACTGGATCTCTAGACTGTTGGTCCCTAAGTGCAGTATTAAACAAGGGGAATATTTGAGCTCAAGCTGAGGCAAGATAAGAGTGAATGTTCATTGTCAACTGCCATTGTATTGTGTGGTCTGGGGCCTAGAAGCGTTAACCTGCAGTCAAGTGAGTGAAACTAACTTTCAGGAACTGCAGCATATAATGCACTGAACAAAACAATTCCAGCAGAGAAACATCTGAAATACCAAGAAACACCTAGAATATCTGAAACAGCTGAACCATCATAGCTGAAAGTTTTCTAATGCACCAAAAGTATTGTACTTGCTCCAGATCCCAACTCCAATTGAGAAACAATCTCCGCTTTGTAGCTTCATGGGAATCCTTTGTTTCTAAAAGACATTCACTCTAACTAAAGTATCAGCTCAACTGAGAAAACGTCAGGCCTGCACCAACATAAAGATTGAATTATAATTTCCATTTTTATAATTGCGATTTTAACTTTATCTGTATCTAATCTATGCATGCATAATAGTGTGAATGAGGCGAGTGATTGAAAAGTTGTGTCTTAAAAGTCTGTGGCAAGTGTGGGATAATAAATAACCTTTTTAAAATCACCATGACTGCTGGAATTTATTTTAAATGAGATAAAATCATCCTGAGGGTAAGGAAATATACACACAGCACCTGCAAATATTCTTTCTAATCTCATCCTCTAGCAAAGTGTCTATTTTGTTATGTTCTTTATTAAAAGCTGAGGTAAAATTGATATTCCATACTTCTGCCATTTCCTATCATTACTCTGAGTTTGTCTTGCTTATCCTTTAGTGACCCTAATTTTCTTTTTGTTATTTATGTGTATTTATTATTTCTTTATATGTTCCTTGTCATTGCAATTTCTCCTTGTCTTCCTGATGACTTTCCTAATTTTTCTTCTATATCCTTCTAATCCCTTTTGTCCTCGCCTTTACTAACCAATTCTTCATTTCAGGAAATTGTGCAGCACCGCCTGTGATCTTTCGTTTGCCAAAACTAATAGTTGGAAAATCATGGGTAATTTCCTGATTATGTGCCAGTGTGGACTGGGGAATCTCCCCTTACGATTTTGGTTTTTGTAACACATATTAGGTACACAAATATGGCAGAAAACTGACAATCCAATATTATCTTGATCCCATTTGTTGCTGATCACAGCTTATTTATTGATGGTAGCCTACCAGTGAGTTATAAATCAAGACTCTCAGTTCTCAACTTAGTTCTGTATTTTCAGTTTTCTTTAGTATAGTAATAGTAAAAAAAATCTACTTTTGAGAAGCCGATATCTGTAAAGCCCTGTGATTTTTCACAATTATCAAATAGAATTTGTTACGACCACAGCCAATGTTATTTGCTGAGCAAACCAAATCCTCGAGGGAAGCTTGTCTTACTGATCGTAACCTTTTTTATTGTATTTTGAAAATGAGGGAAAGAACTACTGATACCAGAAGAATAAAAGCCCAGTAACAATTTTAGGGTTTTAAAATTAAAGATTTAATAACAAGTAGTAAAAAAACTTAAGTACACAAGATTAAAGTTACACAGTTAAAACAATCTTACAAAACATCTCACACCCACCTAAAAAAACCCACTTGATCAGAACACACAAGTAAACTACTTGGCAACAGATCCCTTATAGATTGTTAACCATGAAAATCCAGTAACATTACCCAAGGCAAAGAATTGCTTTCACTTTAGCAAAGGTATACCACAACACTTCGCACTCTCTTCCATTCTGCTGTGGAAATGCAACAAAATTCAGAAAACAAACTGCTTTCTGAGATAAAGACTTCTTTGCAGAACACCTTCGGTCTGTCCACAAGCATTACCCAGACCTACCTGTCGCTTGCCATTTCAACACTCCACCCTGCTCTCATGCCCACATGTCTGTCCTTGGGTTGCTGCATTGCTCCAGTGAAGCTCAACGCAAACGAGGAACAGCACCTCATCTTCCGCCTAGACACTGTACAGCCTTCCGGACTGAATATTGAGTTCAAAAATTTTAGATCTTGAACTCTCTCCTCCATCCCCGCCCCCCCTACAGTTTCTTGCCCCTCCTTTTTGTTTTTTCCAATAATGTATATAGATTTTTCTTTTCCCACCTATTTCCATTATTTTTAAATGTATTCCACCCATTGTTTATTTCTACCTTTTAGTATTCCCCCACCCCCACTAGAGATATCTGTTCCTTATCTGTCCTGTCTTCTACTCTTAATTAGCACATTCTTTTAGATAATATCACCATCTTCAACAACTCTTTGTTCTTTTGTCTGTGACAGCTTTTGGTTATCTCCACCTATTACTGACTGCTTGTCCCAACAACCCCCCACCCCTTAAACCAGCTTATATTTCACCACTTTCCTATTTTTACTTAGTTCTGTTGAAGGGTCATGAGGACTCAAAATGTCAACTGTGCTCTCCTCCGCCAATGCTGCCAGACCTGCTGAGTTTTTCCGGGTATTTCTGTTTCTGTTTTTGTTTTGGATCTCCAGCATCTGCAGTTTTTTGCTTTTATCTCTTTTTTATTTCTTCTCTGGTCGCACTGGATGGGTGTTTCAGGTTTCACACCTTTTCTCAGCACAGACCTGGTCTCAGGACATGTCCCCACATAGCCACCATAGCTTAACTAAACATCTTTCCTTAAGCATCTTTTTTCCCATTCATCTTAGATTCCATTTCCCTAAGCATCTCTTTGAACTCAACTTTTCCAAGATATAACAATCTTTCACGTTTTACTATTGCCTCTAATTTTGGGTTAAATACGATGTAATCACCTTTCCTTATTTACTTACGAAACCTTTGTAAGTTGTAAAATTCACTTGTCACTTATAAACTCCCTTTTGAAATTTAACAGCTGAAAAATCAAGTCCCTATCAAGACCCCAATATCCCTATCTATTTGCATCACCTCATGCAAATTTTAAAACCCAACCTATTTACTCGTAAATCCACTACACCAGAGCCTCTCATTAGAAATGCATGCATCTAGCAACTTTGGCTTTCATCTCTCAGTTCCCACAGACAAGCTGTCTCTATGAACCTTCCCCCCAGTTTAATTAATTGTGGACACACACACGCAGCCTTCTTTAAGAATACCACCATAATCCCAAAATATTAAAATAATAATATCCATCTTCACAATTTGCATCAGCCTACTTTTGTTTAATATCTCTTTATCTATTTAACAACTCTATGTTACATCTGATTCACTGTGTGAAAAAACAATTTCCTATGCATGTTTCAGTTCATCAGCTTTTCTAAAGTCTTGGTCTTTTCTGTTTTCACATCAGACAGGACTGCAGCAGTTCAAGGACAATGTCCACCACCACCTACTCAGGGCAATAAATGTAGCCTTGCCAACATTGCCCACAAACTGAAAATGAATAAAATAAGCACATCGTTCCCCCCATGACAATAGGAATGTCTCTAGTTACCTTCCCATTGAAAGGACACCTGCTCCACGTATAGTGTAAGCATGCCATTGGTGAGTGGCAGCAATCCCAGAAAAACTTCAAAGCATTTGAGAACAATTATAAAATTTGAAATTGTACCAGCTCCTTTCATTCCTGAGATGTAACTGTGACTATTTATACTATTCATAGAAATGCATCAAAATCACCAAATTCCCTGCAGAGATATTAACAACCCACCTCACATATGTCATCATACATATTTTAATGAAAAAAAGGTTCAACATCAAAATAGAACATTGTCCAAACCAAGAAAAGGAATGTGCATAATAGATACTGCTTTTGCCAGAATTTTCTGCATGATTGAACTCTGGAGTTATCAGTTGGTTATTTTTGTTCATAATATGGAAATCTCTGGAACGAAGATCATAACTGCAATGTTTGGGCACTGAAGGTGCACTGCCAAGGCATACATCTAAGCTTGGTCAAAAGGAGACAAAACAGTACAACAGATGCAAGATGGTCACATTTTGGTCTGCTGGCAGCTGCTGAAGACATTGAAGAGCAGCATTGCTGATGATATGATGATAACAGTGTCTCATGCCCAAGATGGAATGTTACTCTATTGACGCTAAAAGCTGTGGCCAAGCTCCTTAACTTGGGTATCATCCATGCTATTTTACATATGCATTTGCTTGCAGAGATATTTACAACAAAGATGCCATCATGGAAAGGTATCCCTCTCCACGCACATGGATAATTCTCTCTCAAGGGCTGCAATCTGCCCTGAAAATTCTTTTATAAATCAGCAAGCTGTAGTGCAGTGCTACCACATTACTATTGATCTTCTTTGTAATACAGATTTTATATATTTAAATTGTAAAATGACTTGGCACAAATTGTTTTGAATCTTTTTTGCAGAAAATTGTATCCATAAAGCTCTGTGCACTGCTATTAATCAATTCGTTGTACAATGTATCAGCTTCTATTAGATTAAATACCTTGCAGTACAGATGCTACCTTACATTCATACAGTCATTCACTTGTAGTCTTTAAATCACCAACTCAATCATAATCCGTTATCCAATAAGATTTAGTAGCAAACTTATTTAAGGTACCTATCTAAGCGCTCACGTGACAGATACAATCCTTTATTATGTTATAAAGTGACAGATATCTGTGCAGGGAATTTCAGGTAAATCAAACAGAAGCTAAAGAGATTAGAAGCAAGGAAATTGTAAAGTTCAAACTAAAGTAAAAGCGGCTTTTAGACTGAACGTAACAAATCCTTCCTGATGCGCACTATGAAACCAGATTTCAAAACTAATTTGGTGCTTGTTTCAAGTTATATTTTCCATTCATTTTATTATAAAAATTTGACATAATCTTCAAGTACATTTTTTGGAACAAATCATTTGTAAGTCAAACTATTCAAACATAAAAGATTTTGCTGAAAAGAAATCTGCTGCAGTGAAGTGAAGACACCTGCTGCAGATCTTTATCACATGAAAATATTTTGGTTTTGGTTCACTTTTCCTCTGGTACCTTCTGTTGTCATGGACCCCCACATCATCCCTGATCAAAAGAAAACCTGTCAGGCTGCATTCCCCTTCACCCCCTCCCTGCCCCCCACCCCCCAACCCCTCCCCCCTCCCCACCCCATCCCTCACCTCCGATGGTATTCTGGATTACGCAGAAGGAAATGTGCTTCTATTGCAGGAAGGATAAGTGAAGAGACAACTTTTCCTAAGCAACACACTTATACCAGCAGCATGGCAGAGTTGTGTTCTGAAGAAGGGTCATACTGGACTTAAAACATTAACTCTGTTTCTCTCTCCACAGATGCTGCCAGACCTGTTGCTTTTTCCAGCATTTTCTGCTTTTATTATGGCTGAGTTAAGTATTTCTTTACCTAGTTATCATAGAGAGCAAACATCTTATATCCAGTCATCAGAGATCACACATGGGTTCACTGGGGAATTAAGGGCAGCCTAGACGTGGCTTCCCTTGTGTGTGCCAGCTAATGTCATCATGAAGGTGACCATATACCTGAAAGTGGCTTCCTGATCTGAAAAGTATGAACACATAACCAAAGATCCCTTTCATGACCAGCCAACCAAGAGTTTAGCTTGCCATATTTATCAACTAAACAGCGAGGTTATATCTAGATCAGGCTTGTCCAACATACAGGCAGGCTAGATGTGGCTCTTGAAACCTCCCTATGGAGCCCTGGAGTCAGTATTCAAAATGCCTATCAAAAAGGTAAGTTTGAATGGATGATTCTGCATGTAACTTCTGCTCCAATCACAGGCCGTTTCTGTCTCGTGTTTGGTGCTAATAGGCAGTGAACTTATCAGCAGCAGATGAAGGAGAGATACAGCATCTAATTGGAAGAGCAGCGAACACCGGCAGGGTTGAGTGTGCTGAGGACTGCGGGGCTGAGGGGAGCAATGTTCCAGCAGGGGTTGGAGCCCAGGGAGCCAAGGTGCAGTAGAGCTTTGGTCTGGGACTAAGGTATGGTGAGGCTGGAGTCCGGGGATCAAACTACAGCGGGCCCAGGGAGGGTGATGTTGCATCAAGCCCAGGAAGGAGACGAGACTGCGGTGAGTATGTATATGTGTGCATGTGGTGTGAGGGGTGGGAGTGAGATACTGGGTGAAGGAGTAAGTGGGAGGGTGGGAGTGAGTGTCTGCCTTACTCCTAGTCTCAGGTTTCTCACTTACTCTCACCACCACACGCCAAAAGATACACACGCACCCGCTCACCCTGGGTGTGGGTAGCTGAGCACCCTGAGGCTGGGAGTGAACCGGACATACAAACTCTGGCCCTTTCACACTCTGGTCATCTTTATGAATTACTCTTTTTTAACTTAACAATTTTATTGCTATGACATTATTTTATTTTTCTTAATATCCCAACTTTTTTTTAAATTCAGTTTATTGTTGTGCCAAACATCATTGTTATGACACAGCTGATGGTAAATGCTGAGCTGATGAAATCCCAGAGGGAAACTTGAAACAGCTGCCGCAACTGTTTTGCAATTTGTATTTTTATTTCGAAACGCGTGCCTTGAATTCTGTAGTCATAAGTCCACAAAGTCTTAGAGATTGTTCACAAAACTAAATTAAACATTTATTAATAAAAGAAATTTTTTTAAGCACATACACAGATCTACAAATTACTAATACTATTACTACTACTCATAATAGTAATCTAGCTCCCAGATACACTTCTGTTATGGCAACAGTAAAAAAACATAGGGCCAGAATTTTCCCGTTGGCATGCAGGGGCGGGCCCTGCATGTCCGCACGTAAAATGATGCACGGTGATGACGAGCGAGCATCCTGACGCCACCACGCGCCATCACGATATTTCATTGGGCGGTCGCATGTTGATCACTGATGCGCACCCACCATTAATTAACAGGCCACTTAAGGCCCTTGAGGCGCCATTCGATGGTGATTTTTTGGCACCTGTGCAATCTTCAAGTTGGTGCACAGGTGCAACGGCAGGCGGGTAGGATACATTTATATAAACCTCATCCATGGGCGGGATGGATAAGAGGGCTCAGTGGGGTCGCGAGTGTGCTCTGTCAAATATTGATGCTTCAAAGTTACTGATACTTGTCTGTGAAATGTGCAATACTTCAAAACACATACCAGCTGCTTGGTCTGGACTCACAACCTTCAGGTCAACACTCTGCAGTGAGGGATATTTTTTCGGCCTGCAGGTTTCAGGAAGCCTTTCCTTAGCCTGGGAATGGGAGATGAACTCTCCATTGGAGGCACCTCCCCTGAGCAGCAATAAGTGGGGGGAGGCCAGGAGTGCATATTCAGCCTCCAGGGGAGCCACCTTTGGGAGGACAGGTGCAGGCACAAGGGGTACAGGGTCAAGAGGTAGTCCAAGGCGGAAGGGCTGCAGAAGAAGCCACTATCCTGCTACCAGGTTATACAGGCGGTGAAGCAGCTACCTCAATATGTCTAAGGCACAGTGCTGAAGGAAGCTCCGTCTCTCAAGGGAGACAGCCAACTCCATCTGTCAGATGGTAGGCCCTGAGATCTCTGCAAACAGTGTGGGTGGACACCCCATGCCAGTGGCTCTAAATATCACAGCTGCTCTCAACTTCCATGCCTTTGGCTCCTTCCAGGGGCCGGCGGGTGATCTTTGTGGTGTTTCTCAATCAGCTGTCCACACTGTGTCACGCAGGTTACAGATGCTCTGTTCAGGCATGCGTTGACATTCATCCAATTCCGTTGGGACCAGACAAGCCAAACACAGAAAGCCAGTCACTTTGTCGCCATTGCTGGCTCCTCCCACATCCAGGTTGCAATAGACTGTACACATGTGGCCATCAAGGTACCAGTGGGTGAGCCCGGTACCTTTGTCAACAGGAAGGGCTTCCACACCATGAACGTGCAGATAGTGTGTGATCACAGGATGCTGATTCTACAAGTCTGCAAGATACCCAGGCAGCTCCCACAATGCCTACATCCTCAGACACTCCCAGGTTACGAGGCTCTTCAGCGCTCCAGCCCGACTTGATGGATGGTTGTTGGGTGACAAGGGCTATCCCCTCAGAAGGTGGCTCATGACATCTCTCCATCGTCCAAGAACAGAAGCTGAGCAGCGGTACAATAGGAGCCATGCCTCCACAAGGGCTGTGATAGAGAGAGCCATCGGTCTTCTCAAGATGTGCTTCTGATGCCTGGACCACTCAGGGGGTGCACTCCAGTACCCCCCAGATCGTGTGTCGCTGGTCGCTGATAGTGGTTGCATGCTGCGCTCTGAACAGGTTCCTGTGCGTCCTACTGACATTGAGGCAGAGTTCCAGAAGATGCTGAAGACTAGTGTTACAATTACAAAGTTTACAAGGTTATATTGTTTTGGTCTTTTTAATTTAGGATAAAATGGAGGAATGAAGGGGATCCAGTAACCTGTTCTGAATTCTGCACAATAACAACCTTGGGTGGCTTGGTTATTAAAGGTTCAAGGTGCCCAAATTGTCTTACTGGGAAGGAGATGTGAGATATTGTAAACAATGACTACAGCAGGTCTACATATTTTTAATTCATTCATGGGATATGGGCTTCTCTGGTTGGGCCATCCATAGTTGTCCATCCATAATTGCCCTTGAGAAAGTGGTGGTGAGCTGCCTTCTTGAACCACTGCAGTCCATGTGGTGCAGGTACACCCACAGTGCTGTTAGGGAGGGAGTTCCAGGGTTTTGACCCAGCGAAGGAACAGCGATATATTACCAAGTCAGAATGGTGGCAACTTGGAGGCAAACTTGCAGTGGTCGTGTTCCCACTTACCTGCTGCCCTTGTCCTTCTAAATGGTAGTGGTTGTGGATTTGGAAGTTGCTGTGTAAGGACCCTTGGTGAATTGTAACATCTTGTAGATGGTACACACTGCTGCTACTATAACTCGGTGGTGGAGGGAGTGAATGTTTGTGGATAGGGTACCAATCAAACTGGCTGCTTTGTCCTGGATGATGTCAAGTTTCTTGAGGGTTGTGGGAGCATCATTGCTCTCTGGGGCCACTCTTTATCTGATCTGAGTCATGTGAAAGATGGATCGTCCCTGCTCAATGCTGATCAGGCCAAACACTGGAGCTCCGGCTAATGAGCTTGGGGTACCATTGAAGAGAAGGTTGAGGCTGGAGGCCTGTTCAGGAGGGCGATTCCTCTCCGCCTCTGCATCACCATCTTGTAGTCTCTGCAGGCAGGTCCAGGTGCCAGTTAAAAATGGTGCCTGAACCTCTGACCCCATCAGCTGATGGCAGGTTCAGACACTCCCTTCCTGCTCCCACCATATAATTGGCTGGGCCTTACACATCCACCATGTTTATTGGCCGCTGAAGACAATGCTGCCCACTTCTGGGTCCGCTGCTGGCACCCGAGCTATGATTAAATCCTGCTCCTGGTTCTGAATTTAGCCAACAAATATAGAATGGAAGTGCTTTTTTTGGGGGGGGGGGGGGGGGGGGGGGTGCGGTTTTCTACTCCATGTAAGGATCCTACATTCAACCAGTCTGACATTTCTCAAACCAATTCCTTGTGGACACAAATGGATACCATCAAAAATATCATTATGGCAGGTGACGTGTCAAACTGATGCAGTAAGAAATGTCCTTTGAATTTTGGATATATTATGATATTGTACAGATAGCTTTACATCTAATCCGTGCTAAACCTGAGTGTCTTTCCTGACTATTTCATGGCGAAAATGCATTCCGTTCACCAGGATTGACCTCTCTCAGCATGCTGAGCACAAAACTGAGAAAAATGTAAACACATGAAAATAAAACTAAAGGTGTTTCAAACAATATTTAATAATATAGTCCCTGAATTTGAGGTTTAATGAGGGCTACCTCCATGTGAAATTGGACATTACAGAACAGGTCCAGTGACAAAGGGAGTCATTTTGAATGTAACTGTATTGTTGCATTATTAGAAGATTAAATGGAGATTCTAAGAGACTTTCAAATTTAGAAGAGATTTTCAGAAATGACACTCAAACAGTTCACAATAAGTAATCTAGTATAAGGGATAATTTACTGACGTTGCACTTCTGGCAGGAAGCTTTGCTCTTGAGGAGTGCATATCAGAAATTCAACCATACCTGCTTTTCCAGCTATTTAAACTCAAGGTTGCAAAACTGTGCACAACGCAAATTTCCAATATTCCAGCATGAGTCTACCCACAGTGAATTGGAAAATTACCCAATTTCGTTCATCTTCTTAGCAACTGTTATGTCATTGGGTGCTTCGCTTTTACCAACTGTTAACAGTAGTTTTATTTAAACATTTCCAATTATTACAGCAAAAAATACCTGTGATATTGTTACTGGAGTCACATAGCCACCTGGCAACTGATAAGCTTTTAACTGTGTGACAAGAAACAGCTGTAGTGAACCTATTCAAACCCATTTAAAAGAGCTGCAGTTTTCAAAGCTTGATGTGAATAACCAGGAGGATTTTGTATCTGATTTTCTTATTCTTCAAACATTCATAAATGGACAAGACAGAGTTCAATAGTTTTGCCAATACTCTCCTTAAAATGGATAATGAAAGTTAATTTAGAGGTTATTGTGGTGAAAGGGTGAAAACAGGTGCTAAATGGGTGCTGTGTTAATAAGATATGCTTGTTTGCAAGTCTGGATTTAGCACACAATTTTGGTCCTAATTGCTGATTACCATAATCAGAACTTGCCTGAAGGTACTAAAGCAGACATCTGTAGGTTTAGCACTCAAGTGCTGATTAGACACAAATTCCATGGAGCATTATATGTGGGCTTCATGCATCCACTTCCACTGAAGGTGTGGAGTTTGCTGGCTAACACACAACTGCATGTTTCAGGGTGACTCAGGGATCAAGTTAGGGGACGCACTTGCTCTCAACTGTGGCACTGGAGATCCTATTGAGGAGTTCCAGAAGAGGAGGGGTGTCCTAAAGCCACAATGGGGAAGGATTCCACCTCAACCTCCTGTCTCTCTCTTCTGTGGCAGCTGGTGCTGCTCTGCTTGGCCTCATGTCCTCCTCTCACTTCTCCTGCAGACCAAGAAGAACTCCTAGCAAGGTGCTGATGAGCAGGCACTCCCTTCCCCCTGGTGACACTTATAAAGCGTCCAATAAGGCCGAGAAGCACAGCACTTACTTTAATTAGATGATGCCCTCAGAGAATTACTGGAATATGTGTTGATAGAGTGTTGGTGATGTCCTAACATAATGTTTCAGAATATCTCCCTTTGTGTCTTAAAAATCCTGTTCAAGCCTCCAGCCGTGTGGCAAAAGGTGATGTACCTTTAAGTAACGTGTGAAATCTTCTATAATAATTTGTTTAGTCCCAGTCAGTCACTGTAGAAGAGACTGTTAGGTCAATTGCTAGCCACCAAAATGCCTTGATGCCTAATGAGCACCAGCAGGCATGTTAAGTGGCAATCAGACCTTAATGATTTCCCGTGCAGCTGTTCCTCGAGCATGCACCAATTCCTTAACCAAGATGACATCTTGGCCTGGGGTGACCTGGCATCTCAATTTAAGACCCCATCTTGGCCTACATTGGGAACACTTTAGTGATAGAATTATCTGGGGGAAAATGAAGCTCATTGTGTATTTTTTGGTGGGTCAACAGACTTGAGATAAAATAAGGTTTAAGAATTTGAATCTGGACAGAAAAGGGATACATGCAGAACAATTCTAAAACTTCCCCTCAGCATGTTTCCTGTTTGTTCATCTTTTTTGATAAGAGTGAAGAGACCTCACTTGATATTTTTTACTTCCATAGATATTCAAGGTTTTTTTTCATAAGAGGCCAACTTATTTTACTGTTTAAAATAAAAACATTCTTATTGCGTAGATTGTTTCTAGTGACTCTGCAAAAACTTTAAACAATTTATTTTTCATGTTAATGTGAATTTAAATATATAAATACATATATATATATATTACAGGGTACAGTAAAAACTCAGCTCTTAAATGGTTAACAGCTGCTAGAGTTTATAAAACTTTCTGCCTAATCCTATAATCGTTCATCCAAATCAGGTTTTTATTCAGTATAAGCTCTTCTAAATAAGTACCAAATCAACTCATAAGACACCTGTTTATTGAGATTTCAAAGCTCCTGCAACCTGCTCCTCTCATTTAATTTTTGCAAGTCCCCAAATTAATTGTTTTCCCACATGCACAGCTATTGATGCAGAGCATTTGTATATGCTCAGAAATGTTTTTCATCTGTTTATTTACCATATGTACCACTCATGCTGAATTTTTTGTGCTAATATAACACATTATCATGCACATTGATGCAAAAAAAATGCAGTATGTTTAGGGAGTAAAGCTGTTATGCTAACAGTGCAAAACATCACACAGTGTGACATTGTGGGGAAATAGTTTCACATTAATTGAACTCTACGCTGGCTGAAGTGCCTCTTCCTCATTTTCTATACATGAATGGATTGACTGGGCTACGCCTCAACTTGTTGAGGAGAAAACAAAATTGTAAATGAAATATTCTAAAACAACTGGCTTTCTGGCAATAGAATTCTCAACTATTTTCCTTGTTGCTTGTGAATAAATTGCCAATGTAAAGAGCTGGCCAATATATTTAACAGAGAATTTAGTTAATTTTGTTAATTCTTAATAAAAACATTAGTCTTATGTTGCAAGCCAGTTTATTTTAATTAAAAGCCAGTTTACAGACAATAGAATGAATGGCCCCAGTCTTCAGATATTAACTTCTGAAATGTCTAATCAGAATCACAAGATCGCACCCTTTTAAAATGAATGTCCTTTGTGTCCTTCACAGGTATTAGCCTTTTTCCAGAAACAAGGGTCTAACAATCTGCTTGGCAGCTCCAGGGCACTCATTCCTGCACCAAATCCATCATGTTCCCTTACTTATTCAAGCACCAGCCCAAGTGGAAAGTGAGGATGAAAATAGTCAGGCAAAGGAAGTGAAGTACAGAGCTCAAATAAGCAAGAAGAGCTGGAAGGACATCGTAGAATCATACAATTATACAACACAGTAGGATGCCATTCATGTCTTCATGCCTCTACCAGCTCCTTGAAGGACCTACCCAAATAGTTTCATTCCCTTTGTCCTTTTTCCACAGTCATGCAAATTCTCCCCTTTAAGTACTTATTCAGTTCCCTTTTGAAAGTCATTACTGAATCTGCTTCCATCACCGTTTTGGGAAATGCATTATAGATCATAACAATTTGTTGCATAAATATATTTCTCCTCAGCTCACACCTGGTTCTTTTGTCAATTACTTTAAATCTGTGCCCATTCATTACCAACATTTCTGCCACATGATACTGTCTCTCCATACTACTCTATCAAAACCCTTCAAGATTTTGAATATCTCCATTAAATCTCCCTTTAACCTTTTCTGTTCACAGGAGAACAGCCCAGCTTCCATAGACTCTTCACACTACTGAAGTTCAATATCCTGTGTTCAATTCCAGTACATCTCTTCTGCAACCTTTCTGCAACGCCTTCACATCCTACTTAAACTGTGGTGTCCAGAATTGAATAGAATACTTCAGCAGGGGCCTAACAATTGTTTTACAAAGTGTCATAAAGCTATTAATGTATATAATATTGTTGGAAGTTATCTTTTTTAAAAGAGGTTTAGTCTGTGGGTGTGTCTTAATTGGATTAAAGCCAGCTAGACTGGGTGCTTTGATGTATAGTAGTTTTGAGATGTAAGACAGGTAGAGTGCATTTGCATTTTGTTGAATAGAGCATTCAAGAAGGGGAGTGAAATCTGGCACCTAGCTAGCAAAGACCAAGCAATGTTTATATTACTAATAAAATTGGTACTATGAAAGGCTTCTTTCAGTAAACCTACAAACAAAATTTGATTTATTTTAAAACAAACTTATTTTTTAAAATAAGTTATAAAGCTGGTTAACATACAAGTTACGTTTAGAAGTGTAATGATTTTCCTCTTTTTTAAAAAGACACAGATAATTGAACCCCCATACACTCAAACACAAAGACAAAACAGGGCAAACAAACACAGTCCCCTGCAAAGGCTGGAGTATGGGAAAGTTTCTTTTAAAAGGATAAAATTTGAAAATATCTCAACACTGTTAATCTAACAGAATCCTGGTTACAATGGATCTGGAAGTTCTTTCAGATGGATTTTTGGTGACTGTTACTAATCACAAATTTGCTGACTTTCAAACAAGAAACACCTGAGTTATTCTGATGTGACATTTCTGATGAAAGCTTAACTCCTCTGGACTGCATGTAACACAAAGGTGGGGCAGAGAGAGAGAAAGTCAGAGTTTTTTCTTGCAGCCCGCTTCTAAGGCATACTCACACACTCTCTGAGAGTCAAAGAATCAAATGTCCAGAGAATACTTCTCTCAGGTCAGGTAAGTGTTTTAGCCTGACAACAGCAATCCTTTGTTAACTTTGTATATCTAAGTATCTCTTCCTTCCCCAGGTGTTACCCACTGGACATCTATCTTGACCTATGGTTTCTTGAAGAATTGCAAATTCACAGCCCCTAATTAATCTTGCAGACTTATAAAAATAACTCAGGAAGGAGAACATCCAAAATTCAATGTTCTTCAAATTTTCCAAAAACGGGTTCCTCACACTACCAAAATACAGCATTTTATTTTTCTGTCTATCTCAGCCTTAAATGTATTCAACAATGGAGCATTCACAACCCTCTGGGATATAGAATTCCAAAGATTCTCAAGCCTTAGATTGAAGAAATTTCTCTTCATCTGAAACCTAAATGATCGACCCCTAATCCTGAAACTGTGCCCAAAGACTGGGAGACCATCTAATTTCCTTCATTAATGGCTTATATCAATTGGGTTAGAATTGTGAATATGGAACCCTGAAAGATAACTTAATTCGGGATTACATTGTTGAAGAAGAGACTAACCGATTCTCTGCAGCCAAGGGAAGGTATGACCCAATCGAAGGCTGTGCAGATAATAAGGCAGGTGGAAGTCAAAAAACAAAATCAAATGCTTATTCAGGGTGATAAAAAAAATCTCATGGAGAAAAGCACCCAAGACTGTAGAGTTTGTAGCATACAGAAGTAACAGAGCACCTAAGCCAAAGCAAGAAAAAAGTGAAAAGTTGCAGTAGCCACCATTATTCAGTGTTCTCGTAGTGGCAGGAAAAGGCTGCATTGGCGTGAAGAATGTCCCACCATGAATGCAGAGTTTCATTCCTGCAAGAAGGAAGGCCATTTTAAATCATTATGTTACAATAAAATCTCCTACCACCAAAATTAAAGGAGAAACAACTAAAACCATGTACCATACAAGAAGCTAAAGAAGAAAAAAGTAATGACGTGCCATTCTTGGGAGAAATTACAGGATCAAATGGGAACTATTGGAGTGTAGATATTATGGTCAACGGGCACAAAACAAACTTCAAGTTAGATACTGGAGCAGGCGTTTCAATTCTTTCAGATGCAGAAGAGTGGCTGAAGCCAGAATTCCTCCAACCTTTGGCCATAAGACTCATGGTGCCGGGGGCATTCAGCTGAAGGTCAAAGGACTGATGACTTAAACTTCAGTACAAAGGTAAAAAAATCACAGAAACTTTGTATGGGACCCACAAACAAGAATGTTCATTGTTAAGTCGAAAAGCTTGCAGAGATCTATAACTCATCTACAAAGTTGATGAATTAGAAAGCCCATAAAAGTCAAGCAAATTCAGGGCAGAAAACTATTCACAGGTCTTGAGAAGACTGAAACCGGGACTCTAAAGTGGAGGCACCAAAACCTAATAGGACCATGTAAAAAAACAGAGAAAAGCAGGCAGAACATTCCCAATGAACAGCAGGTGAAAGGAACAAAAGCCCTTTACACTGAAGAGCAGCTTGAATCAAGCAAGAAATGGAAAGACGAGTATGGCTAAGGCAAAAAACAAACAACAATGCATTGTCACATATTCACTTCTCTCAGAGGGCTGTGAATCTTTAGAATTCTCTACCCAGAGGGTTGTGGATACAAATCATTCAATACATTTAAGGCTGCGATAGACAGATTTTTGGTCTCTCAGGGAATTAAGGGATATGGGGAGTGGGCGGCTCCTATTTCTCATGTTCTTGTGTTCATTCCTGATGACAAGCCTGAACAGGAGGAAGTAAATTTCATCAAGAATGTAGATTCATATACCTCATTGATTACAAAATTCCTACCAGCAACAACACAGAGGCTGAATAAAACCCATCAAGCATAAAAAGGAGATGAAGAATGTGCTAAAATCAGAGAATACTGCAAAGATGGATGGCCAAAAATCCTATATTGAAACAATACACCGAGAAATGCAGACATTGTTGTAGACGGCTTACTAATTTATAATGAGAGGTTGGTCATACCAAGAGTCCTCAGACTCCAGATCCCTCAAAGGGAGACTTGGGAATTACAAACTGTTGTGGTAGGGTGCAGAATTCAATCTGGTGGCCAGGAATCTCAAAATCACCAGAGACAATGATTCTGAGCTGCATCACCTGTGCAATCCATTGCCAAAAGCAAAAAGAACGGCTGATGGCATGCACATTCCCATCCAGACCATGGGAATATCTAGGGATGGATCGTTTTGAGTTCAAGGGGAAGATAATCCTCATTGTTGTTGACTATTTTTTCAGATGGATTAAGGTTAAATGTCTTCATAGTACAACCTCAGAAGCAGTCAACGATTCACCAAAAGACATTTTTGCCAGACTTAGCATTCTAGGTCTTGCCATTTCAGACAATGGTCCACAGTTTGTGAATGAATAGTTCAAGAAAGCTACAGAAGACCATGGATTTGTCCATGTACTTAGTTCACCCAGGTACCCAAAAGCAAATGGAGAGACCAAAAGAAGCATAAGAATGGTAAAAGCTTTGTTGCAAAAGAATGATGATATCAACTTAGCACTGTTGAGCTACACCACTTCAGAATGTGTTGGCTCCATTAGAACATCTGATGAGAATAAGATTGCGTACTCAACTGCCTGTTTTCCATACATGCTCAAACCATGATTCAAAGTAACTGATCTTGAGAGAGTAAGGGAGAAGGAGGAGGAATATCACAAACATCAGACCAGAAACTACAATCAAAGCCATAGAGTACATGGTTTACCAGAAATCCATCCAGTTGAATCAGTCTAGATTTGAGACCACAATCAAGAAGGCCAAGTGCCAGAAAAACAAAAAAAACCGAAGATCTCATCTTGGCGAGACTACAAATGGGATAGCGAGAAGAAATGGAAGCGCAGTCATATTGACAAGAAGAAGACTATCAATGAAATTGTCTACCTATCCATATGATCATGAAGGCAACCTGAACAGAAAACCAATAGCCTCTGAGACTTCAAGAGAGCACATAGAGACTGGAATCTTGCAACCTCCAAGAGAGTTGAGAACAAAGTCAGGGGGATTGGTGAAACCACCACAACATTTATCTCTATAAATCAGAGATGAAGGCAAAGACCTCGGGGGGAGAGGTTGGATAATGTGAATAGCATTTATGGGAGTCAGAGCCTTGGGGTTGGGGGTTGGGGGGTGGGGGGAGGGTGGTGGTATGTCGTATAAAGGGTTAATGTTAAATATGTAAATATATAATCTACATCATCAGTAAGGTCACATGGCAATGGAGCATGGAGAGAGATAGTTCTATGTAGAGCCTCATGCTGAGTCTGTATTGTATATAGTTAGTATTATGTTAAATGAAAGGTAGAATTTACCAACAGCCTTGCCTCCAGCAGTATCTGTAAATGCAGACCATGAACAACCCCATCTAAGACCCACATTGATAATGACAGAAGAACTGTTTCCATAGTGGATGGATCAGTAACCGGAGGAGACATATTGAAGATAATTGACAAAAGAGCCAGAGGAGAGATGAGCATGTGTGATTTTATGCAACAAGTTATTATGCTTTGGAATGCATTGCCTGAAAGTGCGGTGGCAACAAATTCTACAGTTTCTTTCCACATGCTGGAAAAGGAAATATCTGCAAAGCTATGGGGAATGAGTTGGGGAGTGGGATTAATTGGACGGCTCTTTCAATGAAACAGCATAAATTTCCTTCTGAATGGCCTCCTTCTGTGCTGTACGATTCTATGGCCAGAATTTTCCCGTCGGCGATTTGGGGGCGGGGCCCGCTCACTGACAGGAAAATGACACTGGATGATGTCAGGAGGAACCCCCGACGTCATCCTGGTCCCTTTAAGTTTTCAGGAAGAGAAATCTGCTGTCCGCCTGCCAACCTGTCAATGGCCTCAATTGGCCATTGACAGGGTAATTAAAGTAATTAAAGGCCCTGCCCGTCCAACCTTAAGGCTAGCGGGCAGGCCAGGAGCCCCGGCAGGCTTCTCATAATACATGAAACCTCATCCATTGGCGGGATGAGGTTTCATGTTCCTTTTTAAAAACTTTAATAAATGTAATGCTATATTTATTAACATGTCCCATCTCATGTGACATTGTAACATGAGGGGGACATGTTTATAATATTTTTATTTCTCTATTTTTTGACATTTGTACACTGTCACTAATTTCCCTGAGACAGCATTTTCTCTCAGGGAGCAGTACGCTCTTTTGAGCGCATGCGCAAAAGAGCGTACTTTGACAGTTGGGGATTCCCTCCCCTCCCCGGCACAGGAAGCGCATAGCGGGCAGGCCACTGTGCGGGCCTTAATTGTCCCGCCCATTCAAAATGGCGGTGAGCCCCATTTCGTCGGCAGGGGTTGGCTGCCCGCCCGCCGCCAAGCCGGTGGGGCCCGCACACCCATCAAGGGCAAAATTCTGCCCTATGATTCTGAGACATTGAATAGGGTGAGTAAGAATAGAAAGCCCTGCCTCCTTTTTTCCAAAACAATAATATTTATTCAGCTTTATACAGATATTGGCTCTTGAGCACACATCCAACACAATCATTGATTTGGCCACATATTCCCAAAGCTCCTAGTTCTTCATTGTAACCAGAGGAAACCACAGACTGGAAATTGGATTGCATCCAAATTGAGGTGCAATAGAGTTGCAGCACAACATACATTTAATGAGGGTGGTGGCAGGTCCATGACAGGTTGCTCTACTGGCCTCATTAATGTAGTACCAATGAACTACATGTGCCAGTGGTGGCCCCAGATGCAGTTGGCCGGTTGCAAGGGTGGGGTAGCAAAATAGAAAAAGATCCAAGGTGGGGTGCACACAAACGGAAGGGGATGGCTATTTACTGGCGGCTGGCAATGATCCATGGTTTCAATGTGGATCCAAAAGTATCTTTTCAAATATGTAATCTTTTGATGGCAGCTGCTGTTTAGGCTGTATATAGTCCAGGTAATTCTAAACAAAAGAAGCCCAATACCCACTGTGTTCAGGGGAAGTCTGTTTCTAATTTGGGTCTAAAAACAGGTATCAGACACTTCATTAACATATTCAAATGGTCTGACCCCTGTTTTAATCAGCCACCAGGGACATGTCAACAACTCCTAAACCAATATGAAATTGGATGGCATTCTGAAACTAATTTTCCATGTTAGGTTGTCTCCTAAACTGCTGTTCTTCACACTCATTTTATGCTCAGAAAACAAGTGCAATGGCATTCACTTTCATCCCCATTGAGTCAAAAGCCTCCCTAAGATCTATGAAAGAAATGCCTTTGGTGTTGCCCTGAGATCTACGACACCCTGTAATCTCAAAGCCACAATGTGTCCTGCACGTGCTAGAAAAATCCAATTTTTTTTCTCTGATTATGCTACAACATATCATCCAAAGTAAGTGTAGTGACAACTCTGGCCCACTTTAGAGCCCCTATAATGATATTCTGTCTATTTTTTAGGTTCACTAGAATTCCCAACCTTTAGACCATAACTGCACTCTGGAATATAGAGCTTCTCAATTCCTCAAACAGAATCCTGTGCAACAACCTTAAAAGGGCAGCTCCAAGGCCAGTGAGTAACACCTCCAAAGAAAGTCAAAAGAAAATTGAACTTATGCTTACACTTTGCACATCTGCCACCCAATCCACAGATGACATTTCCCTAGTCGCAGAATCAAATATTTGATGCAGTGATCATCTCTGTCTATTTTTATCCCTAATTTTTTCAATCCCATGCTTACATTTCCTTTTTGGAGGCTAAGTGATAAAACATTATCATGTTTTTACTCAGAGCATGTTCAACAAAATTGTGACTCTGTGGGATTTGTTTTCTATCACTAAAGTCATTATTGTTAATTTTGTACTTGCGTTCTCTGGCACTGTGTTTGCAGAACTGGAAGTCAAGTTAAATAGTTTGCTTACATCAGTGATTATATATGCTTTTCAGTAATGCTGAGTAGAAAAGTCAGTGTCATTCATTGTGCACTAATATTAATCACATGGAATAGAATAGTACCTCTTTGGTAATAGTATCAACACAAGATGCATGGGATTGTTACTATGCAATAGTGCACAACTTTAATGATTTATTTCATATGAAGCTGAGGGAGTGACAAACAACTTAACAGCAATGTAATGTGACAAGTACCATCAATAGTTTTTTTTACATTATTCTGAAGTGTTCCACCTTCAGTTCAGCACCACTAACAATGCCATCTAAAAGTGATGTTATATTTGCAATTGGAACAAAATTGTAAAAGTATACTTATGCATAATTAGGCATGGATCCCAAATAACATACACACCATTTGTCCAGTTTGTATCATTCTCACTTAACAATGCTAGCTGCTGGAATAAGTGTTTTAGGTATTGGCAGAATGTCTTTCATTCTTTCCAGTCTCTCCAGCACAAAAACAGCAGTGGCAGTGCCAATGACTGACAGAAATATATTGAAATATTCATCTTATGGCACGTAATTTTAGAACACTGTCAAATAAAATAACTTTTTAGTGCCATAGTGCTGCAAATCTTTATCACCACTGCCATTAGCTGCAAGGCACATAGTGAAAATAAAACTATGTCCTGATATAGACCGAAATAAAAGCGTTAGGAAGAATTTTAATTTAAACTGCTCTCATTATTTGCAGCAGAGCTAATTTCATTCACCCAGTGTAGCACTGGCAGAGATTAGTCAAGCATACATGTTCATCACGATGAGCACAAAGCATTTTAAGTGCAACATGCTTCAGTGAAATAAATGGTTCCGTGGTAAAACACTTCTATCACACTTCCATAGCCACATCTGTCTCATAGAGAAGTGATGAAATCTACTATCGTATAAAGGATGGGTTATAATTAGCAAGAGCATTTTGTTTTTTGCTATTCGATAGAAATAACAAATTTGTTCTTAAGTTATCATACATTGAATCCATTGCCTTATAAATAGGTTGGTTATTCGTGACAAATTCTCTACATATGACTCCTGTTTGTTCTAATCTCACCGATTTTCTGGCCCGCTCTCCACTCTCACCTAATGTTTGTGGTGGTCAAGAGCAGGTATAACATTCCCTATGGGCATGCATTCCTGTGCTTCTTCTAGGTGTCATCTGAGGGACAGAACTACTGGAGACAGTTGGCTCTTGTACAGAAGGGGCATGGGACCATGGTGACTATTGTTCCATGGCAGCTGGCTCCAGGCAAGGAACCACTACTGGCTGCATCTCTGAAGTGTGTCCCTGGGCAGCCTGCAGTCTCGCTTCCCAATTTTCATAGTGTGGAACGCTGAGAGGAAGGTTGGAAGCCTGGCATGTTTTACTTCTCCAAGCGATGACAGTAGCATGCAACTGCAGCTCTTGAGCGGCTCGGTTCTCATCATGCTCTTCACCATTATCTTCCTATTCCTGCGCCACCTGTTGCTGTGGTGGGCATCGAAGAAGGGAGGGAAGAAAAGAATGTGTAAGCCAAATACTCTCGGGTTTAACGAGACGGAGAAGCAGCTAGCCAGTTGTGGCTGTGTAATGTTTCACTGGGATGCCAGGCTGACAGTGAAGTTTCACAGTCAGTAACCTGCTACTGGCAAGATGCTGATGTCCTCACTGAAAAACTGAGTTTTTCTCCAGGAATGGCCTGGGCTTCTCCTTGAATGGAATGAATGCTTTGAAGGTGGGGAAACCCCTGATGATGGCCTGCTTTTATTGGACATGGTGCATTAAATTCACCTGCAAAGAGATAAGTAAATGGCATTAATGGCTGGCAGTTAAGGAGCGTGTGGCAAGTGGTTTAGAAGAAGTGACATAATAGATGTGAGGGGAATATGGGTATTAAAGTGAAGGAACTTTAAGGCTATGTAAGACCATTTTTGTGAGTTAGGGATTAGTGTAGCTATAGGATACTGAGCCAGAGGTATCCTTAATCAGAGGGCTTGGAAATGTTGCTTTTTAAAACTGTTTAAGATGAACAGCTGATGAGTCTGGTCAAGCAGTTTATTTCTAGAATTCTTTGTACACTTTTACATTGCAGAACTTCTCTGAACTTCTCTCATGTTGTTTTTTGGCTGGTGCCCTGTCCTGGTCAGGTTGTGAAACTCGATGAGGCATTGTTCTGTAACCCGGAGGATGAGGAAATTGCTGCCAGTATCAATGCCACATTCCTTCAGGTGAAATGCAATATAATTCTGGGTGAATCTTGTAACACCCAGGAGATAGCTCATCCTGTCTTCAAAGCTCTCCCCTCCACCACTGCCGTCCCTGCTCAGGAGGGCTCAGAGATTTGAAGTAATGAAGTTGTTCATTCTTCTCCTCTGGCTGGGTGCCATGTCTTGCTGTCCTCTGGGCACAGATAGCACTTGAATATTCATAATTTGTCCAAGAGTAATAAAAATATTGACAAGTTACAGAGTGAAATATTTTGAGGGAAATAAAAGAGCCAAGCAGTGTTCCTGCTTTAAATTCTTAATCTCCAGTGTTCCGCTGAGTAGGACACGCTGAACAATGCATTTAAAAGACTACACAGAAGTTTCCTGCTGGTTACACTAGTTATGACTAGTTTACACCAATGTTTGCATCAATGGATATGTAAATATACAAAAAGGGAGTAGATTTAAAGTAATTGGTCAAAGAAGCAAGAGCGACATTAGGAAAACCTTTTTCAGGCAGTGAGTGGTTAAGGGTCTGGAATGCGCTGCCTGAGTGGGGTGGAGGCAGGCTCAATTGAGGCATTCAAAAATAAGCTATCCTCCGATCCAAAAAAACAACCATTCACCACAACTCAGTTTCCTGTCATTCAACCAACTTTATATCCATGTTGCTATTTTCCATTTTATTCCATGGGCTCAATTTTGCTTGGAAATTTATAAAAGGCATTTTATCAAATGCCTTTTGTCACGCAAAATGCTCTACATCAAAAACATTGCCCTCATCAATGCTCTCTGGTTTCTCACCAAAAAACACAATCGAGTTAGTAAAACATGTTTTTCCAGTAACACACCCACTAATTAATCTGCCGTTGTCCTCATGACCCTTAATTTTATTCCATATTATCATCTCTAAAAGGTTTCCTACCACTGAGGTTAAACTGATTGGCTCGAAGATGTTGGCTTTATGCTTACACCCATATCTAATGAGGGTTAGAAGATTGTGGCTAGTGCCTGCGAATTTCCCCCCTTGCTTTCCTCATCTTCAGATGCATCCCATCCAGTCATGTTGACTTATCAATTTTACATATAACCAGCCTGTCTAATACCTCCTATTTATCATTTTTTAGCCATCCAATGTCTCGACCACTTCCTCTTTCACTGGATCTTTAGCAGCATCTTCTTTCTTGATAAAGACAGAGGCAAAGTACTCATTTAATATCTCAGCCATGCTCTCTGCCTCCACATGTAGACCTCCTTTTTGTCCCTAATTGGCCCCACAGCTCCTTTTACTACCTTTTACTATTTATATCTCTTATTTACTTTTTTCACTTCTCCTCTGTACTTCCTATAATCAGCCTGACTCTCATTCATATTATCAATCTGGCTTCTGTCACTCATAACCTTCTCTGCTTTATCTTATTCCCTATCTCTTTCTTCATCCAAGGAGCTCCACCTTTAGTTGTACTATCTTTCCCCCTTGTGGAATGTACCTTGACTAACCAAACCATCTCCTCCCTCAAGGCAGTCCATTGCTTCATTACAGTTTTGCCTGCCAATTATTTATTCCAATTTACCTGGACTAGGTCTGTTCTCAACCCACCAAAACGGGCCCTCCGCCAATTCAGTATTATCATTCTAGATTGCTACTCGTCTTTTCACATAGCTACTTTAAATCTTATGATCCTATAATCACTGTTCTCTAAACATTCTGCTACTGACACCCGATTCAGTTCATTCCCCAGTATCAGATTTAGCAATACCTTCTTCTTCATGGGGCTGGAAATTTACAAATCAAGAACATTCTCCTGAGCATACTTCAGAAATTTACCCCCGACACCACCACTACCCCCACCACCACCAGGCCACCCTTTACATTATTACTCTCTCAGTCCTTACTAGGATTATTGAAATCCCCCTTTATCTCTATGCTGCTTTCTCTAATTTCCTATGGCCAGGATTTTCCAGCCCCATCGTGGGAAGGACCCGCCGCGGACGGGGCAGCCCCCCCCCCCCCACCCCCCCAGCCAGAAGCCCATTGACTGGCGGCAGGACCGGAGGATCCAGGTGGTGGATGGGTGTGGAAAATCTCGCCCAATAAATTTGCGCCTCCATAAATTCCCCACTAATTGGTGACTACACAACACGAAGGAGGGGTTGTGCACATGGAGAGCAATAAATGCTGGGCCTAGCCACGGATGCCCACACCCCAAAAAAGAAACAAAAAACACAGCAATTAGAGATAAGGAGTTGGGGTGGGGGAGGTGTCGGGTAAAGGGTAACTGTAACAACAGGGACTGAGCACATGCGTAAGGAGCTATGTAATAATGATGACACACAGAAGAGAAAGAGGAGAATCTGAGGGATGAGTAGTGGCTCTGTTCTGGTGCTTTGTAATCCTGTTCACAGCTGAGTATGTAAATGAGAGTTACTTTGAAAAAGGATCTTTGCCTTCAGCCAGATCGCTTGCTAAGAGTAAGACACCCAACATCTTCCAAGATGACCCAACAATAGCTGTCATGAAAAGCCAATTACCGTCAGGAATTACTTATGGGCATATTGAACTTGCTAAAGAGGAATTGTTTGTTTTTAAAGAAATACAAGCAAGGACACTGAGCAACAGATGGCTGATTACATAAAGTGACTGCTTTCTGGAAAATTCCTATGTGGATTATACTGACAGACTTGTTCTGAGAGAACATGGCATGTTGCACCTGAAAAGGTGCCATGGCCTTCTTCAAGCAGAGGCACTTGAAAGGGAAATAGGAAAGATGCAAAAGACTGATCTTTAATCTCTTATGGTTGTGGAGACAAAAGACTGATTTGCAACGGGGAGAGGAGCTGGCTGAGGAGGAGATGCAGGAGCTGGAGGTCTCCTCCAATGAGGAGGACATCGACGGTGATGAGGGTGAGGAGGTCCTCAAAGGCGATGAAGACTTTGCATTGGCCAGACAAGGCAGGCGTGCTCGGGAGGCCCTCATAGCTGTTAGACTTGTGGAGGATGATGACAACCTGCAGTGAGGACACCATAAGATCCTCACATAGCCTCTGAGAATGTTTGACTCCTGTCTGGCTGAAGGCAGCTCACTTGCACTCTGTGATCAGGATCATATCATAGAGATGCAGCCATGAAATTTTAAAAGCATCTGATCCTTTGTCTGCCTTTATCACCTGACACCTTCAGGAGCACAGATGCTGAAGAGATGGGGGCCAGCTCCTCCTTTAAGGCGCTGAGATCACACAGAGAGAATGATTGAACTCTGTGATGCCTGTCCATGACATTCTGGCAGTAATGACAAGCACCATCGAGGTACAGGAATCAGTAATGTGTCCAGGGAGTGTGAGGCCGGACCTTCACTGTGATCTGAAGGCTGCACAGAGCACAGGCAAGAGGCCCTGAGCTGAGACACCTGCCTTTACCTTGTGCAGAAAGGTTTCACATCTGAGTGACATGATTACTACTCATCAGAATAAAGAGCCAAAGGCAGGGAAACATTCTTGGGAGTTTATTGACAATAATGAACATTATGTACAAATGATAACACCCTTGCCCAGGCTGTGCCTGATAAGGAACCTGCACCTATCGTTCCTGTGCCCGCTTTTGGGGGACCATTGAACAACATGTTAGTGGGCTGTGTAGGGCCCCTGCCCAAAAACAAAAGGGGGCTACCAATATATCCTTACTATTATTGGCTCCTTCTAATAAATAAATAAATTTGGACTGGGAAAAGGTATCCATGCGGTGAAGGGATCTGCTTTAAATTAAGCTTGTTGTGATCAACCGATGGGGTTGAATAATGAGGGGAGTCAGCTCATTCCTCAACACCCGGGAGCATAAAAAACTTGGGGCCCCATTAGGGAAATTAACAAATTGGAGGAGCTCACCCAGGGACCAGTTATAACACAAAGGATGATGACCACAGTGACCAGACCACAGCAGAAAGCAGCGAGTGAAGGACTTCAAGGCCTACCCGGTAATTGGACCAGAGACAGAAACCACAAGGACAGCCCAGTGACTTACACAGGTGGCAGTGGAGAGTGGCGGAGACTTCAGTTTAAAAAGGGTGTGGAGGGCTTGTCTGGGAACCGACCAAGTTCTAAGAAAAGTCAAAGCCTAACATCACAGGGAAACAGGAGTGTGATTGGTTGGTATGTATTCCACTTGTTTATCTTTCAAAACTCAGATAATTTATTAGAATTGTGAGGTTTTATAAGGATTACAAGTAAGGCTTATTACCACTAGTAAGGTATACTAAGTATTGGTAGGGTTTATCATATTGCTAAAATTTATTAATAGTGCAAGTTTTATTGATATAGTAAAGCTGTATTAATATTAGTAATGTTAATTACCAGTAGTAATTTTTAATCATAGTTACAAAATTATCTGTTGATAAATAAAGAAATGGTAACCCGCTGAACCGCAACAGTGCCCATCCTGTGCCACGTGGGGACTCCAGGACGCTTCCCATGTCCTGAATAACCATTTGTGCAGGAAGCATCATCAGGTGTAGCAGTTTGAGCTCCGGGTTGTGGAACTTGAGCAGCATCTGGCATCACTGTGCAGCAGCCATCTTCAGCCAACCATCTTCAGCTGTTTCATCAATGAACTTCCTTCCAACATAAGGTCAGAAGTGGGGATGTTCACTGATTATTGCACAATGTTCAGCACATTCACAACCCCTCAGATATTCAGGCAGTCCATATCCAAATGCAGCAAGCCCAGCGTATATCACATGTCCATATCCAGGCTTGGCTGACAAGTGGCACGTAACATTCGTGCCACACAAGTGTCAGGCAATGGCCATATCCAACAAGAGAGAATACAACTAACACCCTTTGATATTCAATGGCATTATTATCACTGAATCCCCCAATATCAACATCCTGGGTGTTACCATTGACCAGAACCTGAACTGGACTAGCCAAATAAGTAGTGTGGCTACAAGAGCAGGCCAGAGGCTAGGAATAGTGTGACGAGTAACCCACCTCCTGACTCCCCAAAGCCTGTCCACCATCTACAAGGCGCAAGTCAGGAGTGTGATGGAATACTCTTAACTTGCCTGGAGGAGTACAGCTCCCACAAAACTCAGAAAGCTTGACACTGTCCAGGACAAAGCAGCCCGCTTGATTGGTACCACATCCACCAACATTCTCTCCCTCCACGACCAACGCACAGGAGCAGCAGTGTGTACCATGTACAAGATGCACTGTAGGAATTCACCAAGGCTCTTTCAACAGCACCTTCCAAACCCTTTACCACTACCATCTAGAAGGACAAGGGCAGCAGATAGATGCGAACATGACCACCTGGAAATTCGCCTCCAAGCTACTCACCATCCTAACTTGGAAAAAAATCGCCGTTCCTTCACCGTCATTGGGTCAAAATCCTGGAACTCCCTTCCTAACAGCACTGTGGGTTTACCTACACCACATGGACTGCAGTGGTTCAAGAAGTCAGCTCACCACCACCTTGCCAAGTGCAACTAGGGATGGGCAATAAATGCTGGCTCAGCCAGCAATACCCACATCCCATGAATGAATATAAAAAAAATCTGGGAGGTTGACAGTTACATGGATAGCACATTTATAGATGTGGTCACCCTGCAGCTTAAGAATATGCGGGGAGAGAGGTAAGGGGTGACCACCAGACAGTCAAAAAGGAACAGGCAGGTAGAGCAGGAGTCCACTGAGTGCATCCCAACTAGTATTCAATTCTGATGGTTCAGCCAGGGAGTGCAGCCAGAGCCAGGTCTATGGCACCATGGGTGGCTCAGCTGTACAGGGGGGCACAAGGAAGTCGGGTGGAGCAATAGTGATTGGTAATTCAAAAGTTAGGGGAAGAGATAGGCGTTTCTGTGGCCGCAGATATGAATCCAGGATGGTGTGTTGCCTCTCTGGTGCCAGGGTCAAGAGTGTCACTGAGTAGCCGAGAGCACCCTGAGGAGGTGGGTGAACAGCCAGCAGCCATGGTTCACACCAGTACATAAGTAGGCACAGGAAGAAAGAGGGATGCGGTCCTGCAGTCTGAATTTAGGGAGCTCGGCAGAAAATTAGCAAACAGGGCCTCAAAAGTAGTGATCTCCAGATTACACCCAGCGCCATGCACAGCTGAGTACGGAAATAGGAGGATAGAAACATAGAAACATGGGCTACAGTTTTACATCCAGTAAGCAGGCGTGTGCCCAACCCATACAGGCATAAAATCGCACGAGATGACGTTGAGCGAGCATCCTGACGTCACTGTGCACTTGCGTGATATCTCACTCGGCAGGCACGCGCAAATGTCGGAAGAGCGCCTGCCGCCAGTTAAGCAGCCAATTAAGCTCATTACCGGGCCAATTGTATGTGATTTTCCGTGACCTGCCCATACTTATGGTTTGCGGTTGGACCAATCAGCCAGGCGGGTTTTACATTTTTGATGAAACCTCATCCAAGAGCGGGATGAAAACTCTGTTAGGACATAAAATAAGAAATATCTGGGGACTGTTTTTTTTTAATAAGGTCTGCTTTCAGGTGCTTTATTGTGCTGCATGGACATTTTTTGCAGCACTTTTGGGCTTTCTTTTATTATTTGGAGGTCTGCAGCCCTCTGAGGCAGCTGTCTACTTTCAAGGAGCTCAGTGCAAATGCTCACCAGCACCCACAGTGATGTCGGTTCCCACCCTCTTCCCACCCCCGCTGGCAGTGCAGAGTCTTTTTCTGGGCGCATTAATTGGCCAGCCAGCGTGAAATCGCAGTTGGAGGCCAATTGTGGTTGGGGTAGGGTTTCCCGTCTGCTCCTGGGCCCACCAATCGTGCGCAAACGACAAGTGCAAAATTCAGGCAATAGAAAGTAGAAGCAGGAGTATGTCATTTGGCCCTTCAAGCCTGCTCTGCCATTCTAAATGATCATGGCTAATCCTCCATCTCAACGCCATACTCCCACGCTCTTCCTATACCCCTTGATGCCTTTAGAGTCTAGAAATCTATCCATTTTCTTCTTAAATGTATTCAGTGACTTGACCTCCACAGCCCTCTATGGTGGAGGGTTCCACAGGTTCACCACCCTCTGAGTGAAGAGGTTTCTCCTCATCTCAATCCTAAGTGGCTTACCCCGTATCCTGAGACTGTGACCCCTTGTTCTAGACCCTCCCCAGACAGAGGAAACATCATCGCTGCATCCAGTCTGTGCAGCCCTGTCAGAATTCTATACATTTTGATGAGATCCCCTCTCATCCTTCTAAACTCCAGTGAATACAGCCCTAGTCAGCTAAATCTCTCCTCATACAACAATCCTGCCATCTCAGGAATCAGTCTGGCGAACCTTCACTGCACCCCCTGTATGGCAAGTATATCCTTTCTTAAGTAAGGGGACCAAAACTGTACGCAATGCTCCAGGTGTGGTCTCACCAAGGCCCTATATAGCTGCAGTAAGACATCCTTGCTCCTGTACTCAAGTCCTATTGCAATGAAGGCCAACATACCTTTTGCCTTCGTAACTGCTTGTTTTCCCCCTCATGCTTGCTTTCAGTGATTGGTGTACAAGGACAAACAGATCCCTTTGTACATCAACATTTCCCAATCTAGCACCATTTAAATAGTACTCTGCCATTCTGTTTTTCTACCAAAGTGGATAACTTCACACTTATCTACGTTATTCTGCATCTGCCATGTACTTGCCCATTCACTCAACCTATCTCGCCTTGAAGCCTCCTAACACCCTACTCACCACTCACATTCCCACCTAATTTCATGTCATCAGCAAATTTGTAAATATTACATTTGGTTTCCTCAACCAAATCATTGATATATGTTGTGAATAGCTGGGGCCCAAGCACTGGTCCTTGCGGTACACCTCAAGTCACCGCCTGCCATTCTGAAAAGACCCATTTATTCCTACTCTCTGTTTCCTGTCTGCTAACCAATTTTCAATCCATGCCAATATATTATCCCCAATCCCATGTGCTTTAATTTTACACACTAACCTCTTAATTGGGACTTTATCAAAAGCTTTCTGAAAATCCAAATACATCACATCCACTGGTTCTACCTTACCTATTCTGCTCGTTATGACCTGAAAAAACTCCAGTAGGTTTGTCAAACATGATTTCCCTTTCATAAATCTATGCTGACTTTATCTAATCCTGTTGATATTTACTATGTGTCCTGTTATCACATCCTTTATAATAGGCTCTAACATTTTCCCTACCACTCATGCTAACTGATCTGTAGCTACCTGTTTTCCCTTCCCTCATTTTTTTTTTATAAAGTGGGGTTACACTTGCCAACCTCCAATCAGCCGGGACTGTTCCAGAATCTACAGAATTTTGGAAGATGATAACCGAAGCATCCACTATTCTCATGGCCACCTCCTTTAGTACCCTGGGATGTAGATATTCAGGCCCTGGGGATTTATCAGCTTTCAGTCCCATTAATTTCTCCAGCACAGATTTTTAGTAATACTAATTCCTTCAATTCCTCCTTCTCACTAGACCCTCAATTCCCTAGTATTTCTGGGGAGTTATTTGTGTCTTCCTCCATGAAGACAGAACTAAAGTAGTTGTTTAATTACTCTGCCATTTCCTTGTTCTCTATTATAAATTCTCCTATTTTAGTCTGTAAGGGACCTACATTTGTCTTCACTAATTTTTTTTTACATACTTATAGAAGCTTTTACAGTCCTTTATGTTCCTTGCAAATTTACTCTCATACTCTATTTGTCATTTCTTAATCAATCTCTTGGTCCTCCTCTACTGAATTCTAAACTGCTCCCAATCCTCAGGCTTGCCATTTTTTCTAGCAACTTTATATGAATCTTATTTAGATCTAAAACTATCCTTAATTTATTTTGTTAGCCATGGTTGGCTAACTTATCCTGTTGTGTTTTTGTGCCAGAAGGGAATATATAACTGTTGCAATGCATACATTTGTTCCTTAATTATTAGCCATTACCTATCCACCTTAACCTTTTAATGAAGTTCCCCAATCCATCTTAGCCAACTCATGCCACATACCTTCATAGTTTCCTTTGTTATGATTTAGGACCCTAGTCTCAGATAGGACTACTTCACTTTCCAACCTAAGGAAGAATTCTATCATGTTATGGTCACTGTTCCCTAAAGGGCCCAGCACAACAAAATCATTAATTAACAAAATTAGCACAAAATCAAATCTAGGATAGCCTGCCCCCTTGTTGGTTCCTCGACGTACTGGTCTTAAAAACCATCTCAGATACACTTCAGGAATTCATCTGCCACAGTATTATTGCTAATTTGGTTTGCCCAGTCTATATGTAGATTAAAGTCACACATGATCACTGAAGCACCCTTGTTACATGTATCTCCAATTTCCTGTTTAATACCATCTCCTACCTTAGCACTACTGTTTGGAGGCTTATAGTCAACTCACAATAGTGCTTTCTACCTCTTGTTGCTTCTTAGCTCCGCCCAGTCTGATTCTACATCTAGATTTTCTGAGCTAATATCTTCTCTCACTATTGCAATGATCTCATCCTTAAGTAACAATGCCACACCAACTCCTTTTCCTTTTTACCTGTCCTTCCTGAATATCGAATACCTTGGATGTTCAGTTCCCAGCTTTGGACATCCTGCAACTATGTCTCTAATCACAATCATATCATACCCGTTTACATCTATTTGTGCTGTTAATTTGCCTACCTTATTGCGAATGCTGCATGCATTCAGATACAGTGTCTTTAGGCTTGTCTTTTTACACATCTTTTTTTGTACTATGGGACACTTGCCTTTATCAATCAAGGCATATGGGACAATTGCCTTTATCAATCAAGGCATAGATTACAAAAGTAAGGAGGTCATGTTGGAGTTGTATAGAACCTTGGTGAGGCCACAGCTGGAGTACTGTGTATAGTTCTGGTCACCACATTATAGGAAGGATGTGATTGCACTGGAGGGGGTGCAGACGAGATTCACCAGGATGTTGCCTGAGCTGAAACATTTAAGTTATGAAGAGAGGTTGGATAGACTTGCGTTGTTTTCGTTGGAGCAGAGAAGACTAGGGGCAACCTGACTGAGGTGTACAAGATTATGAGGTGCATGGACAGGGCAGATAGGGAGCAGCTGTTCCCCTTAGTTAAAGGGTCAGTCACAAGGGGACATAAGTTCAAGATGAGGGGCAGGAGGTTTAAGGGGGATGTGAAGAAAAACTTTTTTACCCAGAGGGTCTGGAATGCGCTGCCTGGGTTGGTGGTGGAGGTGGGTTGGCTCACATCCTTTAAAAAGGACCTGGATGAGCACTTGGCACATCATAACATTCAAGGCTATGGGCCAAGTGTTGGTAAATGGGATTAGGTAGGTAGGTCAGGTGTTTCTCACGTATCGGTGCAGACTCAATGGGCCAAAGGGCCTCTTCTGCACTGTGATTCTGTGATTCTGTACTATGGCCCTATTCGCTGCTAGTCCCTGTTTCCTCCACCTTCCACTTTTGCTTTTTACTTTTCTGACTTTCATTTCTATCTTTGTTTCCCTCTCTTGTGTCTCCCCTCTTAGGTTCCCATTCCCCTGCCATTCTGGTTTAAACCCCTCGCCTGCAGTACTAGTGCATACCCCTGTGAGGATGTTGGTCCCGGTCCTGCCAGGGAGCAACCCGTCCAGTTTATGTAGGTTCCATCTTCACCTGAATCGGTCACAATGCCTCAGGAATCTAAACCCCACCTCCTACATCATTTCTCCAGCCATGCATTCATGTGGTCTGTTCTCCTATTTTTCATCTCGTTAGCCCATGACACTGGGAGTAATCCTGAGATTACTACCTTTGAGGTCCTACTTTTAAATTTATTTCCTCTTCCCTATATTCCGCTTGCAGGGCCTCATCCTTCTTTTTACCTATGTGGTAGATACCGATATGGACCTTGACCTCTGGCTGTTCACCCTCCCTCTTCAGAATGTCCTGCAGCTGCTCAGTGATATCCTTGATCCTGGCACCAGAGAGGTAACATACCATCCTGGTGTCATGTCTACAGCTATAGAAACATCTATCTGTTCCCCTTATGGGTAGAATTCCCTATCACTATTGGTCTTCCACTCTTTTCTCTCATCCCCATGCAGCTGAGTCACTCGTGGTGCCACAGGCTTGGCTCTCGCTGCATTCTCCTGAGAAACCATCTCCCCCAGCATTATCGAAAACAAAAAATCTGTTAGCGAGGGACATGGACCCAGGGGGCTCCTGCACTACCTGTCTAGTGCCTTTACTCTGTCTGGCGGTCAACCATTCCCTTTCTCCCTCTGCACTCTTTACCTATGGTCTGACCACCTCACTGTGCATGCTATCCACAATGATCTCAGCCCTGCAGGTGCTCTACAGTGACTCCAGCCACTGCTCCAGATCAAAAACGTGGATTTCAAATAGCTGCAGCTGGAGACACTTGCTGCACGCGTGACTGCCATGGACACTGGAAGCATCTCTGACTTCCCACATTGCACAAGAGGAACATTCCATATGACTGAGCTGCTCTGCCATGACTTACCCTAAATTATTCCCTTTACTTTTACTTCCTCTAGGTTAGAGAATATTAAGGACAGTAGAAGTCCTCACCCAAGTCCTACTCAACAAGGCTGCTGCTCTTCTTTCTGAGGAAAAGGTAGAAAATGAAAGAATCGCCAACAAGACAGCACTGTAGATGGCCTGCTTTTATGCTCCCTGAATCTAGCTTCTGAAAACCTATTTAAGTATGTCATCCAATTAGCTAGCTGCAAGCAGAGCCTGAATGACCACTGTTTTAAAGCTGGACTAAAGCTCACCTTCTCCCAACCCAAAGAGCAACTTTTAGTTAATTGCTTAATTAATGAAGGACTAGACTGTAAATAGAAATTAACCCTTAAATTAAATTAATCCTTGAAACTCCCTCACTCACCAAACTCCAACTGAAGCACTCAAATGCAGCCCAAGACAGCACTCAGTGCAGGATAAGACAAATGAATGAGTGGCTGGAAAGATAGTGCAGGAGGGACATTGGGACTGGCTCTGGTGGACATGGCACCTGTAAAAGCCAGACGGGTTGCACCTGAACAGAGCCAGGACAGATTTCTTTGCAGGGCATTTTGCTGCTGCTGTTGGGGAGGGTTTAAACTAACTCAGCGGGGGTGTAGGAACCAGGAGATAATATTGGAGAGAATTACGAAGGTGCACAGAACATTTGGTGAGATAGGTAGCACTAGAGTAGGGAATAATAACGTAATAGGTGGGGTCAGAGTAATCAAGACAGTAATAGAGTCTAAATCAGGATTACTGTGCATGTATGCAAATAAGACTGGTGAGGTACAGGCGCAGATTGTCATGTGGAAATATGATGGTGTAGCTCAAAGAAGGACAGGACTGGATGTTAAATATCCCTGATACAAAGTGTTTGTAAAAGACAGGAAAGGAAGAAAGGAAGAAGGGTGGCGTTATTGATAAAAGAGAGCATTGCAGTACTGGAGAAAGAGGATGTCCCAGAGAGATCAAAGACAGAATCTATTTGGTTAGAACTCAGGGACAAATAGGGTGCAATTACATTGCTTGGTGTAGTGTATAGGCCACCAACTAGTGGGGAGGATATAGAGGAACAAATTTACAAATAAATTATGGAGATGTGCAAAAATTATAGAGTACTTTTAATGGGGGGATTTCAATTATCCAAATATAGACTGGGATAATAGTATTGTAAAGGCAGAGAGGAGCAAGAGTTCCTAGATGTGTTCAGGAAAATTTTCTACAGCAGTATATTTCCAGTCCAACAAGAAAGGAGGCACTGCTAGACCTGGTTCTTGGAAATGAGGTGGGCCAAAAATCAAGCGTTATTAGAAGAACTTATAGCGAACAATGATCATTGTATCAGATATTTTAGGCTGACTATGGAAAAGGACAAAGAACAGTCCAGAGTAAGAAAAATTAATGGGAGAAAGCCAACTTAATGAAGTAAGAATGAATCTGGGTCAAATAAATTGGAGTCAAAGGTTGACAGGAAAAATGATAACTGATCAATGAGCTACCTTTTAAGAAGGGATGATTCAAGCACAGTCAAGGTATATTCGCTCACCACGGAAAGGTAGGACAAATAAATTCAGATCTCCCTGCATGACAAAAGAGGTAGAAATTAAGATGAAGAAGAATACGTGTGCATATGAAGGTGTCAGGTAGAAAATACAATTGAAAACCAAGCTGAATCCAGAAGGTTCAGAGGAAAGATGAAGAGGCAATTAAGGAAAGCAAAGAAGGAGTATGAAAAGGGACTTGCAGCTAACATAAAAGTGAATCTCAAAGAATTCTGTAGGCATACAGATAGTAAAAGAATGATAAAAGATGGAGTAGGGTCAATTAAGGACCAAAAAGGAGATTTACACATTGAGACAGAGGGCATAGCTGAAGTACTAAAGGAATACTTTGCATCTGTCTTTATAATGGAAAAAGATTCTACTCGGGCCATGGTAACCTGAGGCAATCCAGACATTAGATAGGTTTAAAATTGAAAAGGAGGAGATAATGGATAGGTTTTTTGTGCTTAAAGTTGATAAAGCACCTGGGCAGGATGAGTTGCATCCATGGATATGAAGGGAAGTGAGAGGCACTGGCCATAATTTTTCAATCTTCCTTAGGCTCCAGTCCCAGCAGACTGGAGAATAGTGCAAACATTACACCTTGTTCAAAAAAGGGTGTTAAGATAAGCCCAGCAACTACAGGCCAGCTAATTTAACTTCAGTGGCGGTGAAACCTCTAGAAACAATAACTCGGGGAAAAATTAATAGTTACACGGACAAATGTGGGTTAATTAAGGGAATCCAGCATTGATTTCTTAAGGGGGAATCATGTTTAACTAACTTGCTGGAGTTTTTTGAAAAGGTAACAGAGAGGGATGAGGGAAATACTGTTGATGTGATGTACATGGACTTCCAAAAGGTGTTTGATATAGTGCTGCAAAGTTATAGCTCATAGAATAAAAGTGACAGTTGCAACATGGATATGGAATTGGCTGAACAACAGGAAAAGAGAGCAGTGGTAATTGGATGTTTTTCATGCTGCAGGAAGGTTTGTAGTGGGGTCAATGTTGAGATCTTTGCTTTTCCTGGTGTATGTTAATGACCTAGACCTTGGTGTACAGGGAACAATTTCAAAGTTTGTGGATGATACAAAACTTAGAAGCATTGTGAACTGTGAGGAGGATAGTGCAGAACTTCAAAGCAACATAGACAAGTTGGTGGAATGGGCGGACAGGTGGTGGACAAATTTCAATGCTAAGAAGTGTGAGATGATTCATTTTGGTAGGAGGAACATGGAGAGACAATGTAAAGTAAATGATACAACCCTAAAGGGGGTGGAGAAGCAAAGGGACCTGGGTGTATATGTGCATAAAACATTGGAGGTGGCAGGACAGATGGAGAGAGCAGTTAATAAAGCATACAGTATCCTGAGCTTTATTAATAGGGACATAAGGTACAAGAGCAAGGAGGTTAGTTGAATTCGCATAAGTCACTAGTTCGGCCTCAACTAGACTACTGCGTCCAGTTCTGGGCATTGCACTTTAGGAAGGATGTGAAGACGTTAGAGAGGGTGCAGAAAGAATTCACGAGAATGGTTCCAGGCATGAGGGGCTTCGGTTATGAAAATTGATTAGAGAATTTGGACTGTTTTCCCCAGAGAAAAGAAAAACTGAGAGGAGATTTGATTGAGGTATTCAAAATCATGATGGGTCTGGACAGAGAAGAGAGGGGGAAACTGTTCCCACTCATGAAAGGATCAAGAACGAGAGGGCACAAATTTTGGGTCATTAGTAAAAGAAGCAAAAGTGATGTGAGGAGGAACTTTTTAACACAGCAAGTGGTTAGGGTTTGGAATGCACAGCCCGATAATGTGGCAGGTGCATGTTCAACTGATGCATACAAAAGGGAATTAGACTGCTTTCTCAAAAGGAAGAATGTGCAGGGATACAGGGAGAAGGAGAGGGAATGGTATTAGATGAGTTATTCAGTTGGAGAGCCAGTGCAGATACAATGGGCCAAACGGCCTCCTTCTGTGCCATACTCAATTCTGTGATTCTGTGACAATTTTTGAGACAAGACCGGGCAGGGTGCTGGACTGAGCATCAATAGCAATCATTTGAGCAAATCAAAAAGGTGTTGATACCTTCAGAGATCCTAGCTCACTATGACCCTGAAATTCCAATTATTGTAATGGCAGATGCATCACAACATGACTGGGAGCAGTCTTCCAGATTCAGAGTAATGGGACAAGAAGACCTCTTTATATTGCACCAATTGAAACTGAAGAGCACTATGCTGTTATAGAGAAAGAAGCCCTCGCAGTGACTTGGGCATTTGAAAAAATTTCTGACCATGTCTTAGGCCTACAGTTCAAGACATTGGTAACTTTACAGAATATGAAGGAAATCATAAAAATGCCACCCTGAATCAAGAGATTCAAACTGAGGCTAATGCGATACAATACTACTACAGAGCATGTGCAGGGAAAATACGAAAGTATTGCTGATACTCTATTGCAGATACCCACCAACTATTCAGAACAAGAAAGTAAAAATTTCATCAAGGAAGTCGCCGCCGTCATGACCTTAACCATTCAATATTTGCCAGCAACAGCGTGGAAGTTGTAGGAATTTTGGGAGGCTCAGATACAAGATGAGGAATCTGTGCAGGTTTGCACATGCTCCTTTGATCGATAGCCAGAGTATGTTCCCAGTAACGCCATCCTGAGGCAGTGCTTTGAACAATATCACCACATCAGCATCATTGCTGAGCTCTTGGACTATGATGAGCAGTTGATGGTCATCATAGAGCGTGAGGAGAGCAGCAGAGACACAGGATAAAAGAGCGCAAGGAGAGCAGACACACAGGATCAAAGAGTGCAAGGAGAGTAGCAGAGGTGCAGAATAAAAGAGCGCGAGCAGAGCGGCGGAGGCGCAGGATGAAAGAGGGGGAGGAGAATGGCAGAGACACAGGATAAAAAAGCATGAGAGCAGAGACACAGGGTAAAAGAGCGCGAGGAGAGCGGACCTGTGTGAGAAGGACAACAGCGGCTGGAGATAAAAGCTGACGGCAGAGAGACCCTTCAGCCCATTTCTATGGGCAGGAATTTCCCCCTGTCAGGGGGGATGTTGAACTGTGGGCACGCGGAGACGTGCCTCGGATTGGCGTCCCTGATCAGGGGCGCGTTGACATTTTACATTAGTGGGCCAATTAAAGCCCACCCAGTGTGACATCCTCACAGAAGTGCTATGCCCTCCCTGTGCGGGCGGGGGAATCCCAAAACCTGAGAGTGCGCTCTTTCGCGCATGCACACGAAAGAGCGCACTCGTCTCCCTGAGGCTAAGCGCTGCCTCAGGGAGATCAGCTCTAATGTACAAATTATGAAAAATAGAAAAAAAATTCCCTGACATGACCCCTCATGTGACACTGTCACATGAGTTGGGACATGTCCAACATGGTAGAATTTCAAATTCGATTTGAGGGCAAGCAACTTGGGTCTCAAAAAAACGTCCTCAACTTAAATAAGGGCAATTACAGAGGTATGAAGAAAGGGTTGTCTAAAGTGGGCTGGGAAAATAGACTAAGAGGAAGGTCGGTGGATGAGCAGTAGCAGATATTTAAGTAGATATTTCATAACGCTAAGCAAAAAATTATCCTGATCAAAAAGAAGGACTCAATAAGAAGGATGAATCACCCATGGTTAACAAAGGTGGTCAAGGAGAGTATCCAATGAAAAACTAAGGCATACAAAGCAGCGAAAACTAGTGGTAGGTCAGAGGATTGGGAATATTTTTAGGAAAGAGCAGCGGATGGCTAAAAAGCTAACTACGGGTGAGAAAATTGATTATGGAAGTAAATTGGCAAGAAATATAAAAACAAACAGCAAGAGCTTCTATGGGTATATAAAAAGGAGAGAGGCTAAATTGAACATGTGAGGCCCTTGGAGAATGTGACTGGAGAATTGATAACACGGAACAGGGAAATGGCAGATAATTTAAACCAATATTTTGCATCGGTCTTCACGGTGGAGGACACTATAAACATCCCAAAGATATCAGATAAGCAAGGAGCTAATGGAAGGAAAGATCTTGTGACAGTTTCTATCATGAGGGAATAAGTATTTGACAATATAATGGGACTAAAGGCAAACAGGTCACCAAGACCTGATGGCCTGCATCCAAGGGTTTTAAAGGAAGTGGCTGTGGAGATAGTGGAGGCATTGATCAAAATATTCCAGAACTCACTGGATTCCGGGAGGGGGCCAGCAGATTGGAAAACTGCTAATGTGATGCCTCTGTTCAGGAAGGGAGGGAGACAAAAAGCAGGAAACTATAGGCCAGTCAGCCTAACATCTGCCTTTGGGAAAATGCTAGAGTCTATTATTAAGGAAGAAATAGCAGGACATTTAGAAAAGCTTAACGCAATCTAACAGAGTCAACATGGTTTGTGAAAGGGAAATCATGTTTGACAAATTTTCTAGAGTTCTTTGAGGGTATAAAAAGCAGAGTTGATAAAGGGGAACCAGTAGATGTATGTATTTGGATTTCCAGATGGCATCCAATAAGGTGCCACATAAAAGGTTATTGCACAAGATAGGAGCTCACGGTATTGGGGGGTGGTATATTAGCATGGATTGAAGATTAGTTAACACACAGAAGACAGAGAGTCTGGATTAATAGGTCTTTTTCAGGTTAGAAAAACGGAACAAGTGGAGTACCACAAGGATCAGTCCTAGGGGCTCTATTATTTATTATCTATATTAATGACTCAGAGGAGGGGGCAGAGTGTAATGTATCCAAATTTGCTGACAATGCAAAAGCAGGTGGGAGGGTATGTTGTGATGAGGACATAAGGAATCTGCAAGGGGATGTAGATAGGTTGAGTGAGTGGGCAAAAACTTGGCAGATGGAGTTTAATATAGGAAAGTGTGAGGTCATGCACCTTGGTAGGAAAAATCAAAAGGCAGACTATTATTTAAATGGAGAGAGACTCCAAAAAGTGCAGCAGAGAGGAATCTGGGTGTTCTTGTGCATGAAACACAAAAAGTTCGCATGCAGGTGCAGCAAGTAATTAAGAAGGCAAATGAGATTTTAGCCTGTATTGCTAGGGGGTTGGAGATTAAAAATAGGGAAGTCTTGTTACAACTATACAGGGTGTTGGTGAGGCTGCACCTGGAGTACGGTGTATAGTTTTGGTCCCCGTATTTAAGAAGGGACATACTGGCATTGTAGGCAGTCCAAAAGAGATTCACTAGGCTGTTTCCAAGGATGAAAGGGTTGACTTACCAAGAATGGCTAAACAGGTTAGGCATTTATTAATTAGAGTTTAGAAGAATGAGGGGTGATCTTATTGAAACATACAAGATTCTGAGGGGGCTTTAAAGGATAGATGTTGAGAAGATGTTTCCACAAGTGGGGGAATCTCGAACAAGGGGACATAGTTACAGAATAAGAGGACAATCATTTAAAACTGAGAGGTGAAGGAATTTCTTCTTTCAGAGGGTAGTGAATGTTTGGAATTTTCCACCCTAGAGAGCTGTGGAGGCTAGATCACTGAAGGTATTTAAAGAGGAGGCAGATAAATTTTTGAAATATCGGGGAGTTGAGGGCTATGAGGAGCTGGCACGAAAGAGGAGTTGAGGCCTGGGACAGATCAGCCATGATCTTACTGAATGGTGGGGCAGGCTTGAGGGGCCAAATGGCCTACTCCTGCTCCTATTTCTTTTGTTCTTATGTCCAATGAGCTCTCTGCCCAGATGTCTTCCAGAGGATTCACGAGGGACATCTTGGTATTATCAAGTGTCAGGCCAGGGTGCAATAATCCATATGGTGGTCGGGTATCTCACACTCTCTTGAAGCCATGATCTCCAACTCTGTCACCTGTGCCATTCAGAGACATGAGCAGAAAGAACCACTTCTGTCCTCCTCTTTTCCAACAAAGACATGGGAGCGCCTTGGTATGGACCTATTTGAATTTAAAGGGAAAGTATTTCTCATCCTTGTGTATTATTATTCCTGCTGGATTCAGGTGCAAAAGCTACATGGACTCATCTTTGAATCGATTATAGCCTCTCTGAAGATGATAATTTCCATACAGACTGCATTCTGGACACTGTCATCTCAGACAATGGGCCAAATTCACCAATTAGTGTTTCTAATCCTTTGCAACATCATATAGATTTGTCTACGTCGCAGGTTCGCCGTGATGCCCTCAGACCAACAGAGAGACCGAGAGAGGGTTGTACATCTTTAAGGGCCCGCTCAGAAAAAACATGAAGATTTTGAGTTAGCCCTGCTCAATCATCATTCTACCCCATAGCTGAATGGCTTCTCCTCATGTGAGCTTTTGATGGGCCACAGGCTAAGAACCAAGCTTACTTCCCTTCCTCATACATTAATGCCAAGCATCACAGTAGCGGATCATGACTATACCCAACAGAAGGAAGAAAATTATAGAGCAAGCCAAGCTTGCACTTTCAACCAACGACAAAGGGCTCATGACCTTCCCACATCTGAAAGATGGGAGATGGTGTGGACTGGGGACCAGCAGCGGGAAGATACCATAAGAGAACAGTTACAAAAACCAAGAACATATCTTGTCCAGACAGAAACCGGTATCTGAAGAAATAGGGGTGATGTGATTTTGATGAACAAGAAGCCATTAGCCTGATGGGCTGCATACCCTGATCCTCAGCAGGAAATTATGATTATAGAACCAATAACCCTGGAAACAAGAAATCATCACCCTCAGGAAATGAGCTTGGAGAGAACAGATCCTCAACAACCTCAGAAAGAACTCCGTGTGCATTTGAGGAGATTGGTGAAACCACCACAAAGATTATTGGGAGGAGGTGTAGAATGATGTGTACATGGTACTTTCAAAGGTTTCTTAACTCTGTGGTCCCTTCGATAACACCAATGTCTTTTTTACATTGATATTCCATCGTTGCCACCATGTTCTGAGATGGGTCCTTCTACCTTGGACCCTAAGCTTGGGACTTGCTTCTTAGTCGGACTGTCTAAGAAACTCTGGTATCTGCTTAACACTTGTTTATTAGTATTACATCGAACAGGTTACAGAGTAGGCACATTGCTTCTAGGCATGGTTCCAACCTCTCTCTCTCGAGATAGAGAGCCGAACACATGACTGACTAATGTCAGTAGTACATCATCATCTACATCATACTTTAACATATCCCATTTGTTAACCCTTTCTAGTACAGATAGCATGTAGAAATAAAGACTTGTTAGGAGATGTAGAGTAAAGAGTTAACTCTAACACTACTCCAACAATAGCTCCTGAGCATGTGCGTAAGGTGCTATAGAAGCATAGAAATAGGAGCAGGAGTAGGTCATTCAGCCTTTCAAGCCTGCTCCGCCATTCAATATGATCATGGCTGACACTCTATCTCAATGCTCAAAATGCCATACTCCCATGCTCTCCCAATACCCCTTAATGTAACAATGATGCCACAAAAAGAGAATGAGGAAAATGTGACGTGAGCAGTTGCTCTGTCCTGGTGCTATGTAATCCTGTACATCATTCAGTAGGTAAATGAAGGCTAATTTTAAAAAGGATCTTTGCCTCCAGCCAGGTCTCTTGCTAAGAGTCAGACATCCAACATCTTCCAGGACAACCCAATGACAACAGGCAATACAGCAGTAATCTAATGCTACTTCTATTATTTCTTAGCTCCTACCAAAAAGATTCTGTCCAACCTCTGCCAAATTCAAGAATGTGCACGCTGCCTCTTGTTTCTGCAGTTGCTGTCTGCTGCCTCATTCTGTGTGCAATTTTCTCCTGAAAGAAATAAGGGGCTGAATTTTGCGTTCGTCGGATGGGCGGAGCTGACCCAATCGCGGGCAGGCATGGACCCGAACGCCGCTGGCGATTGGGGCCACACCACCATTTTGCGTGGGCGAGCCAATTAAGGCCCGCCCACGTATTTCACACTCCCATGGAGAGCGGGACTTTTAAAATTGTGGCGGGCGTATACAGACCGCTGGTTCCAATGGGAAAGCGGAAGCCTGTATAAAGAAAGGCCAGACAACCTCCTTTAGGCTGATCACCATGGCCAGCTACAGATGCAGAGGGTCTGCACAGCAGGTTCCGGTGGAGGGAAGGCCAGAGGGGGAGGGCAGGCCAGAGGAGGAGGGCAGGCTGCAGGATAGGCCAGCAGGGGGCCAATGTGCCCCTCACTTCTCTGATGCCTGCCTTGCTGCTCTTCTCGAGGAGGTGGCAGCACAGCAAGAGGTCCTGTTTCCCCAGGATGGGAGGAGGAGGGGCCCCCATGCTACAAAGCGGGCCTGGCAGGAGGTGGCCAGCTCCATGGATGCTATGCAGTGATCATGGACCCAGTGCTGTAAGCGCTTCAATGATTTGCTGCACTCTGGAAGGGTGGGTACCATATCGGCCTTGGCTATTTTACCCAGCAGGTAGCCTTAGCCTTTGAGCCCCCCCACCCCCGCCATGTCTTGCTGTCGTTACTGCATTGGGCATTTGGCGCACGCTGGGTGAACAAACAGATAGTGACCATGCTTACATCAGCCTTAGTGGTTGAAGAGAAGATGGGTTCTCCCCGCAGCATATGTTGGTGTTTGTCGCATTTGAGTAGTCTGGGGGCAACCTGCAGTGGAGGCAGCTAGACACATACTCAGAACTCCAACACGTCTTATTGATGGTGATGAGATGGTGGAAGGGGAGCCTCAAGGTGCCGTGGCCAAGAGCCATCTGCTGGCCTCGACGCCGCACCTAGTTGTGCCTCCTTGCCATGGGCGCTAAGACCCCTGTGTTATTGAAAGCAATGGATGCCGAATATGTCCAAGGTGGCCGTTGGGGGAGGGGGTTGGGAGCAGCCATACTATCTTATGGGGACTGATTACCAGTAGTGTGGACAGGAGCCGCTGGAGGCCTCACATGGGCCACTGTGGTTGGGGTGCGGCGTGCGCGTGCAGAGTACATGAGCGATCAGCCCCAATAAATGGTATTCTCTGTTCTGCAGGTGAAAACTGAGCACAACACCTAAGAGCGTTTGCGCACTGGTGGTGGCCAGGCCATGCTGCACACACTGACTCACTTCGAAGAACAGACCATGGAGCTAGGAGCCAAGCGGCCAGGTCAGCAGGTGTCGGTGAGGCTGGGGTGCAGCGGCCAGGTATTTGAGGCCCATAGTCCCATCCACTCTGTCTCCCCATCATCCAAAGCACTGATGATTGCTGCAATCGTTAATGCAGCAACACTGCTCATTCACAGACTGATACACTCTGACGTGTGGGTCATACACAAAGGTCCCTCATCCCCTTGAGGATGCGCGTCTCTAGCCCCTTCCAAAGTCGCCTTATCCCATTTGTGACCACTATCCCCATGGCCTAACATGCCATGGCATTGCTGCTGCACAGCCAAAGACTTATTGCTTCTTAGGAGGGTTTGTACCTCCACCACCCTTTCAGCCAATGTGTCCCATATTACTCTGTCCAAAAGGTTCTCAGCACCTCACCTGTCAACCTCATGGCACTCAACTTAAATAACTGCCACCATGTTAGTCATCCCTGCGCCTAGGGGAAATGTTACTTTCTGTCCACCCATTCTATGCTTCTCACAACGGTATGAAGGTCAATAATGTGACTTGTCAAACTCCTGTGCTCCACGGTAAATGTCGCAAATGTTTGTGATGTTTCCTCATAACTCCAACTCTCCAGGCCAGCATGCATCCAGGTCAGGAACCTCTGCACTCTCCCCACTCCAATGCAATCCCTCCCCTGAAGTGCAGGTCACAACTGAATGCAGAAGTGTAACTGTGGCCTCGACAGCATTTTCTGCACTTGCAACATGACCTGCCTTTTCCTACATTCTATTCCCCGGCTAATAAAGGCAAGTCTGGCCTTTACTTTGTTAAACACCTTATGTTCCTGCTCTGCTACCTTAATGGGTCTGCCCAGCAAGGACCCTGTAATCGTCCTTACTTTCCATGGTCCTACCATTTCTCCTGTATTCCGGTACCTTGTTTGTCTTGCCCAAGTGCATAACCTCACACTTATCCACATAACATTCCATGTGGCATTCCTTAGGCCACCTGACCAGCCTTCTGTATGTGCGAGTAATGTTTGGGCCTCCTCTTGACTATTTGCCACCCCACCAATGTTCGTCTCCTTAGGTTCTTGAAGGTTGAGCGCATTATGAGGCTGGGGGTGTGTGGGGGGGGGATAAATTGTGTTACTGACTGAACACTAACTGATCCACTGTCCTTGTTGTTAATTTCAGCATCACCACGGCATGGCCACCAGGAGGACAGCCAGAATCCCCCTTCCACACTTGAGGGGCGTCAATTGACATGAGCGTCACATCATTTCAGTGCGCCAGGCACCAGCGCAGCGACTACCACATCAGTGGGGAATATTATGTCGGCTAGTGTCCCGGGGCACAGTAGAGATGGCACTTCACAATCGCTGGAGGAGATGGCATGGACAGAGTGTGCCGATGGCACCAGCAGCTGGAGGACCCACAGGGGACCAGGCACATGCTGAGTCTGGCAGTGATGATGTGCCTCTGGAGATGTCCACCCTGCAGCAGCTGCAGGACAAGTGGCCGGGTGCACAGGAGCATATGGCAGGGTTGCATGAGTGTTTGCTTCACTTGGTCTCTGTGGTAGAGAAATCCAGGCAGAGTGTTAGTGATGGCATGAACCTCATGTCCGAGCATCAGGCTTCCTCAATGGAAGATTGGTGACTCTTATGGAGAGCGGCTTCCAACGGATTGATCAGCATCTGATTGGGTTACGCTCTGACCTGCAAGCCCACACAGCGCTAATAGCCACAGGTGTTCATTGGCAATGTGGGAGATGTCCTGGGCACCAAGTGTCCCAGCTCGGTGCCCATCCATCTGCGGTGAGCAGGGAGGTCCAGTGTGACCTCACGTCGGTGAAGCAGCTGCCTGTCGTCTCTGCAGGCTCCTCTCAGGGCATTCCGGATGAGGGCAGCAACTCTTCCGTCCCTCAGCCAGTGAGCATTGCATCCATTGAGGAACTGGCCACTCCCTCCCAAGCGGAGCCAGCACAGGCTCGACGGGCCAGAGGACGGCCGCCAAGGTCATCAAGGCCAACAGGACAGCAGAGTCATGAGGCTGTCTCACAAACCACTCTGACCATTGGGGCGACACCAAGACAAGGCACCCGCAAATGTAAGCAAAAGGCACGTTAGGCACTCCACGGCTTTCTCACTGGTGCTTTTCTGTTGGCCCTAGATTAGGGAATTTATTTTTGTCAACGTCGGAGCAACATTTTGTAATGTTATTGGTGGCACCGCCTGATGGATGGGAATAAAGCCCACATTTGTTACCATGGCTGAGGGTGTCTCCTTTGTGCTGCATTTGTCTGTTTCTCAGACATGTCATGAGTGTTTGAATGTTTCTGTACTAAGCCCTTAGTTGCAGCTGATGAGGTGGAAGATGTAGCACCTAAGTGCCATGTGTGGATGCGCCAGGCAATGCTGGTCCTGCAGATCCATGTGTGTGGAGCTAGCTGAAGGTTCATTGGATTAAAAAGTCTCCTGGATGTCCCTGCCTCCTTGGTGTAGTTGCGGGTCAGCGTGCTGCCCCTCATCATTGCCCTGTGCTCCCTCATCCTCTGAACCACTGCTGGATTCATCGTGTGCAGCCACATCCGCTGTGTCAAGGTCTTCATCGACAACTACATCCCCCTTTTCCAGTGCAAGATTGTGGAGCATGCAACCACTATCACCGAGATGCAATCTGGGGGGTACTGGAATGCACCCCCTGAGCGGTCCATGCATTGGAAGTGCATCTTAAGAAGACCAATGTTTCTCTCCATCACAGCCCTTGTGGAGCCATGGCTCCTATTGTAGCGCTCCTTAGCTTCTGTTCTTGGATGGCGGAGAGGCGTCATAAGCCACATTCTAAGGGGATAGCCTTGTCACCCAGCAGCAATCCATTCAGCCAAGCCAGAGCACTGAAGAGCCCCGGCACCTGGGAGTGTCTGAGGATGTAGGCGTTGTGGGAGCTGCCTGGGTACCTTGCACAGACTTGTAGAATCAGCATCCTGTGATCACACACTATCTGCACGTTCATGGAGTGGAAGCCTTTCCTGTTGACGAAGGCACCGGGCTCACCTGCTGGCACCTTGATGGCCACATGTGTACAGTCGATTGCACCCTGGACGCGGGGGAACCCAGTAATGGCTGCGAAGCCTCTGGCTCGCTGTGCCTGACTTGCCTGATCGCAGCGGAAGTGGATGAAGGTCAATGCCCGTCTGAACAGAGTGTCTGTGACCTGCTTGACACAAGTGTGGACAGCCGATTGGGACACACCACAAGGATCACCCAGTGGAGGGCAACTGTGAGCTTCAGAACTGCTGGCATGGGGTGTCCACCCACACAGTTAGGAGGGATCTCAGGGCCAATCATCTGACAGATGTAGTTGATTGTTTCCCTTGACAGTTAGAAGCTCCTTCGGCACTTCAGCTCAGTCATATTGAGGTAGCTGCTTCGCCGCCTGTATACTCTGGCAGCAGGATAGTGGCATCTTGTGTGGCTCCTTCCACCTTGGACAACCTCTTGGCCCTTCGCCCCTTGTGCCCGCACCTGGCCTCCCAAAGATGGCTCCCCTGGAGGCCGATTGTCCCATCCTGGCCTCCTCCTTATTCTATCCCTCCCTTCCTCCTCAGAGAAGCTGCCTCCAGTGCAGATGTCAGAACCCATACCCAGGTAAAATGGTGGCTTCCGGAAAGTTGCAGGCCCAATAAAGATTCCTGACTGAAGAGTGCTGAGCCAAAGCTTCAAAGTGCAGAGAAAGCTGCTGAAATTCATTCTGAACTGCTACAGGTCACAAAGGCAAGTTTAAAACACTTGCTGCAATAAATACTTCACATAAAACATTAACAACACCACTGAGCCCACATATCCCACCTGTGGATGAGTTTTGTTAAAAAATCACGTACCCGCCTACACGTTGGCGCCGTGCGCCGAGCCAAAGATCAAACGGGCGCCTCAAAATTGGCGTCGAGCACCGAGTTAAAGGCCTTAACAAGTCCTTTAATTAATGGCGGGTGTGCATCGCACTTCATCGCGCACCCGCCCAGCTAAATATCGCCCGACGTCAGCGCGCCCCATTTTAAGCGCTGACGTGTGGGGCCCGCCACCTGCACATCACCCAGAAAATTCTGCCCAAGGGATTGAGTTAGTGACCATCTCATAAGCTGATTTGAGAATGTGCCTTTCAGCGTTGCATAGTGCTGATGTTGTGTGCAAGCTGAGAGATGTGGGAAAGTGCGGTTTTAATAGTGGTGAGAATAGAAAGTGCAATGTGTATGAGAATGAGGAGAAGGAAGTAGGTTTAAGAGTACAGTAACTGTAGAAGAGTGAATGGAGGGGATACTGTGAGTTGTGAGGCTTCAGATAGTGTCAGTATATGCGAAAATAATTGACAGAAGAGGTAAGATTCCAAACTTTGATAACTCTGCTGAGGCCACTGAACTCTTTTCAGCATTGCAGCTATGTCCACGGATTGACCTGCCATGCAGCCACTTCTCACTGGTGACACACATGCTACTCTTTCTTTACTTGTACACACCCCCAACTAACCTCTCCACCTCCACCCCCACACCCCACCAAGTGAAACAGGATTGCCCTTCTGCCGTCCATCATCTGGTCCAGGGCCTCTGAAGTGGCTTTGAAGAACCTGTTGTTCCAAATTGCAGGTCTAGCAGCTATTTCTTTTTAAGAGTTCTCTGCTGTCTGCATCCAAAGTGCATCTCCTCTATAAGGGGTGTAGGCTGCCTTTAAATGGCATCAGACAATAATCAAAATAAAAGCAAAATACTGGAAATCTGAAATAAAAACAAAAAATGAGGAAAACCTCAGCAGGTCTGGCAGCATAAGAAGAGTCATATTCAACTTGAAACATTAACTCTATTTCTCTCTCCACAGATGCTGCCAGACCTGCTGAGTTTTTCAGCACTTAGTTTTTATTTCAGACAATAATCAGCCTGGGTAGCAACGGCTGCATGTTTGATCTATCATGATGACCTGCTAACACCAATTCCTGTGGTTCCAGCACCATGCACCTTGCCCACAACAACCATTTTCAGGCAAGATCAGATATCTTGGCCTGTCTATTTGTGCATAGAATACAAATAAGTGTCGGAAATTGAGAAAGTGTGAATGAGGAAAAGAAAAAGAGAGATTGGAATGACTGACAATAACAGAAAAAGGATAAAAATACAGAGAAAATTGTTGTCATTTAGAGTCAAATGTTCTCTAGTTAGATTTAGTCTTGATTAAGATCTATAAATCAAATTATCACATTGCAATAACACAGACAAATTGTTTTTTTTCCACTGAATACTGTAATATAATAATTGGTCCTTCAAATAATGCTTTGTTTAAACATCAGAAGGTATAAGCCACAAGTGTTTCATTTTAGCCAGTTGTATTGTCAGAGGCCCATAATGATAAGGAATGGTGGAGGTTATGACTCTTCTGTTGTAAGTTTAGGTAAGAGATATATTTACTGTTTAAGATTAACATATGAGTGTGTGCATGTATTAGAGTAGGTAATGTCTTGAGGATGCTATTCGGTTATCAAATAGCAAAATATACCATTTGCCCTAAAGCAGTAATTTTGCGGAAGGAGAATTTCAGCTGTTTGTCAGGCAACATAACTGGGAAACAACTTCATTTCTGCTCACACGTTGTTGTTGGTAGGAAAAGCAAGGCAACAATTATAATTAATTCAGTTCACAACTTAAGATCACCATCTACTGGCATCCAAGCAGCCTGCATTTCCACAAATTCTGATCTTTTCCGATTACCACATTGTGGTGTATCACAAATGCCACAGTCTTGGGAAAAAGCCAGTTCATCTCAGCAGGAGAAGACCAACAGCCTGATTGCCAGAACTAAAGGCCATGGCCAGGGCATGAATCCTATTTGTCTTTTTCCAAAAACCATACAACTATTATCGCTATTCAGCAGAGTTAAAATGATAAATAACAATTCAATGAAATCCAGTTTCCATGGCAGTAAATACCTACCAGTTGATAAATTGGCAATTTAAAAGAAAGCTATTTGCAGGAAATAGGAAATATGAAATGCTGAGAGATACAGGCATGTTGGCCTAAACACCAGTTCAATTCATATGGCATTACCTTCCAAACCCTGTATCCATGACATCGTGGTGATGGCATCGTTTCTAAGTCAATCTAAATTAGCCAAGTTCCAACACTCCAATTACCTTGTCAAAAGTAACAATTCGGTCATGCCAATTAGCTTCAACTAAATCATTGAGATGATTGATATTCTTTGTATATTAGTTTTTTACTTTTCCATTTCACCCACTGACATATGGATATGCAAAAGTAACAGAGAATTTTACTAAACCACCTGCCATAAGAGAAATAGTGCAGGGGTAATTTTAGCTTTGGGTGATACCGCAACAGAAGAAAATGGATCAGTTCCCCACTCTACATCCCTCCCATTTTCATTTCCATTGACTTCATTGGCTGGACAATCTTCTATTATAGTAGATGCTAGTGCCAGCAACAACTTGGCTAAGGGGCAGGGGGCAAGCTCTGTTGAACAGGTCTTCAGCGTCTCCAGTACATTTCTTAAATTGCATGGAGTGATCTAAATTGGCTGGATACATCTATGATGTTGGATACCTCGGGAGGCAACCAAATGTGGCTATTATGTTCCTCTTCGTAGCTTTGGGACAATCTTGATAGATTTATAACTCGTATTCCTGAAGAGGAATATTTTTAAGTTAGGTGGTCCCATTGGTATTTCATTTAGAATGTATGACATGGCAGAAAATAAAGAGGTAGTAAGGCAGGGCACTTTCTTGGAATGGCTTCCGCTCTGCTGCCACGTCTTTACTGGAGCTGCATTGGAAAAGATTTGCAGACTTAAATGGAGCTTCTGTTGCATTTCCAGAGAAGTTACAGTGGACGAGTGAGAGCCTTATGGGAGAGTCTAGGACCAGAGGCCATAATCTCAGAGTAAGGGGTCACCCATTTAAAACAGAGATTAGGAGGAATTTCTTCTCTCAGAGGGTAGTCAATCTGTGGAATTCCTTACCACAGAGGGCTGTAAAGGCTGGGTCATTAAATATATTCAAGGCTGAGATAGACAGATTTTTAATCAATAAGGGAATCAAGGGTTATGGGGAAAAGGCAGGAAAGTGGAATTGAGGATTATCAGATCAGGCATGATCTCATTGAATGGCAGTGCAGACTAGATGGGCCAAATGGCCTACTTCTGCTCCTACATCTTATGGTTTAGCAGCTCAAAGGGAATGCCAGGGCATGACGTCATTAATATCATTCCTGGGAACGGACCGAAATAGAATGTGGGAACCGAAGGAGAAAGAAAGATAATGGAATTAAATAAGGAAAAAACATAAATGAATTATTAAATGTCAAATGCAATCTATCTTTATTATCTTTAAAGTTACAGATTCAATTGAATAATACTTTTAATTGGAAATACATGCAAGATACTTCACAGAGAAGAAAAAAATATGAAATATAAGTAGGAGAATTAGGAAAAATGACCAAAAAGATAGTCAAAGAGAGGTTTTGGGAAGGTGTTTATTGGTAGAGAGGGTAAATGCAAGGAGTTTTGAGGAGGAAATTTCAGTGGGAAAAACCAAAGGTGGAATGGAAAGACAGTCAAAATTTGTGAACCTAACTTGTGGAGACTGAAGGAGGTCACAGGAGTCAGATGTACAGCTGAGCACAAAACATAAGCACAAGTATTAGCTGGTGACATAAAATTGGGCAAATGCTCATTTAATACACATTTCAAAAGAAGTTAGCTCAGGTTTTCACTCCCGATTGAGTTCACAGAGAGGGGGGTGTCTCCTGCCTCCATGAATCTGACCTTTAAAAATGGCTGCTGGGATGTTGGATTTTTGGTCCGGTGGGGGGGGCGAGTTGCATTAGAAGTCGAGGCTGGCAGCCCCGGAAGAACTGAGGAGGATGCCGGGTGCGGATGTGGACTGGGCGAATAGTGTGCCTTGGGGCTCCAGCACTATGTCCAAAACCTTAAAAAAAAGAATAAAAAATTAAACATCCCTCCAGCCCTCACCGCTCAACCCCTCAGCTGCCCATGCACTCCTCATACCCCATTCAAGTAAATCCATGCCACCTCATGCTCTTACCAATCCCCATGGCCCTTTATAACCTTCACGCCAATCTGTGCCCCTGTACCCACTCTCCATGGCTCTTTATTGCCTCCATGCCAAAATTAGTGCCAACGCATGCCAATCCATGGCCTCCTAAACATCACCCTTACACTTGCCATGCCAACTCACCCAGTATTCGCCATGGGTACACCTCAGGACCCATGCAGATGTGAGATAAAATAAAGTTCTGTACTGTTATGATCCCAGCTGATGTTACCACAGAACAAGTCTGATCCCAGGGTGGAACCCAGCTTGATAGATACTAGCTTTTATTTGTTTGTTTAAATATATGGAGAGCAGCTACTGAACAGAGTCACAGGAGTCAGCTGATGAACATTTAACAAAAGAATAAAACATTTATTCAACAAGAAAAGATAAACTATATTTCATTACTCCTTCACACACAACTATACCTTTATAGATATGTACAGATTTGTAAGGATAACACAAGTTACAAAAGCTATCATATACTTTAATGTTCACAGTAAATACACAGTCTATGTAAACCTATGGTGATCTGTGCTCAGGCACACCACACTCTGAAATCAAGTGACAGATGCTACGTCAAATAGATACTATGGGTGTCTCCTCAACTCCACCCAGATACTTGTCACACCATGACCCAACCAGTCTCATTGATCTCCATCTTTCCCATGAAGGCTTCCAATCTCCACTCTCCAAGACCTCGTGGGAAAAGTTTTCTCTCAGATGCCTTCTGCAAGGGTTTCAAACTCTCCTTCCAATGTTCCTCTTCCCTGAGTCACCACATACATTCAAGCTTCCTTCCATGCATGGTCTCTCATCAACTCAGCCATCAGCACTACTTCACATGCTCATAGCAGAGTTACAGACCTTCAGTTGTCTCTTTGGACCTTCTTACCTCTTGCAAGCTGTTCTTGCTTTAAATCTGCTCTCTGCAGCTTTTGTATCTTTAAATCTGAAGCTTGTAGCCTTTCTCTCTGCCCCTCACTCTTAACTTCATTAACAGGACCTTTTCCAGTTCCCATTCTACCTTTGACTGGGAGGTCTTTTTTGGACTTTCCACTCCCTGGATTTTGGGGTTTTCCTTTAGCTTGGGACTTGCTATCTGTCCTTTCTAGGCTGCTTCTGCCTGGCAGCTATCTTCAAAAACCTGCTGAACTCCAACAGCTTCGAAAACAAACTGCTATCTTTCTTCTTCTGTATGTGTCTGTGGGAGGGACCTGGCTCCCTGTTGCTAGGCAACTAGCCAGTTTTTTACTGTTGCATTCCACAGGAGTCGTCAAACTCATTAGAAATGCAGGCACCTTTTTAAAATGAAACTGAAACTCAATTTGATTTTTTTCTCAACACAGATACATAAACACAAATCAAACACAAACACCAAAACCAAAACTCATTCCTAACACCTATAAATGCCAACACAACCTACCCAAATTGTCTCTATTTCCTAACAATACAATAAAGTTCTAAGTGTCTACTGCAGACTTCTGTTACAGACAGGAGGGGGGTTAACTTAAACAGCCCTGATTTCTTTTCTTGCCACCTGTCCATAAACAGAAAGGTGTTTTCCTTCTCTCTTTATAAACGGTGGCGTATTTCCAACTCCTCAGTTTTGGTGTGACCCTAATTTATATTAACAATCCCACAGCAATCTCAAGATAGGATGAACTTAAAGGGTTAGTCTATTTACATACCCTCAACATGTAGCCCCCTGTGCATACATTCGTACAGTAAAAGAGGGATAGAGAAAAGAGAAATTTACAGTGCAAAAAGCACAGCAAAAATAATTATTGTCTCACGTAAATCCAAAGTCCAGAACAAAAGTCCATTGAGGTATTCCTTCACGGAGGTCAGCAGGTTGAAAATCAATGCTGTATAATTGACTTTTCTTGTAGCACTGACTTCACAAAATGAGATAAACATGCAGAGATGAATCAGTCTTGTAGGCAATGGTATAGAAGTGCCAATAGAATCAGTGTACATGGAGGCCAGGTATTCAATCTGGTAAGAGCTCTTTTTCTGTGAAGCTGCTAATGGCTGGTAAAATGGCAGACTGAGATTTGCAGCTCCACAAGGAAAGATTACTGGTTCCACAAGCTAGGCCCATATCACATGACTCATACCTCTCCAATCTGGCTTCGACAAATGGTGTGTATCACTTTGTCTGGGTTCCTGAGGTGGTTAAATACTGCAACTATTAAGCATTGAAAGGAAGGCTGTGTTGTCCTTTGTTATAGCAGACAAGCTACCTTATGAAATGCAGGTGGCCTTTGTGTAGTTTCTTTTGAATTCGGTCTGAGGAGCCCACAGGGGTATCAATAGTGTCTCTTCACAGATATGGAGGTGCAATTTGCCCCAATACTGCCAGAAAGCTCCTTTTGTTTGAAGGTCATAGACAGGCATAGCTTCAGCCATTTTGTCCAGTTTTTAAAAATTTAGAAATAATATGAGGATATCTATATTTTACAAAATACAGTGTGAGATGTTAGTCCCCTCACACTTCACTATATTGACAAAACACTCTCATTCATAAAAACACAGTTATCACAGTTATATTCCTTCAACTACATAAAGCCTTAAAACAACAAACATTTAATTTCAGTGCATAATCCCTTATAACAACAAGCATTGAAATCCATAGCTCCACTTCAAAGCTTCTATAGCCATTGTAGCTGTCAATCAAACTGTAAGATAGCAGGCATTCTACTGTGATAATGGATGGCTATGAAATCAGTCATACAGCAGTAATCCAATAATGGAAACCCTCAGGCCTATGTCAACAGACAATTTGAAATAGCAAGCAATATATTTTTAAAATTCCAGGGTTTTTTATCAAAGATTTAAAAGACAGGACTTTTAAATCCCTTGACAGACTCCCTTTGACAGGTCTTCTTGACAGTTCCTCTTGACACTCTTGACAGTTGTTTTTTACAGGTTTGTTGACAGTTCCAATCAACTTCACAGTTAATGAATTTATGCACTTTTTACACACATTCATACCTAATTTTAACAATTCCAAAGGACACCCTACCTCCCCCATATGTCACCTGACCTACCCCAAAGGACACTTGACCTCCACTAAAGGGCACCTGACCTCCCCCAAATGGGTCCCAGGAACAGATACAAATAGGTATCTTACCTCTCTATAGGGGTACCCTGGCCATCCATGTGCATCCACAAAATTCAGATCTGCTCCTACCAGGTCTAATCTGTGCATTCTAAGGCTACCAAAATTCCACTTGAGTGGAGGCAGATGATGATTTAAATCACCAGCTTTATCCATAAACCACACATTTGTGAAACACATCCGCCTGTGCAAAAATGGGAGTTGCAGTGTTCGGGGGTGGGACTTATGATTTTCAGCCACATCCATCATTTTTGCCACGATGGAGAGGCACTCCTTTGTGGTGAAAATCTGGGCCTTTGAGAACCTAGCAGAATTTCTGCAATGCATTGTCCATGCTTTTATGTAGAAAGGACAGAAAAAAATGTAATTCTAGCAAAACCCCAAAACCACAAAGAGAGACCATTATTACCTTAGAAATCACTGGGACAACAATCTATTGTGGACTATGATTGTCAAATGATTAATTGTTAATAAAAAAATGTAATCATTCTGCTACTCCTGCTGTAGACTTTAGGTGTGTTAATCAAAATCACCCATTGTTCTTCACAGTTCACTACTAATCATCAGTCCATAATGTGCACTGAATTACCAGCCCTGTGCTGATGATGTAATTTTTTCCCAGTGGCACTTGGGAGCAGTGAGGATTGCAGACATCATTCACAGCCAAGAGTACAGATGTTTCTAATTGCTTTCCATTACCAAGAATAACAGCTGTTTATATCTATCAGCAAATAATTCACAAGAGCTCCAGACTGTTAGGATAACACATCCCACCTGGTCATCATCATAAGTTGTCAGGACAGAAGCAGCTTTTGCACTCCCCCAATCTTCCATAAATACAGGCTTTGCATCACCTTCAACTTTTGAAATGCAGTTGCCCACGGCTGACATTTCCTTAGTGCTTTTTGCATACAGAGAATGGATGTAAATGAGGTTCAGAGGCCTTTTAGTCTCTCAAGATCGTTCATGCTACCTGATCTTCATTTCACCTTTATATCATCTTATCGTCTTCCTCATCCATACACAAGATCATCTCCTTAATTTCTTGCAAAATAATTGCTTATCAGTGAAAAATAGTTTCCACTTTATTTTGAAGCAATACCTCTAGTAGTTAGTAATATGATAGATTGTGGTTTCTTGTGCCTTTCTTGACTTGAAGAAGGCTAATGGAATATAACATTATTGATAACTAGATGAAAATGTTAGTTTTCGTATAAATGATTTATACATTAGAAGGTCAGCTGGAGTGTCACTTTCTGTTATGTTCTGATTTATTTTTGTTTGGCTGTGCAATACTGCTGGTGTTGTAAATTGTGTGCAGTCCAACTGTGTTTTCTTTTTAAACCAGGGTTTGAGACAAAATAATTTATTTGTGAAATGTGCAACAATGGCAGTCAGAAATATTAAATGACAAATAAGAACTAAACAAGTAAAAGTGCAACAAAATCCTTGGAGCGCGGGTTCCTGTCCAGAGTGTCTATGTTGCTTCAGGAGTCTATCAGCAGGATGTACACTTTTAACTAAAGGCATAAAAGATGTAGCCAAACTCATTGCATTTCCAATATTGTACAATCCGAAAGACAGCCTGCCAGCCATTCCATGACTTCAGCCTGTTCCTGTATGCCTGGGAATCATATTTTAGAGTAACCCAGATTTTTAAGCCACATGAATTCTGTCTGATTTAACATATTTCTGCTTTTCTCAGAATAATGCAAATGCTCAGAATGTCTTTATCCCTTGAGGGTCAGCGCCTTTCTCTCTCCTACCCCATGTAAAATGACCTACATATTTTACTGATCCTAAAATAAAAGCACCTTTATTTGCATCCCAATTACAAAGGCAGCAGCTTTCTTCCTGGATGACAAGGCTTGATGTGGAGCCCTGCCAACAGGAGCAGAATGTCATTATGAGAAGAGGCTGCTGTGGGCTGCCATAATCAGGACAAACATATCACCATAAATGATGATAATAGACTTCATGGCAGATGACTCTGCATGAACAGAAATTGGCCAACCAAAGCAATATCTACAGCAAACATGAATAAAAGGGAAGCAAAGTGTCACTGTTTTAATTCAAGACCAAGAAAACATTGAGCAACCTAATACTTCATAATCTCTCATGAACCTAATTTCTAAGAAGCAGATGATTAGTACTTTTTGAAAGAAATTGTAGCATGAAGGCAAAGTAACACCAGAAACAATGAAGAAATAAAGGAGAAAGAGTGGTGAGACTTGGGACACAATTTCTACCCACAAGTGGGCTGATCTGTTAACCCAAAAGCAACAAGGTCGTAAGTGAATAATAGTCATTGCCACAAGTGGGATATAAATTGTACCCCATACAACTCTTCATTGTGTATTCTGTTTATACCACTATTTAGAGAAGTAACTAAAATGATAAGGGGATAAAATTCCTGTTTGTGCTCATTTTAAGGGAAAAGTGGACATAAACCAAATGTTGCACCCAGCCCAAGTGAGACCACTGCTCAATAACTTGATTTACAGACCAGTAATAACAGAAGGAATAACAGTGGATACATTATTTGAGATTAGATGTCGAGATATGTCTACTGGGGCCTCCACCACTGACCCTGCACATGTCTGTCGTACTAAAGAAAGCTCCATTTATTAATGTGGCAGTGACAGGCACAGGCCACTGGTGAGTATCTAGGGCAACTTCTCAATAAAGTGGACAAAAAATGCAGCTGAAGAGTAGTTGGAATGGGTGACAGGGAGGGGTTGGTCCACAGTGACAAATATGTCACTGTGATTGTCCTTCTACATAGTGCTGATTGTTTGTAATTGTAACATCACTTTCATGTAGAATGTAAGTTTCTATGTGGCAATATTGCAAAGCATGAATAAGAAAGCCACATTGAATAGATCTGAGTATTAACTACTGTTACAGACAGTAGCAGGTTTAGTTTAAACTGCCCCAATATCTCCTCCCACCATCTACCTGTAAACAGAAAGGTGTTTTGATTTTGATTTCACCCTTCATAAGTGGTGGCATATGTCCCAACCCCTGAATTTTAGTGTGATCCAATTTCTATGAATAACCCCGCAGCAAACTCAAGATATGGTGAACTCAGAGGGTTAGTTTATTCACACACACTCAAAATACAGGAAGGGGCGTTGCTATGTAGCCCCCTGTGCATTCATTCCATGAAAGAGGAATAGAAAAAGAAAAATTGACAGGGCAAAGGCCACAGGGCATAGAATTATTGGGCAGAATCTTCTGGCTGGCGTGCGGGTGGCGAGCCCACATGCCAGTGCTTAAAATGTCGTGCGCTGACGTCCACACGAGTGTCCCGACATCAGTGTGATATTTCGGTCGGCGCGTACACACTATGCAGTGGGACGCGCGCCCACCATTAATTAAAGGCCTCGTTAAGGCCCTTAACTTGCCAATCATCGATGATTTTGAGGGGCCCGTGTGAATTTCGGCTTGGTGCATGGGCCCAACAGGCAGGCGGGTAGGTGATTTTTTTATAAACCTCATCCAGTGGCGGGATGAGGTTTGATAGCGGTTTTAAAATCATTTAATAAAGTTTTTGTTTATTTCATTAACATGTCCCATCTCTTGTGACATTTTCACATGAGGGGGATTTATTAAGGAATTTTTTATTGCTCTATTTTTTATATTTGCCAGCCTTTCAGCAATCTCCCTGAGGCAGCACTTTGCCTCAGGGAGATGTGCTGTCTTTAGTGCACTCTGACAATTGGGGAATCCCCACCCTGCACAGGAAGCACATAGCACTTACCGTCGGGTGGCCTGCTGGGTGGGCCTTAATTGGCCTGCCCACTTAAAATGGCTGATTTTATGGTCCCAATGAAGTCAATGGACTTTTGAACAGCTCACTACATTTTATGGCTCCACCTCCACTGCAACAGGGCCGAAAAACTCCATTCAAGGGGTTGAATTTTGTCAAGACAGCAGGGCTCTGACAACCAACCAGAAAGCTGAGGGCAGGAGGTTATAGCAGTACGATGGTGTCGTCAATAATATCAAAACCTGCTGGCAGTTCAAGGATGAGGGGGTAAGTTTTGCTTCATGATGCTCCTGTGATGTGCTCATTTGGGATGTTTTATTAAGTTGAAGGTACAAATTAAATGCAAGTTGTTGCTGTTATTACAATTCATCATGTTCACAGTTGCATAGGATATCACACATGACTATTTAAATGCTGTGGCAGGTTGGGAAATCTGATTGGAGGCTTGGATTTGGAAGGTGACAACACATTCAAGAAGTTTGGAGAGGAAAGGAAGCTTGGAGATTGGGTGATTGTTTGCAAGGACAGAAGAAACCAAGGTTGAATTGTTTAAGAAGAGGAAAATTGTGGCAAATTTGAAATGGAAGAGGACAGTATCTCTGTTGAATTAACAATATTAGCCAGGAAAAAAAGTTGGCTGGTCAGTAGTTTGGTTGGAATACGGTAGAGGGAGCAGGAGATGGGTCTCATGGACAAGATGAGCTCAGAGGGGGCATGAGGGAAGATAAGAGAGAAAATAAAGATATGAGTTCAGGGTTAGGAGAAGATTGGCCTGGTGAGTTGGGGTGGGCTGGAGTGGATGGTTTCAATCAAAGCAGCAAAATAGCCCATGAGCTCTTCACACTTGTTGTTGGGATTGAGGGTGGAGAAGGTGAAAGACAGGGGTTGCAGGAGATGATTGATAGTGCAAAAGTTGTGAGTTAACTTTTACAGCTGATCCTGAAATAGTGAGCAGTTTTAGCAGAGGAGATTAACTCTGTTTCTCTCACCACAGATACTGCTAGACCTGCTGAGTTTTCCCAGCATTTTCTATTGTTAGTTCGGATTTCCAGCATCCGTGGTATTTTGCTTATATTTTAGGCTTTTGAAAGTGCAGTTGCAAATGATTTAATGGCGTTTTTCCAGTGGCTAACGGAGAAGCAAGTTAGGTTGGGAGGGGGAAGGAGGATGTGAGTGGTGAGCAATTTAAAGAGGTGCCCAGAATGGCCTTACCTATCATTGACAGTATGAAAGCAGAGAGCAACTTGAATCAAGGTGGAGGAGGTGGCCATGAATATGACACAGGAGTTTATGTGGGGGAAGAGATTAAGAGAGGACAGGAGGCTGGTGAACTCAAGAGTGGAGATATGCTTTATGGAGGTTGAAATTCCTGAGGATGTGAAGTCACTCAGTGCAGAAGCTTAGGAAGGAAAGCCTTGAAGATACTTTGTAGAAACTTGGTACTTGGGTGGGTGGTACAAAATGAGAATGTTAACGACGAGGCAAGAAGGCATAGAAGTTCTATATTTTTAGTTTATATTTTCTTTGCCTAGTCATGCCTTTAGTAAATTGTTCACTTTCTCTCTAGCAATACTGACTCAAGAACACTTGTCTTTATCCATTTTCAGTGTAGGCATACTGGGTACCAACTCGTTAAGGAAGCAGGTGCCCAATCTGTGCTCAATGGAGCAGCTTATTTAACACCATGGCTGTGACCATCAAAACTCTTTTGGCTGCCAATGCTAAATATTGCCCCTTTGTGAGAAGTTCAATTTAGCAGTGCTGCTTAATGATGCCAAGCTTATCACTATGTGGTTGGTAAGTGGACTTTTGTTCATGGGTTTTAGTATTGCATACTGTTTTCTTCACTGTCTAGAGTTAAGCAGTGCACGTTCATAAGACCAGACAGACAAGTGTATCTAAAGATTAAGCAAGTTTTTCTAAGTAATGAAGGCAAAATAATAATTCAACAATGTGGCCACTGGGTAAAATTTACTATCACAAACAACAATTTAAACTGGTAATGTAACAGGACTAAGACCTCACACTATGTTTTTATGATATATATTTATACATATATATATATATATATATAGACTCATAGACGTTTACAGCACAGAAGGATGCCATTCAGCCTATCGTGTCTGTGATGGCCAACAAAGATCTGGCTACACTAATCCCATTTTCCAACACTTGGCCCATAGCCCTGGAGGCTATGGCAACACAAGTGAATATTTAGCAGTCCTCCAGTCCTCTGGCACCTCATCTGTGGCCAGAGAGGATTTGAAAATTACAGTCAGGTCCCCTGATATCTCTTCCCTTGCCTCCCTCAACAGCCTGGGATACATCTCATATGACTAATTCCTAAAATTTTAAGACTAGCCAATGACCTTTTAAAATGACTGAAACCATGACTAGCAGTGATCTTCGAACAATAGGAACTAATCTAGCAGTGTGGAAGAAACTTGTGCCTTATTATCTCTGAAGAGACGCTAATGGCCCCTGTGGGCTGCAGAGACTAATTCAAAGGGAATTATACAAAGTCCATCTACATTTCATAAGCCAGGCCTGGCCAATAGGAGTCTACTAGTCTGCTATGACAAAGAGCCCTGCAACCTTCCTTCTAGATTCTTAATGGTTGAGACATTAACAATCTCAGAAATTGAGAGGGAATATACACCCTTTGTCAATGCCAAAGTGGAGAGGTGGGAGTCATGTGACATGACCCTCCCGGCCCCTCCCCCCCCCCCACCAAAGCTGGGAGAAAGAACTAGTTATACTGTCTTGCTGTACTGCAAAGCAGTCTGCCATCTTCCATCTACCAAGCAGCAGCTCAGAAAAGGGGCTCTAACCAGGTTTGAATGCCTGCCTTCATCTACACTATTTTTACTGGGACCTGTGAAATTCTATACCATCGCCTACAAGACTAACTCATCTCTGTAACCATCGCCTACAAGACTAATTCATCTCTGTACACCGATCTCATTGTGGAAGTCAACTCTACTTGAAAAGTGAATTATCCAGCATTAGTTCAGCCTGTCGACCTCTGTGAAGGAAGACACGTTCTTTTGATTCTGGACTCTGGCCTCACGTGAAACAATGGGCAGAATTTTGCCCTCGATGGGCAGGCGGGCCCAACCGGCTCAGCAGCGGGCGGGCAGCCGAATTTCTCTGCCAAAACTGGGCCGGCCGCCACTTTACGTGGGCGGGACAATTAAGGTCTGCCCAGCGGCCTGTCCGACAGGAAGTGCTGTGCACTTCCTGTGCGTGGGGTGGAGGGGTTCCCCATCTGTCAAAGTGCGCAAAAGAGCACACTGCTCCCTGAGTGCTGTCTCAGGGGAATGGAAGAAAAATATTATTAACATGTCCCCCTCATGTGAAACTGCCACACGAGATGTGACATGTTAATAAAGTAGATTGAAACTTTAATTAACTTTTTAAAAACAGACATGAAACCTCATCCCGCCAGTGGATAAGGTTTAATCTTTTTTCAGAAGCCCGCTGGGGCTCCTGGCCTGCCCGCCAGCCTTAAGGTTGGACGATCTTTCAATGAGCTTAATGATCTTGTCAAAGGCCTCAACTGGCCATTGACATGTCAGCGGCAAACAGCTGATTTCACTGTCCGCCCGCCTTCCTAAAAATTTAAATGGCTTCTCCCGACGTCATCCCGCGTCACTTTCCCGTCAGCGAGCGGGCCCCGTCCCCAAATCACCGACGGGAAAATTCTGGCCATTATCTCAACTGGAGTATTGACTGTGCTGTGAGAAAATCTAATAAAACAGCATAAACTGATCTACAAACTTGGCAGAGGCAGAGACCTACAAAAATAATTGCTAGGGTTGTTCACCCTATTGAATGCTTACAGGATGCAGACAAAACCTGGGTGGGGCCCTTCTTCAAGGACTATGGCAAGTTTCTTTCAAATTATGTTTATCCTATTTACAATGAGAGGTCAATTAAAACTATTGACAATTCTACAAATATTACAATGCAACAACTTTCTGTTATGAATCAATGATCAAAACAATTACTGTAGTAATTATTATTTTATTTAGTGTAATGTGCAATACTTCTTAATGAAGATCACATGATCTGTGTAACCAATAGGACAGTAGCACGGGCTACCTCAGCAGTCAGTGGAGAGATGGAGTTGGAGCTGAGAGCACTCGTTACTGCTGAGTATATTGTAAATAAACTTAATGTTTCTACCCAAGAAGTATCTGCAGATCAATTCTATCATTAATAGTACAACTTGACCACCCTACAATAAACTGGTGACAAGGATAAAACAGGATTATAGACTCATAGATGTTTACAGGACAGAAGGAGGCCATCCGGCTCTTCCTGTCCAAGCCGGTCAACAAAGATCTGACTAAAACAGAATTACCTGGAAAAACTGAGCAGGTCTGGCAGCATCGGCGGAGAAGAAAAGAGTTGACGTTTCAAGTCCTCATGACCCTTCAACAGAACTAGGTGAATCCAAGGAAGGGGTGAAATATAAGCTGGTTTAAAGTGTGTGTGTGTGATTTGACTACACTAATCCCATTTTCCTGCGCTTGGCCCATAGCCCTGGAGACTATGGCAATGCAAGTGAATATCTAAATACTTCTTAAATGTTACGAGAGTTTCTGACTCAACTACCCTTTCAGGCAGTGAGCTCTAGACTCCAACCACCCTCTGGGTGAAAAGATTTCTCCTCAGCTCCCCTTTTATCCTTCTACCTCTTACGTTAAATCTATGGTCCCTGGTTATTGACCCCTATAATAATGGAAAAAATGCCTTTCTATCCACCCTATCTATGGCCTCATAATCTTATACACCTCTATCAGGTCCCCTCTCAACCTTTGCTGCTCCAAGGAAAACAACCCCAGTCTATCCAATCTTTCCTCATAGTTCAGACCCTCCAGCCCAGGCAGCATCCTAGTAAATCTCCTCTGCACCCTCTCCAGAGCAATCACATCCTTCCTATAATGTGGCGATGAATGTACAGCATGCAGTACTCTAGTTGTGGCCTAATCAGCGTTTTATTCAGTTCCAGCATAACCTCCCTGCTCTTGTATTCCATGCCTTGGCTAATAAAGGCAAATATCCCATATGCCTTCTTAACCACCTTAGCCACCTGCCCTGCTACCTTCAAGGATCTATGGATATGCACACCAAGGTCCCTCTGATTGTCAGTACTTTCCAGGGACCTACCATTCATAACGTTATCCCTTGCCTTGTTAGCTCTCCCCAAGTGCATTAATTTATACTTTTCCAGGTTGAATTCCATTTGCCGCTGCTCTGCCCATCTGACCAGTCCTTTGATATCCTCCTGCAGTTTACAGCCATCCTCCTCACTATTTAACACCCTTCCAATTTTCACATCATCCACAACCTTCTTTATCATACCCCCTACATTTAAGTACAAATCATTTATGTACACCACAAACAGCAAGTGCCCCACCACTGAGCCCAGCGGAACCCCACTGGAAACAGACTTCCAGTCACAGAAACATCCCTCTACCATCTCCCTCTTCTTCCTGCCTCTCAGCCAATTTTGGATCCAAAGTGCCACTTTGCCTTGGAACCCATGGGCTCTTACTTTCTTGACCAGTCTGCCTTGAGGAACCTTATCAAAAGCCTTGCTAAAGTCCATTTAGACCACATCAAATGCATTACCCTCATCAACACTCCTGGTTACCTCCTTAAAAGATTCGATCAAATTTGTCAAACACAACCTTCCCTTAACAAATCCATGCTGTCTATCCCTGATTAATTTGTATCTCTTCAAGTGCAGATATATTCTGTCCCTCAGAATTCTTTCTAGTAACTTTCCCACCACCGAGGTTAGACTGACTGGCTGTAATTTCCTTGTCTATCCCTTCCTCCCTTTTTTAATAATGGGACAATGTTAGCAATCCTCCAGTCCTCTGACACCTCACCTGTGGCCAAAGAGGATTTGAAAATTACTGCCAGGGCCCCTGATATCTTTTCCCTTGCCTCCCTCAACAGCCTAGGATACATTCCAAGCAGGCCTGTGGATTTATCCTCTTTTAAGGCCGCTAAACCTGCTAGTACCTCCTCTCTCTATGTTAATTTCCTCTAATATTTCACAGTCCTCCACCCTGATGTCTATACCTGCGTCACCCTTTTCCATTGTGAAGACCGACGCAAAGTATTCATTGAGGACTAAACCCATGTCATCCGGGTCCACACACAGGTTACCGCTATCCTCCCTAATTGGCCCTACTCTTTTCCTAGTTATTCTCTTGCTCTTTATATAACCCCTTTGGGGTTTCCTTTATTCTACCCACCAATGCTTTCTCATGCACTTTCTTAGCTTTGCTAATTTCCTTTTAGGTTTCCCTTTGGACTTTTTATAGTCTTCTAGGGACTCTGCCATATTGAGCCTTCGGTATCTGCCTTAAGCTTCTCTTTTTTTCTTCATCCTAACCTTTATGTCCCTTGAGATCCAGAGTTCTCCAGACTTGGTCCTCTTCACCCTCCTTTGTCTTTACAGGAACATATTTGCCCTGTACTCTCGCTATTTCCTCCTTGAATGCATCCAACTGCTCTGACATAGTTTTATCTGCAAGTAGCTGCTCCCAGTCCACTTGGGCCAAATCGTATCTCATCTTGGTTAAAAATAGCCTTTCCCCAGTTTCATTCCCAGCACAAACTTATCCTTTTCCATAACTATTCTAAGTCTAACTGAGTTATGGTCATTATTTCCAAAATGCACCTCTACTAATAGGCCTTTCATCTGCCCAGGGTTATTTCCGAATATTAGGTCCAGAACTTCCTCCTCCTTTGTTAGGTTTTCTACATACTATCTAAAAAGTTCTCCTGGATGCATCTTAAGAATTTTGCTCCCTCCCTACCTTGCACACTGAAACTATCTCAGTTAATAATTGGGTAGTTAAAATCTCCTACTATTGCTGCCGTATTATACTTACGCTTCTCTGAAATTTGATTGCATATTTGATCCTCTATCTCACCCTGACTGTTTGTGGATCTATAGTACACATCCAACAGCGTGTTTGCCCCTTTTGTGTTCTTTACTTCTACCCATATGACCTCATTTGATGACCCTTCCAAGATATCATCCCTCCTCACTGCATAATTGATTCCTTGATCAATATTGCGACCCCACCCCCCCCCCCCAACCCCCCCGCCACCCCCCATCCACCCCCCCACCTTCTATCCTCCCTTTCTATCTCCTCTGAATACCCTACAGCCAGGAATGCTAAGCTGCCAATCCTACCCTTCTTTTAGACAAGTCTCAGTCATAGCTATCATAGCTATGATAGAACACTCCCACGTGCCTATCTGTGCCCTCAGCTCATCTGTCTTATTCCTCAGGCTCCTTGCATTAAAATATATTTCATTTAGCCTTGCTAAACTCACTTCTTTCTTATCTAGCCTACGTTTCCTCTGCCTTCCAGACTCACTTCTAATTCCCTCTGAACTACTTTTCAGGAATCCATCCCCCTGCCAATTTAGTTTAAATCCGCCCCAGCAGCATTAGCAAACCTCCCCACGAGGATGTTGATCCCGTCCCTGTTTCAGATGTAGCCCGTCCAAATTGTACAGGTCCCACTGCCCCAGGAATCTAAAGCCCTCCTTCCTGCATCATCTCTCCAGCCACACATTCATCTGCTCTATCCTTCTGTTCCTATACTCGCTATTGTGCAGTATCAGGAGTAATCCGGAGATTATTACCTTTGAAGTCCTGATTTTCAATTTCCTACCTAACTCCCTAAAGTCTGTCTGCAGGGCCTCATTTCCTATGTCATTGGTCCCAACATGGAACACAACCCCTGGCTGTTCACCTTCCCCCTTCAGAATGTCCCGCAGCAGTTCCATGACACCCTTGGCCCTGGCACTAGGAGGCAACATACCATCCTGGAGTCATGTATATGGCCGCAGAAGTGCCTAACTACTCCCCTCACTAATGAATCACCTACCACTATTGCCCTTCCACACTTCTTCCTCACCCCCTGAGCAACTGGACCACCCTCATGGCCTTGGATCTGGTTGGCCTCCACAGAGGAACTGTCACCATGTTACAAGGCTGAAAATGGTTTGTGAGCGAGATGCACTCAGGGCGTTCCCTCACTACCCAGCTGGTCGCCTTCTTCTGTCTGGTGGTCACCCATTCCCTCCCTGCTTGCACTTCTTTAAACTGAAGGGTGACCACACCCTGAAACATGCCATCCACAAGTCTCTCAGTCTCATAAATGTACCGTAGTGCCCCCAGCTACTGCTCAAGCTCCAAAACCCGGAGCTCAGGTTGTTCCAGTCAGAGGCACCTCCCGCACACATGATCATCCAGACCACTAGGAGCATCTAGGATATCCTACATATTGCAGGATGTGCAAAACATGGAACTGAGTTCCCCAGACACATCTTAACTACATAGAATATGGACCCTTGCTTTTATTTTACTCTTACTCCTACTCCTACTTGAGTGTAGTCTAGATTCTTGATCCTCTACATAGACTTGATCCTCGAGGTGCTGCTGACTGCCTGCCCCTGGGTGCTCCTCTCGCACTTGCCCCTGCGCATGCCTTGGATTGAACAGAAGAAATCAAGTTCGAAAGAAATTGGCGATGCCCTTCGCCTGACGATTGTGAGTGTTTAAGATAACTAAAAAGAAAGGAAGATATGCTGACCAGCTATGCTGTCACTTCAAGTTAAAGAAAAAATGGACCCCGATCTAAATGGCTGAGAAGTTTCCCGGAGCACTCCCAACATTAAAAAAAATACCAAAATTGAAAGACCCCGAGTAAGAATCCACAAGATGGTTGAGCAAAACAAAAGAAAATAAAATCTGTACTTATATTGTGGAATGGGTGGCAGTCCCGCAGACTTTGGGTTGGAGAAGCTGACACACAGCTTGTGGGTTGGAAGACAAGGGCAATCAGAGCAGAAAGCAGTGCTGCAGTTTTAGATTTAGCAAAAAAGGGAGCCCTGCAGACTCGCCCAGAAATGGGAAAGGAAATCGCTGCTGCGTTTTTTTCTGAGTGGGAACAAGATTTTATAAAGTTAAAGGAAAAGGAGGACCGTGATCATGGGTAGCCCACCAAAACTCGAAAAGCATGGGAAATACAGCACAGAAAAGCTGACAGCTCCAGAGGCAGCCCGAGTAAAAGAACAACGGTGACTGCTCTTAAAGCAGCAACACATTTAAAGTGGTAAATATAAGAAAAATGGCTACGGACAGATAATTAGAAGACACCCCTGAGAGACAGCAACTCTGTGGAAGGCAACAAGAGACCCCAAGGAGAGGGCAACTCTGCCAAAGGGAACAGGAGGCACCAGAGAGAGGGCAATTCTGCAAAGGGCAACAGGAGAGCCCAGAGGGAGGGCAACAAAAAATTAAACAGTTGAAAGAACAGCAGATTGTCCTTCAAGATCAAATGCAAAAGGAATGCGTAACCATTCAGCAACATGAAGAACTGAAGACTGTCTTAAGCAATAGAATGGAAGCACAGCAGAAGAAACTCATAGAGGACTCAAGGGAAGCCCCGGTGATCAAAGAGGGCCAAAATGAAGCCCTGGTAATTGAAGAGGGCTCAGGCAAAGCCCTGGTGATCGGGGAGGGATCAGGGGAAGCCCTGCTGACCAGAGAGGGCTCACAAGGAGCCCTGGGAGCCGTGTATAGCTGGGTACAGCCAGGAAACAGGAGTTTGGTTAAACTTCAGGGCAGTGCCAGCTCAGTGAAGCTAGCTGTCTAGCAAAGAGCTGAAGAATCAGCTAAATGGAGCCAAAGAGGCTTTGGAAGCAAAGTCACAGAATTTCACAAGAAGCAGACAGATAATGAAATTTTGGGAGACTCAGCCACTGAGCTCAGATAAGCTGAGTTCCTGAGAGAAGTCTGGCCAATAGTGAAGTCAAAAAGAAGGCCGAGATTAAAGTCTGTGCTGAAAAGAAGAAGGCCTGTAGAAAGGAGATACAGAAATACTCAGAGGGCCTCCACCCGGTTGAGGAGAAAGTGAGAATCATAAGAGAGGCACCTGTGCCAAAGAATACCTCAGAGCTCAAACCATTCTGAGGAATGATCAACTATTATGGGCAGTTCTTACCCAACTTGTCTACAGTGCTGGCCCCCCTGCATTCTGAAAAAGAACCAACGTTGGTCTTGGGAGGCACCCCAGAAAGAAGCTTTCATAAAAGCGAAACAATTGTTGCACTTGTCCAACCTATTAGTGCATCATGACCAGACAAAAGAATTGGTGCTGAAATGTGATGCATCTCCCTATGGAGTGGGAGCAGTGCTCTCTCATTGGATGGACGACGGTACGGAACAGCCAATAGGTTACATAACGAGAATGCTCACCACAGCAGAAAAGGGATACTCACAGATAGAAAAAGAAGGTATCTTTGGTGGCAAGAAATTTCACCAGTATGTTCCGGTGCCTGGACCAGTCTGGTAGAGTCCTGCAATACAGTCCACAGAGAGTGTCACACATCGTCATCATGTGCTGCGCTCTTTACAACCTGGCGCTGCAACGGGTGAGGAACTGGCCAAGGAGGAGATGGAGGAGCTGCACATTTCCTCCAATGAGGAGGACGCCGATGGAGATGAGGGTGAGGGGGGTCCTCGGTGGTGACGACGATGGAGATGAGGCTCTCACACTGGTTAAACAAAGCAAGCGTGCTTGGGAGGCCCTCATAGCTGCCAGATTTGTGGAGGATGATGAGGACATGCAGTGAGATGTCCCTGTAGATCCTCACATCGCAGTTGTGAATGTTTGACTCCAGTCTGGCTTATGGTAGCACTAATACCCTCTGTGAGAATGCTCCTTTCATGGAGATGCAGTGGAGGCCCTAATAGTCACTCGATTGCAGGAGGATGATGGCAACATACGGTGAGGACACTCCATAGATCTTCAGATAGCCTCTGAGAATGCCTGACTCCTGTCTGGCCGAGGGAAGCTTGCTTGTGCTCCATGTTCAGGGCCATCCCAGAGATGCAGCCATGAAACTTTAGACACATCTGATGCTGCGTCCACCTTCAGTGCCTCAGCCCTCAGGAGATGGTGCACAGCATCACTGGCCGCAGATGCTGGTGTGATGGGTGCCAGCCCCACCTTAAAAGTGCTGAGAGCACACAGAGAAAATGAGAGAACTCTGTAGTGCCTGCCCACTACATTCTGGCAGCAATGACCAGCATTGTTGAGGTGCAGGCATCAGTAATGTTTCCAGGGAGTGTGAGGCTGGACCATCACTTTGGTCTGAAGGCTGCACAGAGCACAGGGAAGAGGCCCTGGACTGAGACACCTGCCTTTTATCTTGTGCAGACAGGTTTCACATCTGAGTGACGAGAACACTACTCATCAGAACAAGGAGCCACAGGCAGGGAGACATTCTTAGGAGTTTATTGACAACAGTGAACAGTATGTACAAGTGACCAACGCCTATGGCAAGGCTATGCAACTACTTTTACCTAACTTTCCTAACTCTGCCACTGTGCCTTGGTGCTCCCCGGACATCCACAGCGGAGGTGGAGGCAGCCTGCTGACTGTGATGTCCTGTCTGTGATGACTTTGGTGGGCATCTTCTGGAGTGCCAAGACTTGGAGGGTCCCGGTCTGCTCTTGTGGTCCTGCTGTGTGGCAGTGGCACTCTCCTTGACATATGAAGCTGGATCTGTGGAGGTCACAGGAAGAGAGGGGTCAGATGGGCCGGTCACACCCAGAGTCAACTGGATGGATGGCCCCAGAGTGTACATCTGCAGATCCTCCTCCCTATGGGTGCATGAGGGCCCCTGACTGACTCCGTGAACAGATGGGGTAGCTGGAGTGAGATGGAGCTGCCCAGCACCCTTCTCGTGTACACAGTGTTGGAGGCCAACTACGGCATCAGCGATAGAGTTAAGCCTGCACAGCAGCGCAAGAGTGACGTCCTTTACAAAGGTCTCCATGGTGGCCGCCATCCTGCCAGCGTTGACCTCGGTGTGTTGCAATGCCAGCACTATCGCCTCAGCCTGAAGACGGACAGACTCCTCCATCATGCCTTACAATCTGAGGAGTGCAGTGGACATCCCTTCCTGTTGTTCCCGAGCTTGCCTTTGCAATTACAGCAACTGTGACATGACCAAGTCCAGAGGCTCATCATCTGATTCGGACTCAGCAATTTCTGGCCTCCAGCAATTCTCCGAGTGCCGAGGACGTGAGAAATCCCCGCCTCCGCCTGCTGTAGATCAGAAAGTGCGATGTGCTCACCAGATTGCAACCCCAAGGCTACTCTAAAGCTGGGTCCCACTGAGGTGTGTGTCTCTGCACTGGTGGAGGGTGTGGGTGAGCGCTGTGGTGGGACTTCAGGGAGGGTGCCTTCAGATTCCTCTTCAGAGGTTTCTTCAGAGCTTGATTGCAGGCCCTGGGTCATGGAATTTGTCGGCAGTTTCCCAAATGTGTCTGTGAAAGCAAGGGGAGATAATTAGTGCATGGCAGTGGCCTTTGAAAGAGGACACACTATTCATGATATAGTTGTCTGATGGTAGACCAGCACCAACTTCACCGTCAGCACAGGACCCGTCCTGGTCATCGCCGGCCAGCTGGGTCGCTCTGTTTTCGAATTCTGTCAGAACTTTGATTTCCGGCATCCCTCCACCTGTGTGCAGCCTTTCCCTCCTGTTGTGAGCCTGTTTGTCCTTCACAGTTGGAGATGGGAAAAGTGCATCAGGACTCCTGCTGGGCCAGAGGATAAGTATGCCTGGCCTGTGTGGGTGATGAGTGGTCCCATGGACAGGATGAGGACAATGACGGTGTGTGTGAGAAAGTGAATGGTGCTGTCCCTTGCACTGGCAGTGAGTGAGGGCCCTATGGATATGTGTTGGGTTTGTGAGTGTGTGAGTTGGGAGTGATGAAATGAGTGACTTAACCTGGCGGAACGGAAGAGATCATTCATCCTCTTGTGGCACTGGGTGGCTGTCCTCCTCTGCAGAGTGTTCACACTGACCATTGCTGCCACCACCTCCCAAGCTGGGTTGATGATATTGTTACCCATCCTGCGGCCAGAGGGTGGGGGTAGAGCAAACCCCGGTGGGCCTCCACGGCATCCAGCAGTCACTTGAGGGAACCATTGTTGAAGCAGGGGGCTGCAGTCTTTGTGCCTTTGCTGGCCAGGTCTCCCAGACAGTGATGGTGAGCTGGTGGCAATGAGCACTTTGCTTAATAATGGAGGCCACCGTAATGCAACAGCGGGGTGATGGCGAGCAGAGCAATGAGAGCCCACCCACCATGGAAACTGTGTGTTTCATGGAAGTGAATATATAATGAGGCAGGATCTGGAAGATATGGCATGAAAACCCGCCGGAATCCATTTTACCCACCCGCTATCACAATTACTGCAATTCTGCGAAAATTCAGCCCAGGTGGTTTAGTAAAGCACTGTGTGCAATGTCAGCAACTGCAAAAGTTGCCATTGACAGCTCCATTACACCCATGGGAGCGACCAGGTAGACCCTGGATGCGGTTACACATTGACTATGTTGGATCTTTCCTGGGAACAATGTTTCTGCTCATTGTCGATGCCCATTAAAAATGTTTAGATGTATATGAGGTGAAGTCATCAACATCAGCTGGTACAATTGAGAAACTGCATCAGAGTTTCGTTAATCACGGACTACCAGAAGTAGTCATTTCCAATAACGGCACAGTATTTACGAGTGCTGAGATTCAACGGTATCACTCATGTGAAAACTGCACCGTACCATCCTTCCTCAAACAGACTGGCCATTAGGGCAGTTCAATTCTTCAAGGCAGGCATGAGAAAGCTAACTGGTGATCCCTTGGCAACCAAGCTAGCACGCTTTCTTTTTCATTACAGGACTACCCTCCCACAATAATGGGTGTTACACCTGTGAAGTTATTGTTGAAACATTGTCTCAGAATAAGATTGAGCTTAATAATACCGAATTCTGAGGGGAAGGTGGAAAGGAGTCAGGGAAGTCAGAAAACTGGCATAGTCGTGAGAGGGAATTTACTGTGGCAGGAATGGTATACATGAAAAATTTCAGGGAAGAACCAAAGTGGTTACCGGGGGAAATAAGCATGGTGACTAGACCACATGGCAGTGGAATGCTAGATCATTCATAAACATGTGGAACATTTAAGGAAGAGAGAGACAAATCACCAAGTTATGGATCCACCAGTGATCATGACCATGTCTGTGTTTCCAGTTGAGGATACTCAACCCAGGACTGAAATGTCTGATGTTCCTGTAAAAGTTGAGGACACAGAACTGCTAATGCTCGCCGAAGCACCTGATGTTCAGCCAACTCCAGAAAAGGAGGTTCTTGACAAAGAATCTGAAGTTGTGGAGCTGCAACGTTCCACATATACCAGGAAACCACCTGAAAGACTGAATTTGTAAATTCCTTACCCAGTGTAAATATTATTTTGTCTCAAAAAATATGTACGGGTATACATAATATGTATAGCTGAATTAAAGGGGGAGGAATGTAGTAATTATGGTATTATTTAGAGCGCAATGTACTCTTAAGAATAATACTTGTTAAGGAAGCTCACATGATCAATAGTAACCAATAGGAGAGTAGCACGGGCTACCTCAGCAGTTCGTGAAGAGATGGAGTTGAAGTTGAAAGCACACGTATAGTTGCTGCTCAGTATATTATAAATAAACTTAATGTTTCCACTCAAGAAGTGTCTGCAAATCACTCTATCATTAATAGTACAACTCAGCTGCCCTACAACAATTACCTGTCAGTAAACATTATTGATTTATTTTATATCAGTTATGATTATCTTATCCAACACTCCCTCCCTCTCCCTATAGATGACGCTAGATCATATGATGTGTAAGGACATCCACAGGTACACACCACACTGAGCATCTCCAGTTCCACAGCAGAAAAAAGTTCACAAGCCAAAGCAGTTGCACCCACATTTTTCATACATTGCCACAAGAATCGTCATCACTTGGTTCAGAAAATATAATATTTCCAGGGACGCAATTTGGAGGCATGTGTTTTCAGTTGTAGTGCCATTTATCTTACCAGAATAAGATGGTCGCATCAATTTTGGTGAGTTGCTAGAGCAACATGGTGTCAATGTTGAAAATTCATGGACTATTCCCGATGTCTGGAGGGATCCAAATGCTCTGTCGTCCAAGCTCTTTCTCCATCTTATATCCCCATTGTGTTGTTGTCCATTTGGAACAGTCATTATTTGTTAAGATCTAAACAGTACGGAAGTTTTTTTAAATGTATTCTTTCATGGGATGTGGACAAGGGCAGCATCTGTTGCCCATCCCTAATTGCCCAGATCTTTTAATTCACTGGAATGTTATCCTCAAATTGTTGACCTCTAAATCAATTTTGAACCTAAATACCAAAGAAAAATCAATTTTCTATCCAAATACCAAAGCTTATTTAAAGCAGGAATTGTTTTGTCAATAGAGACTACATAAGAATTCAGCAATGAATTGACAGATTTGTTTACGTTACAAATGTGAATTTGTCAATAATTTATTTAATTTAGTTTTCTTAAATGTGTCTTTACAGGGTCAGTATCAGTTGAAACCAAAGACACCTTCATTTCCAACAATATTAGGTAAATAGCTTAAAATGAAATAGTAAAGAGGTGAGCCAGAAATGTGTATCAATAAAATTCAATTACAGGGGAGTGTATGGAATAACCCCTTCATAAATGGCTGATTAAAATTATGTTTTATGCCGCTTCCCTGGGTGCTCTAAATTATTATTTAATTAACTGATTATAAAAGCTCTTTACTACCACTGGGAGATAATTTACAATTTTGAAACTTTTTTTAAGTTTTGAACTCCTGGAAATCTTATCTCATTTTTCACACTCAATTCTAATTAAAAATACCCTATCTATAAACCACACCATGAAGACGGAAGAAAACAAATAATAAAGAAATCTTCTATATTATGCATTTACTACAATACTCAATAAATTAAGGAAATATTCATTCTCATTGGATGATGTATGGTGGAGGTTTGTGAGAGTCTGAAAGGTAACAGTAACCTGAATTCTAAAAGTTTCCACAAATTAACTCTTCTTACAGAAAACAGTTTGACAAGAAATAAAAACAAGCAAACAAATCCTTTTCACATTTATTTCCATACTAATTAAATATTACATTAAAAAAGAGAAACTGTTGAGTCTAATGCACCATCTTTGCAGCAAATGTGCTTTAAAAATATCCCTGCAGGCTATCAATAATATGAAAGGAACTAGAAAAATATATCTAACAGAAAACTTAATCAACACACATAAACAAGTATTAAAGCATACAGAAAAGAAATCAGACCTCTTTATTTATATAAATTCTAAATAAATATTAGCACTTTAGAAAAATTGGATTCAGGATTACTGTGTTCTTTATCGTTCCTGAAATTGGAACGCTATGTTAAGTTTTGTGAAGGTAAACAATCCTGTAGAAATTCCAATGTAGACAGTCATATTCAACTGAATTATGAATCAAGCCCAAAAGCCATTTGACATTTTAGGAAATCCATTAGCCCATATGCTGCTTGTCAACAGCACCATAACTCTAAACTTTCTGTTTTCATCCAAGTCAGGTTTCTCACCCATTTAAAATTCAAATGACATTTCATTTTACATGGTTACATTGTAAGTGATCTCAATTAAAATATGAATGTTTACATTGAAAGAAAGCAAGGGAGACTTGCATTAACATTCTTTCTTGGGAGCAATGCATCAATCACAACCTAATCCATTCATCATTTGCTGCTCTCAATGAGGTTCATTAGGTTTTCGCTGTGGGGGAGATGACATAAATTCAAACATTCATAAGGTAGCGATTCAGGCAATTATTTATTTGGTCATGTGAACAGGAAAGATACAAGCTTAGCTTCCCCAGTGCCAGGAAAATTAAGCTTGTAGGATCTATTTTTATTTTGTATGCATTTGATTTCAGGCGAAGAATGTTTTTTTCTCATATACAACAACAACTTTCTTGTCAGCCTTATGTTTCAATAACACTTTTCAAAACTGGGATCATGTTTCTGACTATTAAAATTATAAAACTTGACAACAGTGGGATTTTGGAGTCAAGATTTGTGAGCCTTTGGATGACTAATAAATCACTAAAAGCTATTAATTAATAAAGCATTAAATTTGCTAATATACGTAGACATCTAGAGAATTTTAAGCTAAAATAGGGGTCAAAGAGAACAAGGTCCAGCTGAACGCCTTAATCCACTCAAAGCCTCTCCGATCTAACATAAAACATTCCAAAATATTTTGTATAATTGCTAATTATTATGACAAGTTCAGATTTGTGTTTAGAAAGTAGTTGCTGTGCCTGGTTTTGGCTACACCACTTTGGACCCATTACATGTGTTATAGAAGCATTCGGTTTCTTGTTTTGAACTGTGGCAACAATGTACACTTGTTTAGCACAATAAACATAACACAAAGGTCTCAAGGCATCCCACAGGATCAAATAAAGTGTTATCCCGAGCCATATCAAAAGGTGACAGGTGATCAAAATCTTGGTCAAATGTGTAGGTTTTAAGGAGCATCTTAAAGCTTGAGAGAGAGGTAGAGAGCGGAGAAGTTCAGAGAGAAAATTCCAGAGCTTACGGCCTAGCTGAAATTATGTTCCCCAATGATAGAGCGATGGAAATGAAAGATATGGAAGAAGTCAATTTGTAGGAGTGTAGTTATCTCAGAGGATTGTAGGGTTTGAGGACGTTTCAGAAATAGGGAGGGGCAAAGGCATGGGAGGGTTTGAATACAAGATAAAGACCTTCAAATTCAAAGTGGTTGCCAGACTGAGTGTCAATATAGGTCAGCAAGCACAGGAATGATGGGTGAATGATGGGATGTGCAACGAGTTGGATACAAGCAGCAGCATTTTGGTTGAACTCCCAGAATTTATCTGCTAGTAATCATATCCTGTAAAAATTGGGACAAGATATTGCTATCCTCTTTAACCTTAAATTTGTTTACCACTTTTTATCGGTGTTACGATCTCCGTAGAGACCAATAATTTTTAAAATGAGATTTGAATTTCCAGTTATTAGCTGAAAGAATGACATGAAAAGGTTTTATGTTTTAAAACTTTTACAGTAACAAATGACTAAAAAAATACTACTGATTAAACACTATTTTATTTTGTAGGAAACTTGTACTACAATTACAAAAAGTGACATTCCCCTTGAATACTTATTACCCATGCACACTCCATGGAATCTCAGTCCTTTTAGTAAACAGTCCACAGTTGCTCCCAATTTCCAATAGGTTTCCATGCCCCCATTCACTGAGTAGTAACTTCAAGGGGAGAATTTTCTCCATGTCAGGGGAGTTGGGCAGGAGAGGGCATGGGCAGATGCACAGCCAATCGCCGCCAATGATTGGCTGCATGCTGCCATTTTATGTTGGGGGGCTAATTAAGGCCCGCCCAGCGTGACGCGCACCCAGAAGCACTGTGCACTCCCTGTGCGGGCAGGGGGAGTAGGCTGAATTGGGGCATGCACGCGAAAGAGTGCAGAAATCTCCCTGAGGCATCGTTATGCCTCAGGGAGATTAGTTTGATTTTGCAAATTTAAATAAAGGAAAAAAAATTTTTAAGACACGTCCCCTCACGTGAGCAGGGACATGTCTATTAATTTTATTAAAAATTTTTAATAAAGTTTAAAAACCTTCATGAAACCTCATCCTGTCCTTGGATGAGGTTCCTTGATAAATGCGAAGGCCGCCTGGTCTCTTTGCTTGCCTGCCAAGGGGAAGGTCAGCTCAGCTAATTATATTAATTGGAATTTAACTGGCCTTAATAGGCCTTTGACAGTTTGGTGGGACAACCAGACTCCAGTGTATGCCCACCAAACTGAAGATCTGAATGATGTGCAGTGACGTCAGGCCACGCACCCCACTTGCCGACCCAAGTTCTGGCCCAAGTTACCATCTCCAGGCACTTTCCTCAATTTTTGGTGAGCTTCTCACATCTACTAGCAGAAATAAAACTTGTTCCAATGATTCTTCTTCCCCCAGCCACATCAAAACAAATCCATAGAAGGATTCAAAGTGCATCACTTCAACTGGAGAACATCTCCCTCCCATATCCAGCTGTAGTAGATGGCAAAGTCTAGCAGCTTTTTCTCTCTGCTGACCACACAGAGCTGCTGTCTGTGATATTCATTTAGTTGTAGAGAAGCCTGTAACCTGATCTCAAAAATGGCTTCTTCTGCTCTCTTTCTTATGACAATGCATTCAACTTGCAACCAGGTAGAAAAGCTAATTGGATATACTTGATCCCAACTTCCTTTCATCTTAAAAATAAATGGACAGTTTACAGCAGAACTGTTTACAACCTAATACCACCAACGCATTTCTGGGATTTTGGGAGAGTCAGAATCTACTCATTGTAAACTACTGTCATTGCCTCCAGTGTAAATACCTTGCACTTTCTTCTCAGTAAAACAATCTAAGCCTTCCTTTAATTTCTAACAATCAAACCAGCCAGGCTTACTGTCAGGCAAACTTCAGAACAGGTCACATAACCATTTTCATTTACCCTAAATTTAAAGCTGCAGCCCCAAAATATAATAATCTTATAAACCTCATAATTGTAACAATTGGCCATACCAGTGTTTAACAATGTGACAAAAAATTGAAAACCATCCCTGAAACTTTTTTACCCACATCAACTCTCTGATCAATGAAGCCATGTAATTATAAAAGCTGCTCCACAATCAGCTTTACCCATTTTCCTGGATTAACAACTAATGCTGACCAAAATCTGTTGGGAATCAGGAGCAGGTGGGTAATTCCTCTTCCCTCCAGACCACCCTGCGTTGAGGATTTGCAGAGCAGTAAAAAAGCATTAGGAATATTAAAAAAATGTTAATAGCCACTCTCACTCACATATATTTTCCACACTTATCCCCAATCCCTCACCGCATGAATCTTTCGGTGAACCACGTTAAGACCAAGGCTGGATGTGCTATTGGTTTAGGTCACAAAATATCTTTTGAATATTCTATTCTGATAAGAAGCTTAGAGGTTTTTAAAATTAATTTTGTCTATAGGACTATGAATCCAATGAAATCACACTGGACAATATAGTTTATGCAACTTATCTTAAGCAGAATCTGTCAAATACTGTAAGATTTGTGAAGAAGAGAATTCATTCCATATCCAAGTCAGTTGTAAATGTCCTATAAGCAGTCCACTTTGAACATGTCATTTCAAATCTCCTTGTATTCCTGGGTCAAAGCTCAAAATTATAATTAATTACTTGGTTTAGATACACGATCCTGAGATATTGTATTTATTGTATGTTAACATGTATAAAGTGCGCTCAAAAAGAGCTATACTTTTTTATTAGAAAAACGTGAAAATATTTCCTATTATTAAATCTGAATTTATTTTTTAAAACAAATTTTAATTAAAGTTCAGTGTGTACTGTGCAGCATTGCCCTAATTTTTTGTTGCTGTTACATGCAGCCCATTCGTTTAAGTGCGCAGGACCTTTAAACTTTTGCATGCCCATGAACTTGCAATAATTTAAAGGGGCCAACTTGTGCTTGGCCTGCACAGGATCTTCCAAGTTGCTGTGCAGCCAGAAGAGCATAAGACCACAAGATGTAAAAGTAGATGTAGGATATTCAACCCATCTTGTCTGCTCCACCATTCAATGAGATTATGGCTGATCTGATAATCCTCAACTTCACTTTCCTGCCTTCTCCCCATAAACGTTGATTCCCATACTGGTTAAAAATCTGTCTATCTCAGCCTTGAATATACTTAATGACCAAGCCTCAACAGCCCTCTGCGGTAAAGAATTCCACAGATTCACTACCCTCTGAGAGAAGAAATTCCTCCTCATCCCTGTTTTAAATAGGTGACCCCCTACTCTGAGTTTGTGCCCTCTAGTCCTAGACTCTCCCACAAGGGGAAACAGCCTCTCAGCATCTACCCTGTCAAGCCCCCTAAGAATCTTATGGGCGGAATTTAGTCCTTGATGGGCGGGCAGGACCCACCGGCTCGGCGGGTGGGCAGCCGAACTCCGCCGCTGAAACAGGCCCCGCCGCCATTTTGAGTGGGCGGGGCAATTAAGGCCCGCCAGCGGCCTGCCCGACAGGAAGCACTATGCGCTTCCTGTGCTGGATGGGAGGGATTTCCCAACTGTCAAAGTGCGCTCTTTCGCGCATGCGTGCAAAAGAGCGCACTGCTCCGTGAGACTAAGTGCTGTCTCAGGGAGATTGGTGACAGTTTAAAAAACCTCAAAAATAGAAAAACAAAAAAATTATTAACCTGTCTCCCTCATGTGATAATGTCACACGAGATGGGACATATTAATAAATATGACATAAAGTTTATTAAAGATTTTTAAAACGGGCATGAAACCTCATCCCACCAGTGAATGAGATTTCATGTTTTTTCGACTGCCTGCCGGGTCTCTTGGCCTGCCCGCCTGACTTAAGGTTGGATGGGCAGGGCCTTTAATTGGGTTAATTATCCTGTCAATGGCCTCAGTTGGCCAGTGACAGGTCAGCGGGCGGACAGCTGATTTCGCTGTCCGCCCGCTTTCCTGAATATTTAAATGGGGCGGGGTGACATCGGGGGTTCCTCCTGACGTCATCCTGCGTCATTTTCCTGTCGGCGAGCGGGCCCCGCCCCCAACTCGCCAACAGAAAAATTCTGACCTATATGTTTCAATAAGGTCACCTCTCATTCTTCTAAACTCCAGTGAGTACAGACCCAACCTACTCAAACTCTCCCCATAGAAAATCCCTCCATACCCAGAATCAACTTAGTGAACCTTCTCTGGACTGCCTCCAATGCCAAAATATCTTTCCTTAAATAAGGGGACCAAAATCGTTCACAGTATTCTAGGTGTGGTCTAACTAGCGCCTTGTATAGTTTTAGCAAAACTTCCCTATTTTTATACTCCATTCCCAATGAAATAAAGGCCAACATTCCATTTGCCCTACCTATTACCTGTTGAACTTATATGTTTTTGGGATTCATGCACAATGATTCCCACCTCCCTCTGTGCTGCAGCTTTCTGCAGTCTTTCTCCATTTAAATAATATTCCGCTCCTCTATTCTTCCTGTAGAAGTGCATAACCTCACATTTTCCCATATTATATCCCATTTGCCACTTTTTTGCCCACCCAAATAACCAGTCTATATCCCTCTGTAGACTCCTTGTGTCGTCCTCACTACTTGCCTTCCCACCTATTTTTGTATCACCCACAAATTTGGTAGTAGTACATTCATTTCCCTCCTGCAAGTCATTAATATATATTGTAAATAACAGAGGCCCCAGCACTGATCCCTGTGGCACTCCACTAGTTACAGGTTGCCACCCTGAAAATGTCCCCCTTGTCCCAACTCTCTGTCTTTTATTAGTTAGCCAATTCTCTATTCATGCTAATAGGCTACCCCCAACACCATGGGGTCTTAACTTATTAAGTAGCCTTATGTGCAGTGCCTTATCAAATGACTTTTGGAAATCCAAATATATTACATCTACTGGTTCCCCTTTATCTATCCTGCTAGTTATCTCCTCAAAGAATTCTAATAAATTTGTCAGGTATGATTTCCCCTTCATGAAGCCATGTTGACTCTGCTTGATTAGATTATACAATTCAAAATGTCCTTCTATTACATCCTTTCTAATAGACTCTAATATTTTCCAAATGACAGACATTAAGATAACTGGCCTAAAGTTACCTGTTTTTTGTCTCCCTCCCTTTTTGAATAAGAGTGTTACATTGGCAGTTTTCCAATCTTCTGGGACTTTTCCAGAATCCAAGGATTCTTGGAAGTTTACTACCACTATCTCTGTAGCTACTTCCTTTAACGTCCTAGGATGCAACCAATCAGATCCAGGGGAGTTATTAGCCTTCAGCCACATTATTTTCACTAGTATTTTTTCTCTAGTGATAGTTAGTGTATTTATCTCCTCTTCCTCTTTTTCCCCTTAATTAGTATTGGAATGTTATTAATGCCTTCTACCGTGAAGACTGAAGCAAAGTATTTATTGAACTCCTCTTCTATTTCCTGGTTCCCCATTATTATTTCTCCTGCCTCATTCTGTAAGGGGCCTATGTTCAATTTGGTCTCTCTCTTCCTTTTTATATATTTAAAGAAGCTCTTACTGTCCGTTTTTATATTACTTGCTAGTTTACACTCAAAGTTTATTGTCTCCCTCTCTATTATTTTTTGGTTATCTTTTGTTGGTTTTTAAATCTTTCCCAATCCTCTGGCTTACCACTAATCTTTGCCACATTGTATGGCTTTTCTTTTAATTTGATACTATCCTTAACTTTCTTGGTTAACCATGATTGGCTTATCCCCTTTCTTGAATCCTTCTTCCTCACTCTTTGATGTGAGTCATAAATTATTTCCTTAAATATCTACCATTGTTCATTAACTATTTTTTCTGCTAAAATCCTACCCCACTCCACTCCAGCCAACTCTGACCTCATTCCTTCGTAATTTAAGTTTAGCACAGATATTTCCAACCCAAGTTTCTCACACTCAAACTGAATACTAAATTCTACCATATTATGGTCACTGTTTCCTAGGGTATCTTTTACTATGAGATAATTTATTAAACCTGCCTCATTACACATTACCAGATCCAAAATAGCCTGATTCCTGGTTGGATCCACAACATATTGTTCTAGGAAACTGTCCCAATTACACTCTATGAATTGTTGCTCATGGCTATCTCTGCCAATTTGATTTTCCCAATCTACTTGAAGATTAAAGTCACCCATGATTAATATACTGCCTTTTTTACATGCCCTCATTGTCTCCTGATTTATTCTCTATCCTACAGTATAGCTACCGTTAGAGGGCCTATAGGCTACTCCCACCAGGGGCTTTTTCCCCTTGTTATTCCTACCTCCACCCATATGGATTCTACATCTTCAGATCCAAGATCCTTTCTTGCTATCATACTTATTCCATCTAGTGCTAACAAATCTAACCCACCACCCTTCGCACTGTGTATATTGATTTTATCAGACCTAATAAGACTCAAAGGTCATCTCAGGTCAGAAAGAATGGCAAGAATATCACATTGGTCAGCATAAATGATAAAATTTAATTAGTGTGGATAGGCAGAAGCAAATGTATATATAACATTTCTCCTAGGATTGCAGATATTTAATAGGTCATTCAGTTTGGTTAAGGTGAAAAGGATTAATGCCTCATTGCAGGGAGATGGATTTCCAATGCATACCCAAACACAAGTACCAGCTCCTCAATCTCATTTTCAATCTACCTGCCTGTTGCCAGCCACCAAATAACCAAATAAAAGTCCCTAAATATCTAGTCTACCTCTCTACCCTGAGAACAATCATTAAACAAAGAAGCATCTCATCTCTCCCATAGAGACCACTGCCACAACATGATGCAGACTGGCTGTGCATATTCAGCACAAGCCCTATATCAGAAGTGATTCATATGAATCCAATGGAAGGCAACGTGAATCAAAAGATGCAACATGGCCAGCAGTAAGTTTAGGAGACCCTGGGCAGCAGGGAACCTGCACTAACTCAAATAATAAAAACAAAGCAATGAGCCCTAGATTGATAATCAGACCTCCTCGTGTACAGGCATGCAAAACCAGAGGTCACGAAGGGAAGATCTGGACCCCATTAATTCTTATAAGTATCTAAACAAGTATCCTCAACTCCACGATGGAAATATAGATGAAGGTGAAATACACAAGCGAGATATCTTAGACAATTTGCACCGGACCAAAGAACACACTGCTAGCTCATGAGTCCTGAGATTGCTAAGAAGCTAGGTAGTAAATTCACTAATCCTGCATCCCAAGAGAGGTGGATCAATATTAAAGACTTATCTTTGAGTTTTGCCCCTATTAACCATAGCTCCTCTTGAGGATATAGGATTGATAAGTTACCTGCAGGAATTGGTTTCCCACAGGATGGACAATGTGCAACAAACTCCAAGAAAAGAAAAAAGCTGCAGCCAATTGACACCTTTAAAAAGAAATCTAAGAAATATTAAGATATTTAACAACACGGTCTAATTTGTTTTAGAAAAGGTTAGGAAAGAATATTACTATCTCTTGAAGAGACAAGTCTATGCAAAATAATTACATTTGTTCAAGATAGAGTAAGGTTGATGAGCTAAGTGCCCCTATAAAACTAAAAGCTGAACTTTACATGCCTCTGGCAGGCATGTTTCCTGTGAGGTGAGGAGAGAGGCTGGGGGCTACATAAAATGGGGTTGGCATCCATCCCAACACATTCCTGCCCACCCTGGATTCATCCTATAATGCGGGGGACGGGCAGGCACCGAAATCGGCAGCCCACTGCCATATTAAAATGACCAATTAAGGGTCAATTAGGATTGCTATCAAGCCTATTGGCCCTTATAATACGCTGCTCATGCCATAATACATTTTGCATGAGCAGCAGGGTGGGAGCGGGAAGCCTGATTTTTAACCTGAAATGGTTAAAGGGCAAGAAGGAAGGGGGGAGGTCGTTCTTTGGGGGCTGCCCTTTAGCGATCGGGGGGCAGCTCCCTTAGACTGAACTGCCACTTTGTTCCTCCCTGCTCCCTTTTGATTGAATCTTCCACCACCACACTCTTAGTTAGTGTATTCCAGATCCTGATCGCTTGCCGCATAAAATGTTTTTCCTGAGGCAGGTGTGCCGAGCCAAGAAATTTCTCAACTCAAGCTAACTGCCTCGACAGCAAAAATCTGGCCCTTCACTCTCCAGAAACCAGTCCCGAGTGATTTTTTGTTCCTTTTTACTCCCCCAGCTGTATATTTTCTAATCCCTGAACTGACTTTCGTGGTGTGGCCTGCCTTGGAGATTGCTCCCTCTAAGAAAAGCTAGGAGAATCTTCCAGCTTCATTTGAATCCTCACAACATCGGTCTCTTCAATCCAAGCATGAGCTTCCTCCTACCATTCTACATTTTGCCTGGTGAACAATAGATGCTTTCCACCTCTTTCTTTCTGGTCTCTTACTCTCTCTCAGATTCTTGTACACTGACCGTGTCTGTGATGTTCAATGTTATTAAGGAAAACCTGAAACCCCAACTTCCAATGGCTTCCTATGGGCTTTTCCCCTCTCAAAGTCTATCTCCATAGCAATGTGAATCATATGGGCCTTGCATCCAGGTAGAAATGCTAATTATCTATCCTCCAGTCCCAACACCATTCTAACTTGGAATTAAATTAAATTTAAAACATAGTCATTTGCAAAACCTGACATTTCTAACATCTCCTTGAGACTTGGAGACTAACGGTCTATCCACTGTTAACACAGCTGCTCAGATTATTGTTTACAGGTGTGAATATCTTGCACTTTCTTTCCAGTAGAACAACCTACCCACCAAACACCACCACCCCTCCAACTTTGACCTTTAACAAGCAAGCCATCCAAGCTTGTAGACAGCAGAATTCAGAACAGGTCACATGACCCCTTTCATTTTATACACTTTAGCATAAATGAAAAGCATAGTCCCAAAACATAACAATATTATAAAAACTCATATTTGTAACACACTGTCCAAATAAAAGCAACATAAGAGTTCACTGCTGGTCCTTAATCCAGTATAATGGCCACTGTGAATACAAACTCAAGGATGGGCTGCCAATAATCTCCCTGGGTTAAATTAAATTTGAACCAAAAATATTCAGATATTATTTGTTGCTCTTTAGTGATATTTTTGGCATGTATACTGTAATGACTCAAAGGGGCAGACAGGCTTCAATAGGAAACAGATAAACGTTATTACAGAGAGCTTTCCAGGTGCTACTTGCTTGATCAGGACTCTTGTCAGGAAGCCCCACCTCCTGGATTGCCTGTGCTTAGGGCTTGTTGGTCGGAGCCTCCAAGAACATTACGTGACTCTTGATAGATAGCAGGAGAGGCTATACCTGCTTTTCTTCCCCCTTTAGTATTTTACAGTTTCTATTCACAGAGAACATTTGAATATCCAACAACATCTACATATATACAACTTCACGTGATAAAATATTAAGTCTCTGAGGTCCCTTATATGGCTAGAGCAGCATAGCTCTACCACTTGAGGTTCCTCAAGAGGATCAACAGGATCTGGAACTGCAGCATGAGACACATCCTCAGAATGTATGAATATGATCCAAATCCAGAGGGGAAGGTAAAGCATAATCAGAGTAATCACAAATTGGACCACGATATACACAGCAAAGCTCTCACATTCACTGCAGATGACACGGTATTTGTGCAAAACTTTGGCAGTGGGCTCTGTTGGGCTCTTGAAATCATCGTCTCAGGGACTGGTCCATTAGTTTTTCAAGTATATGTGGGAAATAGAATCATCCATACGCACGTAGATCATATTCATGCCAGCACTCCAGCACCGCTGAGCCGCTGCAGCATGTGATTCACGCTGACTGGCTGTTAATTGACCAGCCATCGTGAAATCACAGTCAGGGCCCGATCGCAGGTGGCAGTCCGTTTGACGGCCACTCCCACTCACCCCCATCATGTCTGCCCTATGACCGGAAAATCCTGGCCAAAGTCTCTGACTTCCGATAATGTTGGATCTCTGTTCTGCCAATTTCAAATTTGTTTTGCACACACAGGCGAACAATCTGAGAAGTTCAATAATAGCACTAATTCCTGAAGAATGGGAGTGTGCACAATGCTGTCTGGCAAAGGGAGACAACTGAGTGCATCTGCATTCATAATGTGTAACCCAGGACGGTACATAAAAGTATGCTCATACACAGATAACGTCAGAGCCATTGTATCCATGCTGATGCTATTGGCGGGATGGCCTTGTCCACGCTGAATAAACCCATTCATGATTTATGGTCCAACACAATGGGGAAATGGCGACCATACATGTACTGGTGGAATTTCTTCACTCTGAACACGACTGATAAACTTTTTTTTTCTAGTTGTGAATGTCCCTTCTCAGCTTTGGAGAGTGCTCTCGAGACATAGCCAATGGGCCTTTCAAACACATTTTCCATTCTATGGGGTAACACAGCTCCTAACCTGTGGAGAAAGGCATCACATGTTAATACCAGCTCTTTCAACAGGTCGTAGTGTACCAATAGACACGGCGAATGCAACAATTCTTTTGCTTTCACAAAGGTTTCTTCCTGTCCTGGCCCCCAAAGCTAACGGTGGTTCTTTTTCAGTAACGAGTGTAATGGTGCCAACACAGTTGATAGATTTGGTAAGAAGCAGCTCTAGTAGTTGATCATGCTCAGGAAGGACTTGAGTTCTGTTACATTGGATGGTGATGCTGCAGCTTTTATTGCTGGAATGTTGTGTTCTGCCGGGTGCAGTTCCATTACATCCACCCAGTGGCATAGATAAGTCACTTCTGGTGCCTGAAATGTGCACTTTTCTTTCTTTAACTGTATGCCGGCTTCCATGAACCTCCTTAGTGCCTCTTCCAGGTTGGCCAAGTGCTCTGTCATGGTTAACCCTGTGATGAGGTCACCATCTAGTGTAGTGGCTGAAGAAATAGCCTCTTCTGCTGTCTATCGGGGTCACGTGATGTTCTTGGGGGCTCCAACCAACTTGCCCTAAGCACAGGCAATCCAGGAGATGGGACTTCCTGGTGAGAGTCCTGATCGAGCATGAAGCACCTGCAAAGATCTCTGCAATAAAATTTAGCTGTTTCCTTGTTCAAACCTGTCCACTTTGTCAAGTCATTATATTTGGCAACGAGGCTAAAGTAGCTCTGACCCTGCACCTCGCCTGGTTACCATGAGTACATCGAATCTTAAGAAAAAGAAAAGACCACTCATCAGTCATGCCACTCTTCGACAGAATCATTCCTTACGATGTGGTTATGGAAGGCTGGAGCCAGTGTGTAGAGTGCCTTCGTTTTTATTTCATAGCAAACAAAATTACCGTGGAGGGAAAGCAGAAAGCCTTCCTTTTGAGTGTATGTGGCAGCAAGATATGCAATCTCATTCGCAGCCTGATGGTCCCGAACGTGCCCAACTTGAAAGTCCTTTAATGAATTATTGGCCTCGTGAAAACGCATTTCCAGCCCAAGCAATCCGTAATAATGTAGCGTTTTAAATTTACTTCCAAAGTTAGGGCCCTAAGAGAGCCCATTGCAACCTATGCAGCGAACCTGAAGTAGCTGACAGAACATTGAAACTTCGGGGACACATTAAATGATACAGAAGCATAGGATGGAATTTTTCATGCCCACTGGCAGCGGGCGGGATAAGTTGCGTGCGCGGACAACATGGCGCGATCGGTTTCACGATGGCAGGAAGACAGATCGCAATTGTCCACTCAGCCCGCTGACAGCGGGCCGTGTTCCCCAGCAATGGTCATTGGGGACCTCATTGTATTACATCAACATATCATTAAAAGGCCATCCCGCCAGGCCCTTGGACCTGATCCAAGGGTCATCCACCAGATCATCTATCCACATCGGCGGGAAAGCACGTGGATATGTTTCACAACAGCGCACAGGCGACGTGCCCTTGGCAGCATTCACTTTGGGGGAGCTGGAGGTGAGTGAACAACAGTGTTCTGCAGAGCTCGCCAGGGTTGCCTGTTGCTTTGCAGGTTCAGGTGCGCTGGGGGGCCGGGGTGAAGTGCCACCCTGCCTCGGAAGTGACTGTTGTCAGGGGGAGATGTCTGGGGCAACTGCTGCCCTGGCGTTGGATCCCGCGCACAGGAAATCGTGGTGGGGAGCAAGGTAGGTGAGGGAAATGGCCACACATTATGGAGACCTGTATGAACTGACCATTCCTCTGCAACTGAGACAGATCAGGCGCAGCCACAGTGATATGATTGGGGTCAGGCTCCTAGCCTGCCCACCCATGCAAGCATCATGCAGGCACCAAAGGGCCACCAAGCGCTCCAGACCTTAACTGCCCCCCACACTCCCACCCACCTCCCCCAGCACAGACTACGAGTCCGCGACCACTTTCCTGGACTGTGGAGCAGTTGGACTGCACATGTTGTACAATCTCCTTGCCAATGCTGGCCATGTAGCAGTCACTGCTGGAGGTGATCACAGCCTCTTGCAATCTCAGCATCCTGGTTTGGACCAGGGTCCCCCATGTCGCAGGTTGACAGGGCAGCCATGCAGCGCTCTCAGCTCTGGCCATCCGAGGGGTGAGCAGCACTCTCTGGGAAGCATTAAGAGGCGTTACACAGGGGCAGGAAAGGTGCTAAGTACAGCCATGATAACCACGTCTGTCTCTCATGCTGCAGGAGGACCATATCAGGATCATGGATCCTGGTGACCTAGCTGTATGCCTGATGGCCTACAGAGAGTGAAGCAGACGGAGGAGAGAGTGACTGAGGCACTTGGCCGTGCAAAGGCAGGAGCAGGAACCTCAGGAAGAAGAGGTAGCAGGGGCTCCCGCACACACTGCCCAGGAGAGACAGCGAGCCGTGGCTGGTCGGCACCTAGCGACACCCAAGGTCTATAGACACCGCCTGCCATTCCTGCAGATGACTGAGAACCAATGTTGCCAATGACTGCGCATGTCCAGGGACCTGGCAGCTCACATCTGCCACTTACTGCAGGACTTGGCACCAAGGGGATATAGAGGGCATCCACTGCCAGTGGCTATGAAAGTGGCTGCGGCACTCAATTTCTATGCCAGTGGCTCCTTTCAGGGCTCCACAGGTGACCTCTGTGGGATTTCACAATCTGCCACCCACAAATGCATTCATGAGGTCACAGATGCCATCTTCTCCATGGCGCACAATTTTGTGCATTTCGCCTGGGACCGGGACAGACAGGATGCAAGGGCCGTTGGATTTACCCTGATCTCGGGATTTCCACACTTACAGGGTGCGATTGACTGCCCTCATGTGGTGCTCAGGTCTCCATCACTACACTCAGTGGACTTCATCAACCGTAAGGGCTTCCGCACACTGTACATGCAGCTGGTGTGTGACCAGCAGGAATGCATCCTGCAGGTGTACGCACGGTTTCCAGGGAGTGTGCATGACGCCTACACCCTCAGTCGGGCACAGATCCCTGCAGTCTTCCAGGGTCCACAGGAGCTGCAGGGATGTCTCCTCAGGGACAAGGGCTACCCGCAGAGGCCGTGGCTGATGACACCGATACAGTGGCCTCCGGCTGTAGCAGAGCGACGGAATAATGAAACTAATACAGCAGCTCACAAGTTGGTGGACCAGACTATCGGGATGCTAAAGATGCGGTTTCAGTGCCCGAACGTGTCTGGTGGAACCCTGCAATACAGTCCACAGAGGGTGTCACACATCTTCATCGTCTGCTGCGCCTTTTACAACCTGGCACTGCAACGGGGTGAGGAGCTGGCTGAGAAGGACATGGAGGATTTGCCTGTCTTCTCCAATGAGGAGGATGTCAATGGGGATGAGGCTGAGGAGATCCTCAGAGGCGATGATGATGCCATTGAGGACCTCACACTGGCTAGATGAGGCAGGCACGCTCGGCAAGCTCTCATAGCTGCTAGATTTGTGGAGGATGATAACGACATGCAGTCAGGTGACCCCATAGATCCTCACATCGCAGTTGTGAACATTTGACTCCAGTCTGGTTTATGGCATTGCCAATACCTTCTGTGAGAATGCTCCTGTCAATGAGACACAGTGGAGTCATTATTAGTCACTCGATTGCAGGAGGATGATGATGACATGCAGTGAGGGCACTCCATAGATCTTCACATAGCCTCTGAGAATGTCTGACTCCTGTCTGGCCGAGGGCAGCTCACTTGCTCTCTGCGATCAGGGTCATATCATATAGATGCAGTGATGAAGCTTTATAAGTTCTGATGCTTTGTCCGCCTTCAGCACCTGAGCCCTTCAGGAGTTGGAGCACAGCATCAGTGGTCACGGATGCTGAAGAGATGGGGGCCAGCCCCCCCTTAAAGGTTGAGAGAATGACTGAACTCTGTGGTGCCTGCTCACAACATTCTGGCAGCAATGACAAGCGCCATCAAGGTGCAGGCAAAAGTAATGCTTCTAGGGAGTGTGAGGCCAGTCCATCACTTCGATCTGAAGGCTGCACAGAACACAGGAAATAGGCCCTGGACTGAGATACCTGCCTTTATATTGTACAGAAAGGTTTCACGTCTGAGTGACAAGAACATAGCTCATCAGAACAAGGAGCCATAGGCAGGAAGACATTCTCTGGAATTTATTGACAATAGTGAACATTATGTACAAGTGATTAACGCCCATGCCCAGGTTATGCAACCAATTATCTTCAACTGTCCAAACCCTGCCACTACATCTTGGTGCTCCCCGGACATCCACAGCAGAGGTGGAGGCAGCCTGCTGACTGCTACGTTCTGTCTGTGATGACTTTGGCAGGTGTCCTCTGGAGGGCTGAGACTTGGAGGGCCTCAACCTGCTTTCGGGGTCCTGCTGTGTGACAGTGGCACCCTCCTCGGCCTGTGGAGCTGAAGCTGCTGAGGTCACAGGAAGTGGGGAGTCAGATTGGCCTGACACTCTCAGAGTCACCTGGATGAATGGGCCCGGAGTGTGCACCTACTGATCTCCTCACTATGGGTGTCTGGGGGCCCCAGGCTGACTCCTTGAGGAGCAGGGGTAACTGGAGTGAGATCGAGCTGCCCAGCAACCCTCTCTCATATACACTGTTGAAGACCAACAATGGCATCAGCAACGTAATTAAGCCTGCGCAGCAGTTCAGGAGTGACGCCCTGGACCAAGGTCTCCATGGCGGCTGCCATCCTGCCAGTGTTGACCTCGGTGCATTGGCATGCCGGCGCTATCACCTCAGGCTGAAGACGGACAGACTCCTCCATTGTGGCTTGCAATCTGAGGAGTGCAGCGGACATCCCTTCCTGATGTTCCTGAGCTTGCCTTTGCAGCTCCAGCAATTATAACATGAGTGAGTCCAGAGGCTCGTCATCTGACTCAGACTCAGCAACATTCTGGCTCCAGCAGTCCTCCAAGTGCTGGACCACCTGGGAAGTCCCTTTCTCTGTCTGCTGTGGATCAGACAGTGTGATGTGCTCACCAGATTGTGATCCTAAGGCTACTCTAAAGCTAGGTCCCACCGAGGTGTGTGTCTCTGCGCTGGTGGAGGGTGTGGGTGAGCGCTGTTGTGGGACTTCAGGGAGGGTGCCTTCAGATTCCTCTTCAGAGGTTTCTTTGGGGCTTGACTGGAGGCCCTGGGTCATGGACTCTGCAGTCCCTTTTCCTCTGCTGGCCGTGTCTTCTGTGCAGCAGTGGTGAGCTGGAAGCACTGAGTGATGTGCTTGCAGCTGGACTTTAAACATAGTGCCCGGCGTTATGCAGCAGCAGGTGATGGCTGGCGGGCAAATGAGAGCCCATCCATCATGGAAATGGCATATTTCACAAGAGTGCATAATTAATAAGGCAGGTTTGGGACAATAAAATGTGAAAACCCGCTGTTGTGGGCAATGGGTAAAACATTGTTTTGCCCACCCACTACTGCACTTAGTGCAAATCTGGGAAAATTCTGCTCATCGAAACATTGAAAAATAGAAGCAGCAGTAGGTCATTCAGCCCTTTGAGCCTGCTCCACCATTCAATATGATCATGGCTGATCCTCTATCTCAGCGCCATACTTCCATTCTCTCCCTATACCCCTTGATGCCTTTAGAGTCCAGAAATCTATCTATTTCTTGTCTATCTATTTCCTGTCTATCAGGAGTCACATGATGTTCTTGGAAGCTCCAACCAATGAGACCTAAGCATGGGCCATCCGGGAGGTGGGGCTGCATGACAAGAGTCTGATTAAGCATGTCACAACTGGAAAGCTCTCTGTAATAAAGTGTATCTGTTTCGTTGTTGAAACCTGTCTGCTCCATCGAGTCATTACACCTAGATATACAATTACTCATGGGAGTCCTTGCAAAAGGCTCTCTATTGCTCTTTGGAAGATAGCACAAAGCAACGAGACCTCGAAGGGTGGATAGGTGTACAGATAGAGACCCTTATGAGCATTAATGATAACGTACTCCCTCGATGTACTAGCGAGCTCTAGTTGTTGGTAAACGTGGCTCATATCCAATTTCATGTAGGACATGCCTCCAGCCAGTTTGACATATAAGTCGTATATCCTTAGGATAGGGTACTTGTCTAGTTGGCTGCCTTATATATGGTTAATTTACAGTCTCCACAGACACATATGGTGCAGTTGGGCTTAACCACTGGAACTCTGGGTGCAGCCCATTTCAAGAATTGAACAGGTTGGACAATGCACAGCTTTTCTAACCGGCACAGCTCCTCATCCAGCTTTTCTTTCATTGTATAAGGCACAAGTCTGGCCATAAGGAAGCAAGGTGTCACCTGTGGCTCCACATATATCTTGGCCCGCATGCCTTTTAACTTCCCTAGTTCATCTCAAAAATCCGTGTTGTATTATCTTAGAAGTGCTGGAACTCCATCAGATTTGAGGTGAAATATCTCAGACCAGTCGAACTTGATCTTCTGTAGCCAGTGTCAGCCTAAAAGATTACGTCCTTCTACATTCACAATTATTACAACTAGCTGGGCTGCCTGTTGCATGTAAGAAATTGGTACTTTGTCAATGTCCTTTACCTGAATGGATTTTTCTGTGTATGTCCTTAATTTAGTGTTTGGTCACACCAGGTTTATTGGATGACTAGCTTTGTTAAGGTATTTGAAAGTGTGCCCTCCCATCACTGTAGTTGCGGCACCCATATCCATCTCCACTATTACTGGCTTCTCATTAACTTAGATTGTCACCGTGATAAGCTCAGATTTTTCAGCGGTTACATTACACAGAGAATAAACGTCAATGTCGGCAGCTTCAGTCTCTGTTGCATATTTAATTCGATCCTGTTGGTTTATTGTTTTGCAGGCTGCTTGAGTTTTGCCCGTCATTGCCTTACTACGTGACCTTTCTTATGACAGTAATGACATTCTGCCTCCTTGAATTTACAGGTGTCCGCTCCTTGGTCACCTCCAACCAGTAACAACTTAATCTTGAAGCTGCTGCTAAAGCGTATCTACTGGGTCTTTTCATGTTTCTCACAGCGGACACTGCATCTCGTTTCGATGCTATGGGTCTGGTTTTCATGCCATGCCCAGCAGGAGGTTCCCACCCAACATGAAGTACTGTGCCACGCTGTATGGTGTCGTCCTTAATGCCACAAACTAATCAGCTCCGTAGCATGTAATTTAATAGGGCCCCAAAGACACAGTGTTCTGCTAACTGCTTGAGGTTTGCTACGTAGGTTGCAATGGACTCTCCCGGGGCCCTAACTCTAGAATTAAATTTAAAACGCTGCATTATTATGGATGGTTTCGGCTGGACGTGTGTTTTCACGAGGTCCACTAATTCATTATAGGACTTAGAATTGGGCATGCTCAGTGCCATTAGGTTGTAAATGAGGTTGAATGTCTTACTGTCACAAACGCTCAAGAGGATGGCTTTCTGCTTTTCCTCCACGGTAATTACATTTGCTACAAAAGAAAATCCGAGGCACTCTACATACAGGCTCCAGTCTTCCATAATCGCATCATATGGATCAATTCTGCCAAAGAGTGGCATGACTGGTGAGTAGTCTCTTTTTAAAAAAAATTCGATGTACTCGCAGTAACAGGGCGAGACGCGGAGTTGGAGCTAATTTTACCCTCGTCATCAAATGTAATGACTCGACGGAGCAGACAGGTTTCAACAAGAAACAGCTAAACATTATTACAGAGAGCTTTTCAGGTGCTACACCTTGATCAAGACTCTCGTCAGGAAGCCCCGCCCCCCCCCGAGATTGCCTGCGCTTAGGGCTCACTAATCGGATCCTTAACAGAACATCACGTGATAGACAGCAGGAGGGGCTTTACCCTCAGTTACCACATATACAATGTTAAATAATGTGCTGAGTTTTGTTGGTACAGGGAACTTTGTGGCATACACCCTTTGTTAGACTTATTCCTGCATCATGAAGTTTGAAAAAATTGCACCATAACTTGGTAGAGGTGTAAGTTAATAATGGCGCAGTGAGAGAAATGGGACAGCTGGGACCTCAGTGAACAACAGAATTAACAGTGTATCTCCTTAACCAATAAGATTGAGAAAAAAAGGAACAATGGAGTAGGATGGTGAATTAGAGTCAAATCAAGTATAGAAAGAGAAATAAAGAGAAAGAAAGATCGGATTACAAGAAGAATAAGAAAGAGATAGAAAGAAAAAGAGCAAAATGTCATTAAAAAGGTATTAATCAGCAGCTCTAACTTTCTGTGGTGAGTTTAATGAGCAATTAATATGTAAATCCTGCAAGATCTTAAAAATAATGGAGGAGATAAGGAAGAGCTGCCGTTTCTGTGAAGCTAATGGTGGAGGGATGAAAATTGCCCAGCAAATTCTGCAGATTCGCAACTGGTGGAATATTTCTTACCCAAATTTGCAAGCCAAGTTGCACCTGCTGTTAGTTCGACTTGCCCTGGCATGTTTAGATTGTTAAAAATTTTGAATGGCAAGTTGCTGCAAGTATGCACTAATATCGGTGGAGCGAGAAAACAAGGCAGGCAGCAGGTCATCTCCTTAACAAATCAGATTGAAGGACTGAGAAATCAAGAGTGCAAGAATTAAGAAGGGGGTGGGTGAATTCGATGTCAGATTGGGTACGGAGAAAAATAAAGAGAATAAAAGATATATTGGATTAAGAGAAAGAAAGAGACAGAAATAAAAAGTAAAAACATATAACTTTCTAAATCAACAATAATTAATAATTGGAGGAACACTCTATAATGCTCAGCACTACAGAGGCTGATTGGCAGTAATTAACACTTATGATTTAATGTAAAGGGTAGTTAGGCTGAAATTGACAGGACTTTTGATGATGGATTTAGTTCATATCTACTGCACAAATATAGCAATGTCACAATGTTCAATGTATTTCAACTGTGAGGTAGACAGCAAAATGTTGTTGTTGCACAGTTAACAATTGAGAAAAGCCACCTGGACAGCAACTTTTGGGTATTTGAGTTTAACCTAACATATAGAATCATAGAATGGTTACAGCACAGAAGGAGATCACACAGCCTGTGTCAACTCAGTTAGTTCCACTCCCCTGCCTTTTCTATTTGCCATGCAATTTTTTTTTCTCTTCACATAATTCCCTTTTGAAAGCCACAATTGAATCTTCCACCACCACACTCTTAGTTAGTACATTCCAGATCCTAATCACTTGCTGCGTATAAATGTTTTTCCTCATGTCACCTTTGGCGCTTTAGCCACTCACTTTATATTTGTGTTCTCTGACTTTTGACCCTTCTGTCAATGGAAACAGTTTCTCCCCATCTACTCTGTCTAGACCCCATATGATTTTGAACATTTCTATAAAATCTCCTCTCAACCTTCTCTTCTCTAAAGTAAACAGCCCCAGCTTCTCCAATTTATCCACGTAACTTAAGTCGCTGAAACCATTCTCGTAAATCTTTTCTACATACTCTCTAATGCCCTCTCATCCTTTCAAACGTGTGATGACCTGAATTGGACACAATGCTTCAGTTCAGCCAGTCCAGTGCTTTATGAAAGTTCACTATAAATTCCTTGCTTCTATATTCTATACCTCTATTGTAAAGCCCAGGATCCCATATGCCTTATCAACCACTTTCTCAATCTGCCACCTTCAATAATGTGTGCACATATACCCCCAGGTGTCTCTGCTCCTGCACCTGTTTAGAATTATACCCTTTATTTAATATTTCTTCTCCTAGTCCTTCCTACCAAAATAGACAATTTCAAATTTCTCTTCATTCAATTTCTTCTGCTACACATCTGGCCATTCCTCCAGCCTATCTATATTTTCTTGAAGTCTATTCCTATCCCCCTCACAGCTCACAATACTTGCAAGTTTTGTGTCATCTGCAAATTTTGAAAATGTGCCCTACATGTCAAGTCTAGATCATTAATATAGCTCAAGAAAAGCAGCAGTTCTAATACTCAGCCGTGCACAATACCTTCCTCAAAGTAGTCCAAAAAACAACCCACTACTCTAGTTTCCTCTAACTTAGCAAACTTCATATCCATGCTGCCACTGTCCCTTTTATTCCATGGTCTCTAGCTTTATTAATAAGCCTGTTATGTGACACTTTCAACAAATGTCTTTTGGAAGTCCATATGCACAATATTAACCACATTACTCTCATCATTTCTCTCTGTCATCTTATCAAAATACCCAATCAAGTTGGATAACATATTTGCGCGTAACAAATCCCATACTGGCTTTCCTCAATTAGTCCACATTCATCCAAGTTACTATTAATCTGCCCCATATTATCGTTTCTAAAAGCTTTTTTACCATCAAGTTGAACTGACAGGACTGTACTTGCTGGGATTGTCCTTAAACCCTTTTTTGAACAAAAGTGTAATGTTTACAATTTGCCAGTTCTCTAGAACTACTCCTGGACGCAAAGAGCATTTGAAGATTATAGCCAGTGCGTCAGCAATTTCCACCCAGACTTCCCTCAAGACCCTTGGATGGATCTAATCTGGTCCTGGTGACTTTCAGCTTTCAATACAGCCAGCCTTTCTAATATTTCCGTTTTATCAATTTTGAGCCCATCCAATGTTTCATATTCCCCCTCTTTTGCTTTGACTTTGACACCATCTCCTTCCTTGGCAAGGACTGATGCAAAGTCTTCATTTTTTCACAACCGGGGATTACCCCCCAACCACATCTGACCCATTTCTTGCACTTCTGCTCTCGCCCCTTCTCCTCCTTCCCAGAACTGTGATAGAGTTCAACATGTCCTCACTTTATACCTCACCAGCCTTCACATTCAAAGGATCATCCTCCGCAATTTCCTCTAACTCCAACATGATGCCACCACTAAACACACCTCCCTGTCCTCTCCTGTCAGCATTCCAAAGGAACCATTCCCTCCACAACACCATGGTTTGCTCCTTGAACACCCCCAATACCTCAGCCCCTTCCACAGCACCTTCCCATGCAATCACAGGAGGTATATCCCTGCCCTTGTACCTCCGCTCTCCTCACTTTCCATGGCCCCCAAAACTCATTCCAGGTGAAGCAGTGATTTACTTGTTCTACTTTCAATCTAGGCTACTGTATTCACTGTTCACAATGCTGCCTCCTCTACACTGGGGAGACCAAATACAGACTGGGTGATCACGTTGCAGAACACCTCCACTCAGTCCAAAAGCATGACATGACCTTTTGGTTGCTTGCCATTTTAATGCTCTCACGCTCAGATTTCTGTCCTCGGCCTACTGCAATGTTCCAAGCTCAATGTAGCTCAAGAAACAACACTTCATATTCCAATTAGGCACTTTACAGCCTCCTGGACTCAACATTGAGTTCAATAACTTCAGGCATGAACTCTGTCCTCCATTTTGATTTTTTTTTGCCAAGTGCCAGTCTATATCTTGTTTTCATGTTTTTTTTTGCTTTCAGGCAGAGCTGTTCATTTTTCTGTCATTAGCACCCACACTGGACAGATGCTTTGATTCTTTATTACAGCCATTACTACTCCCTTTGCCTTTTGTTCCATTACATCTTTGTTATTTAATCTCTCCTGCCATCTCATCTATTCCAGACCTTTCCCATTGTTCTACCTGCCCCACCTTCCAGCAGCATAAAACCCATCACACATCTATATTCCTTCAATTCCGAAAAAGAGTCATATTCTACTTGAAATGTTAACTCTGATTCTCTCTCCACTGAATCTGCCAGGCCCATTGAGTTTGTCCAGCACATTCCGTTTTTGCGTCTTCTTCCTCATTGGGCCAGAAACATAATGATCCATAAAATTCTCCTGAATGCACCTCAAAAACTCTTGCCCTTTCTGCACTTTACACTGTTACTATCCCAGTCTATGCCCCTTACCTGAATTTGCTGTGTTGGGGTCGAGGGATTCTGATCACAGGGGAAGGATTCTGATTATGGGGCTGAGGGACTCAATGGTGGCCCATGGTGGATGTAGATGGTGGCTGGGAGGAGTCTGATAGTAGTTGCAGAGGGCAGATGTTGGTCAGAAGGGGTCCAATGATGTTTTGAGGGGGTTCCAATTGTGGGGGGAAGCAGAAGGTTTGCAGTGGAGCAGGAGTTGTGGTGTTTACTGGGTAACCTGTTGAACCTGATTTAAATGCTCCTGCTCCTCCTCACCTAAAACCAGTGCTATAGAGTACTTGCCTCTTGGATCCAGCCTTTCTCAACTCCTCTAACCTGTCGGGTTTCACAGGGCCTGGGAAACCTGGCTGCCTGCTGTTAAAAATAAAATTATTGTCAAAATGGAGGCATGCAGACTCATTTAACAATTTAATCACCAACTCACAACCTGTAAGTGGATTGGGTAACTGCTCCTCATCCTGCTTCTGTTAAAACCAGAAGTGAGTGACTTTGAGGTGGGTTGAGTCCCTGTTTCAGGCTTTTAGCTTCTTAAAACCTCCACCCAACCCAAACCCATCTGCTTTTTGAGTAAAGATCCAACCCATTGAGTCTACAGCACAGTAACAGGCCATTCTGTGTTTGGGCCCTTGGACAGTGAGATTTCCGCCAACTCCAGCATGATGCCACCACCAAACACATCTTCCCTTCACCCCCTCCCCCGGCGGCATTCCACAGGGATCATTCCCTCCATGACACCCTGGTCCACTCCTCCATCACCCCCTACTTCTCAACCCCCTCCCATGGCACCTTCCCATGCAAACATCTGCCCCTTCACTTCCTCTCTCCTCACCGTCCAAGGGCCCAAACACTCTTTTCAAGTGAAGCAGCATTTCACTTGCACTTCCCTCAACTTAGTCTACTGTATTCGTTGCTCCCAATCCAGTTTCCTCTACATTGGAGAGACCAAACGCAGACCAGGTGACCGCTTTGCAGAACACCTTCGGTCTGTCCGCAAGCATTACCCAGACCTCCTTGTTGCTTGCCATTTCAACACTCCACCCTGCCCACATGTCTGTCCTTGGCTTGCTGCATTTTTCCAGTGAATCTCAACGCAAACTGGAGGAACAGCACCTCATCTTCTGACTAGGCACTTTACAGCCTTCCGGACTGAATACTGCGTTCACCAATTTTAGATCTTGAACTGTCTCATCCATTCCCCACTCCCTTTCTGTTTCTTCCCCCTCCTTTTTGTTTTTTCCAATAATTTATGTAGATTTTTCTTTTCCCACCTATTTCCATTATTTTTAAATGTATTTCCACCCATTGTTTATTTCTACCTTTTATGCCCTTATAGTATTATTTCACCCCACCCTCACTGGAGCTATCAGTACCTTGCCTGTCCTGCTTTCTACTCTTAATTAGCACATTCCTTTAGATAATATCACCACCTTCAACACCTCTTTGTTCTTTTGTCTGTGACGTCTTTTGGTTATCTCCACCTATTACTGACTGCTTGTCCTAACAACAAGCCCCCCTCACCCCCGCTTATATTTCACCCCTTTCCTATTTTTACTTAGTTCTGTTGAAGGGTCATGAGGACTCGAAACGTCAACTGTGCTCTTCTCCGCCGATGCTGCCAGACCTGCTGAGTTTTTCCAAGTATTTCTGTTTCTGTTTTTGCATGCATTCACTATTCTGTTACAAACTGAATTGCACTCCCTGCCCTACCTATTTGACAATGCCTGCAAGCATTACCTCTACAGTCTCCAAATTTACACACAGCAGTTTTAGAGCTGTGCCATCTCCTGTATGGACACCAGCAGGTACCCTGCAAAAGAAACTCTGCTGCCAATATTAATCCAGTTCATTGCCTCACATAATCTATATGCCTTTGGCTATCTTCAATCTAACACAGGGGCCAAGTGCCGTATCAGTCAACTTGCTGTGGACAAATGTATCAAACAGACGACTGAGGTATTTTCAGCAGTGCCAATGGGTGGAATCATCCCAGATTTGCACTAAGTGAGGTCACGGGCGGGAAAAAGAACATTTTGCCTATGGGCTGCAATGGCAGCTTTTCACCCGTATCATCCCAATCCCACCTCATTAATCATGCATTCCCTGGAAACAGGCCAGGTCGCTGGCAGGCCATCTGCTCATTCGCCCGACCTGCCATCACATCAGGCCTTCAGTAAACTGGGCACTATATTTAAAGGCCGCCCCTGCAAAGAGCTAGCACTCTTCAAGGGATAAGAAGCTGTTGGGAACTGATGGCTGCCAAAGGAAGGAAATGTGCTGCCTCCATATTTAGTGACACCTCCCTTCGAGCACCTACTGAATGCAGTGGAGGCCTCACGAATTTCTCTAACCCCTGTTACAACCAGGATGGGAGGAGTGCACGAATTATCAAGCCCCACTACTCCGCTGGCCGCACCATTAATTTAAATGTTTAATTTCTCACCAAAATGGCCAATTGTTTACCTATACTTCTAGTACCCAGAAGAAGAGACACTGACTAGGCTTCTTTCAAAATCTTCAGAGTAATTAATTTATTGTAAAACAAAACACCTTTTACACAAGTTCCAAGAACTGGTCGACGCATGGTTGTAATTTGGAAGTGTAGCTAACTCTTTTAAACTTCCCTAGCACACACACAGACACACATACCCAGAAAAACAAAAGACACGCAGGTAGTCCCTGCAGAGTCGGGCAGGTGGAAAAAAAGCTTTAGAAACATAAAAATTAACGTTCACAGAGGTTCAATGCTGTCAATCTGAAATTCCCTCGGGTGAAGACATGCTGTTGGGCCCAGTAGATGCTGGGTGTAACGATCCCCAGCTGAGGTTACCACTGGACATACCTGATCCCAGGGTGGAACCCAGCTTGATAGATCCTAACTTTTATTTGTTTGTTTAGATACTCGGAGAGTAGCTACTGAACAGAGTCACAGGAGTCAGCTGATGAATTTTTAACAAAAGAATAAAACATTTATTCATCAAGAAAAGATAAACTTTATTACAATACTCCTTCACCAACACCCATACCTTTACAGATACATAGAGATTTGTAAGGATAACATAAGTTACAAAAGCTATCTTATACTTTAATGTTCACAGTAAGTACACAGTCCATGTACCAATAGGCACCCTGTTATCAGACACACAACACTCTGAAGCCAATTAACAGATGTCACCTCAATCAGATGCTATGGATCTCTCCTCAACTCCCCCAGACACTTGTCACACTGTAAGCCAACCAGTCTCACTGCACTCCATCCTTCACACAACGGTTTCCAACACCACTCTCCAAGAATTCACCATGGAATCTTCTCCCAAACTGATGCTTTCTCTCAGCCACCTTCCACAAGGGTTCACCTCCAGGGTTTCGAACTCTCCTTCTGATGCTCCACTCCGCTTGATCACCACGTGCATTCAAGCTATTGTACATACCCTCTCATTAATTCAGCCGTCAGTAATACACCACAGTTTCACATACCCATAGCAAAGAGTTACAGACCTTTAGCCATCTCTGTGGACATTTTTTCCTCTTGTAAGCTGTTCTCACTTTAAACCTGCTTTCTGCAGCTTTTGTCTCTTTAAGTCTGAAGCTTGGAGACTTTTTCTCTGACCCTCACTCTTAACTTCACTTAACAGGACCTTTTCCAGGTTCCTGTCCTGTGACTAGAAGGTCTTCTTGGGGCTTTCTCTTTTTCCACTCACCTGGATTTTGGGATCTTTCTTTAGCTTGGGACTTGCTACCTGTCCCTTCTAGGCTGCTCCTATCTAACAGCTATCTTCAGAACCTGCTGAACTCCAACAGCTCCCAAAACAGTTGCTGTTTTTCTACTTCTGTGTGTCTGTGGGATGCACCTGCCTCTCTGGGCCGTTGTTGCTAAGCAACAGCCCAACTCTTCTCCCCTTGTGTTTTCTTAACTTCCTAAGTCAGAAACCCTCATAAGAAATGCAAGCATTTTTTTAACTTGAAAATAAAACTCCATTTGACCTTTCTTAACTCACAGGTACAGAGATACAAATCAAACTTAAACATTAAAGCTAAAATTCATTCCTAACACCCACAAAATACAAATATAACTTACTTAAACATTCTCTATTTCTTAACATCGGGAAGTTCACTAACGATGCTTCAGCATAGAGGAGAGTATAGCTGGACCAATGCTTCCTGTCTCAGCTAGCAAGTCCAAAATTATGCAGACAAACTACACTCAGAGCAGGATTATCTGGCTACGGATCAAGAACCACACATGGTTCCACAAAGCAGAGAGGGAGAGAGAGCCGGTCAGGGTAGCCTTCTGTTCTCAGCCTTTCCCCAACAAGACTGAAAGCAAAACCACAGGTTCAAACTTAAGATTTTTTCCTCTGCCATGTGATTGCCTTTTTGTCTTCCAGCTTTTCATTAATTAAAGGTCTTTGCAGTTCAAACCAAACAACTCCTTCTCAAATACATATAACTCAACTAAATGCTTGGAAGAGGCCTCGTTATTGACAGCCCCATGGTGAACATATGACCCTTTTAAAAATAAACTCTCAGTCAGCCTCTAAGTGTCCAAATACTGCAATGTCCTTCCACTCCACTAACTCTCACACAGACGCACACATCTCCATCAGTCTCATATCCCCTGGAGTTCGTCCTCATCCTGTCCATGGCTCCGTTCACCACACAAACATTCCACGCAGTGCCATGTGTCCTGCCCACACTCTCTCCACCTGTTTTTATGCAGGAGAAGCTGGCTCAAAGCAGCAGGGAGAGGTCCCAGACCAAGGGTGGAGTGGTCCACATTAGGCCCCTCACTCATTTTGAGGAGTGTGCCATCAAACTGATTGTTGAGGATGTGGATCATGCCCGCAACAAGGGTGAGGTCAGCGGTGAACACCCACATGAGGATCCTGCACCACATCATCCCTCTCTCAATGCAACTGTGAGTGCTCTCTGTCCTGCTTTTGACCCTGCTGCCATGCACTAGTCACCTCTACTTTGGTTCACAGGGAGCTCTGCCAAGTAACTGACACCCTCAGCCAGCCACTCCCTCAGCTCCATCCAACTCCAGAAAAGAGGACACTCCTCCAGTGAAGAGCTGGAAATAAGCAGCCTGGAAAACTCGTCATAGCACTTATCCACACCCTGCACCAGCCCCTTGGTGGGACCTGGATCTAGAGCAGGCTCGGATTCACAATCTGGTGGTCACTGCATGATCAAATGTTCACAGCAGGAGAAGACAGCTTCATCTGAGCTCCCCGGCACTCAGAGGATGGGTGGGAAAGAGGCATCTGTGAGTTCAAGTCAGATGACAAGCCTATGGATTCAGCCTTCCAACTCATCATGGAGAGTAGCCAGAACGCGGGGGAACATCACGCAGAGTGTGAATCCTCAACAGAGCGGCACATGAGGCGGAGGAGTGCGTCTGCCTGCTCTCTGATGAAGTGGTGCCCACATGTGCACACATGGAGGTCTCCATGGGAAGAATGGCAGACACCATGGAGACCCTGATCCAGCAGAACATGGAGATGCACATAGACCTGCACTCCATCGCGGTGGCCATGGGTGAGTTCCTGCAGTGGCAATGTGAGAGGGAAATGGGGCACCTCACTGTCCCTCCAGTTGCTCCTTTCCCTTGAAGGGAGGAGGAGCGTCAGCTGAGCACCCCGTGTCATCAACTCATGAACATCAGAGGTTGTGCTCTCCTTCCGTGTCCCATTTGTCTGTGAGCGCCCCCCCCGCCACTGCAGAGGGAACAACTGGCCCACAGGAGGACAGCCAAGGCAAGCCAGGGCCCTCAAAGCTTCATCACTCCAGACGCGCATGCCAAAGTCATTGGAGTCAACAGGGCCAACCATTGCACAGGCTGTCTCCACTCCTGCTGCAGATGTCAGGGCAACCCCTAGAAGTGTTTAACCTAGAAAAGTTAAGAAATTCTGATCATAGTTGGCTGCATGGGTGAACATGAACAACTATGATCAGACAATGTCACGAGTTGGAACATGTCCATATTTTCTACAAAATCTTTATTAAAATTTTTTAAAGCCTACATGAAACCTCATCCCGCCAGTGGATGAGGTTTCATGCTTTGTCCAGTTCCCGCCGGGGTTCCTGGCCTGCCCGCCAACATTAAGGTTGGATGGGCAGGTCCTTTAATTACTTAATTGATCCTGTCAATGGCCTCAATTGGTCATTGACAGGTCAGCGGGCGGATTTTGCTGCACTCCTGCCTTCCTGAATATTTAAATTGGGCGCGGTGATGTTGAGAGTTCCCCTGACGTCATCCCGCGTCATTTTACGCATCGGCGAGTGGACACCGACCCCACTCACCGGCACGTAAAATTCTGCCCCATGAGTGATTCTGGAGGGAGAAGTGTGTGTGTGTGTGTGTGTGTGGCAGGGCCTTTCAGATGTTTGTGCAAGCACTCTCCCATGCACATGGAGCCTTGCTAGTCTTTCCACCTCACCCCCACTAGAGCTGTACCTTGAGTGTCCTGCCATCCATTCTTAATTAGCACATTCTCTTAGATAATATCACCACCTTCAACACCACTTTGTTCTTCTGTCTGTGACATCTTTTGATTATCTGCTCTTATCACTGCTTGCTTGACCCTACAACCACACACCCCCCCACTTCTCTCCCCCCACCCACCCCCGCCCCCCCCCCCCCCACCTTAAACCAGCTTATATTTCACCCCTCTCCTAATATTCACTCAGTTCTGTTGAAGGGTCATGAGGACTTGAAATGTCAGCTCTTTTCTTCTCCGCCAATGCTGCCAGACCTGCTGAGTTTTTTCAGGGTTCTCTTTCAGTTGTCTATCTGAGCTGACCTGCATCTCTGCACACCCACTGATCACATTCCCATGCAGCACCTGTACCCGCCCAACGTGAGTGTCCTTTCACTTTCAGTTTTAAACGCATGGTGCTGGTAAAATTTGTCTTCAGCTCTCCCGTCTTCTCCCCTCCCTGAGTCACCCATGTCCTTTACCCCATCACTATCAATCCCCATGGCATCACCTTCCACCTCTCCAACATCACCTAACAGTCAGAACCCTTTTCTTTCCAGGATGTCCAGGTGAACGTGCACGTTCCCTACTTTCCCAAGAATCCCACCCTCAATCGGCCTCCTCCTTCCCAGCCCCAGGGTCCGTCTCTGCCTCCAAGTCCCCAACAACCATCCTCACCATCCCTTCTACCACTACCTCACCCTCCCACTCTACCAGCTCACCCATCCCTCTTTCATTCTCATCGTTCCATCCCACCATGCCCACTCTCATTTCACTCCCCTGGAGGCAGTCATCGACTCCACAAATCCTTCCCTTGCATGTTCACCTGGACATCTCAACCACCTTACTCCTGCCACCACACTCACTCCTTCCTCCACCCTTACTCCTTCCTGCCCCTTTACTCCCTCATCAACCTTTATTCCTTCCTCTCCCCAGACCTCTTTCCCCCCTGCGGACTCTTTTTCCTCCTCTTGGCTCCTTCCACCCATCTGTCTCCTTCCTCCCCCTGGCCGCTTTCTCCTCACTGGACTCCTTCCTTCTCCCAGCATCCTTCCTCCCCCAGGACTCCTTTCACCCTGGGACTCCTTCCAACCCCCAGACTCCTTCTTCCCCCTGGACTCCTTCCCTCCCTACTGACTCCTTCCCTCCTCTGGACTCCTTCCTTCTCCCAGACTCTTTCCTCTTCCTGGACTGCTTCCCCCCTCGGAACTCCTTTCTCCACCCAAAGTCCTCCCCCTCTGAACTCCTTCCTCCACACCCCCCGGACTCCTCCCTTCCCTACAGACTCCTTCCGTCCTCTGTACTCCTTCCTCCCCCCAGATTCCTTCCTCTCCCTGGGCTCCTTCCCCCCTTGGAACTCCCTCCTCCACCCAAAGTCCTCCCCCTCCAAACTCCTTCCTCCACCCCAAAGTCCTGCCCTCCTCCAAACTTCTTCCTCCACTCTATGTCCTTTCCCCTCTGAACTCCTCCCCTACTTGAGCTCCTTCCCTTATACCTTCCTCCCCGGTTGCTGTATTTCCCCCATTACACCCTCCTCCCCCGTAATCCCTCCCCCCTCCAAATCTCATCCCCCGACACCATCATTCCCCCCTCCCAACCTCACCCCTGACACACCTTTCTCTCCCAGTCAAACTTAGACCTTCCTCTCCCAGCCACCCAGTGCGCCTCACTCTCCCAATGCAATCTATACATTCCTCTCCACCCCCTCGATGAAGATCCATTGCAGACCACGCCAAGACACTGATGTCCCGAAGTAGACCCTCAATGGTGACCTTCCACTTTCCATGAACTGCTTTGTGGTGGAGCATGTCCATGAGAATCCACCCAGCATGCAACGGACGTTCCACCAGACTCTTTTGCTATCGGGCTCCAGCATCTTGTGCTCCTCAGGTGTCCAGGATGTGAGAAAAGCCCTATTAGCAAGACCCAACTTCTGCACATCACACTTGATAAGACGTGTTCTGCACCAGCGTGTTTTCCTGCCAATGTGAGCGATAAATTTAATGTTGGGGGATTATTCCCATGATCTGGGCTTATAATTATATGCAGTTGCATTAAAGTAAAGTTCCTGATGTGCAGTAGCAGGAAACGTGGCCCGCCATTGACAAATGGAGTGGATGATTGCAAACTGGTTTCACGACGTCATGAAACCGATTTCCCGCCATATTGTCCACTCATGCCCACCATGACGCCCAATGCCAATGGGCACTGAAAATTCCATCCAATATTTCGTCTCTTACCCCACTAATTAACAACAGGGGCATATGGCAAGTGTAGAGTAAAGGGATAACATCAGAAGCACCTGATACTGATGTAGCTGCTGATGTAACTATGATGCAATGTCACATGATTAACTGGCTGGAAGCAGAAGTATGACCTCTTGTAGACTACTGAGCTGTACATAGATCTGTGAACAAACAAGTATGGTTTTGACAAATAACAGTCTATGGTAGTGTTCTTAGGGTAACAGGAAAACCCTAAAGAAACCCCATTTAGATCCTGAATGCAAGACAAAAGATGGTGGCAGTGGATGAGCATAAAGACCTAGAATATCTCCAAATGAAGGCTGCAGACCTGAAAGGCCTGCAAATCTTGGAAAAAGGATAGGAAGAAAAAAATATTGAAGACTCACCTGAGAATGGAGAAGCGTGAATGCAGCGGATGCATGCTGACACACAGACCTGGAGTCCAGACAGCAATGAGCACATAAGCCAAATGACTGAAGCATAAATAGATCCAAAGCTTAGGACAAGCATGGAGTCTACATTGCCACGCCCAGAACCTTTCCAAAATATTGAATGCTTGTAACAAGCTCAACACTGGGACAATTAGAAAAAAAAAATTCCAGATCCAGAATAGCTTCAAGTTTATGTAGGAAGGAACAAGAGGTGCAGGTCAGTACTTTACTCCATGCAGTAGGGGTTGTTGCAGATGACATAATGGTGAGACAGGGAGTCAATTAGGCTTCAAGCTTATATGATGAAGTTCTCTAGGGATTTGATGCATACTTTAATGTTAGAAAAAATTTTATCATCTAACAAGCAAAATTTAATAAGAGGAAACAAAAAGACGGTGCACGGATTCATTCATAAATGACCTGTACAATCTATCAGGAAATTGCGACTTCATGATTCTCAGAAATGAATTAATATGCAATCGCATGGTAGTTGCTGTCTTAGATGAAACCCTATCAGATCTCTTGCAAACAAGAGAAGGTTTAATTCTCATCTAGGTAGTAGAGGTGGTGTGACAGACCAGGCCTAGGAAGCAAAACTGAACAGTTGTTCGTGTGGAAAGTGATGTCCCTTGGAAAAGAATGAGTGAGGTCATTCAATATGTTGGACAGAAAAGGGAAAGCACATTGAAACAAAAGCCCATGGAAATCAGGGGAAAGCACTCTTGGTGTGGCTGGAAAACCCTGCCCAAGAAGAAAGAATGTCCAGCAGAGGGAGCAGAGTGCCAAAGTTGTGCAAAGTTAAGACACTTTAAAATTGTCCACCAGTCGAAAATACAAGTAGTTTACAGGAAGAAAGAGAAAATAACAAGACCAAATCAAAGCCAAGAAGTGGAAGAGCCACTGAAAAAACAAATAACATTCCTGGGATTACATTAATGAAACAGAAAATAATTATAGGAGAATTAATTTAGAAGCTGATGGTCACCCTACAGAATTCATGCCAGATACTGCTGCAAGTGTTTCAGTATTACCTGATAAATAAAAGTGGCTTAAAAATATCATGTCACAGCAATCCTCCATTCAGTTGCAAGGTCCAGGAGGAACTAGGCTGAAAGAAACAGCCAACATTTGGCAAGGTTAAGATACAAGGATAAAGAAATTATTGAACCCCTGTGCGTTAAACAAAACCATGAGCCCTCATTATTGAGCAGAAAAGCACACTTGCAGTTGAGGCTGATTTTGCAATGATGGAATACTCCCCATTTGCCTGGATGAGTGCAGCTCCAACAACACTCAAGAAGCTCGACAACATCCAGGACAAAGAAGCCCACTTGATTGGCACACCATCCACCACAAAAAAAATTCACTCCCTCTACCACCAATGCACAGTAGCAGCAGTGTGTACCATGCACAAGATGCACTGTAGCAACTCATCATGCTCCTTCGACAGCACCTTCCAAAACCATAACCACTACCATCTAGAAGGACAAGAGCAGCAGATGTATGGGAACAACACCATGTGCAAGTTCCTCGCCAAGTTACAGATTATCTTGACCTGGAACTATATCACTATTCCTTCACTGGATCAAAATCCTGGAACTCCTTTCTTAACAGCAGTGTGGGTGTTCCTACAACACATGGACTGCAGCGGTTCAAGAAGGCAGCTCACCACCATCTTCTCAAGGGCAATTAAGGGTGGGAAATAAATGCTGGCCTAAGCAGCAACAACCACATCCCATGTACAAATAACAAAATAACAAGGTTGATGAAATTGCTAATGAGTTGCCCAGTAATATATTCAAAAATGAATTTCCATCCCTATTTTCAAGCTTAGGAAAGCAGAAGCAGAACATCACATTATCCTAAGAGTCGATGGTAAGCCTATCTATCTCTTCGCAGTGAGGAAGGTCCCTCACCCACTCTTGGACAAAATCAAGAGCGAGATGCTACACATGTTACAACAAGGGGTCATCTCTCCAGTAACCATGCTGACAAAGTGGTGTTCTGGAAAGGCTAATGTTTCAGTTAGAATCTGCATGGAGTTGACTCAATTAAACAAGTAAGTAGAGCGCGAGATCCACCCAATAGCATCAGTGGATGAAAATCTCGACATATTACCAAAAAGCACCCTCTTCACAAAATTAGATGCAAAGAGTGGCTTTTGGCAGCTATCTCTGGACAAAGAATCCAGACTGCTAACCACTTTCACAATGCTATTTGGTAGCTATTATTTTAACAGGTCACCATTCGGAATTGCTTCTGCACCTGAGATATTCGAAAGAATGATGTCTCAGGCCCTGGAAGGCATGGAAAAGTAATATGCCATACAGACAACATTCTCGTACAAGGTTCATTGACCGAAGAACATGGCCACCAAGTGAGAGCAGATCTCAAAGTTCTACAAGAAGCAGGTTTGACATTGAACAACAAATGTGAATTTGCAAAGCCTATGACGAAATTATTAGGAGACATTGTGCAAGTTTCAGGAATTACTGCCGACCAGCAAAAAACCAAGGTCATTAGAGAATTCCCACAGTCTAGAACCATCACAGGGTTACAAAGATTCCTTGGGATAGCCAATCAAGTTGACAAGCTCCTACCAATCTTGGCAGAAGTCAATGTTACGACAGCTGTTGAGACAAGGTCAGAAGTGGTGCTAGAACATGGACCAGCAAAATGCTTTTGACAAGATCAAAAGTCTCCTAATTTCACCAGAAATTCTAGCACACTATGATACAGAATTGCCAACAATTATAGCAGCGGATGCATCATCTTCAGGTTTGGGCACAGTGCTGTTCAAAAAAATGGAAAAGAAGACCAGTTTATTATGCCTCAAAATCTCTCATGGACATAGAGAAGAGGTCTGCAACTATTGAAAAAGGAGCATTAGCAGCCATATGGGCCTGCGAGAAGTTCTCTGATTATGTCATGGGATTAAGGTTTAAAATTGAAACTGATCACAGCTGGTCTCTCTTGTTAACCTAAAGGAAATTGCAAAAATGCTGCCTGGAATTTAACGTTTTAGACTGAGATTCATGAACTATGATTCAGTTACTGAGCACGTTCAAGGCTTAGTACCAGCTGACAACAGCAAATGCACTATCAAGAATATCAGCGGCAGGATTCAAACAGGAAGGTTTAAATTTTATTGAGGAAGTGGAAGCATATACCTTGCTCATTATGATACACTTGATAGCCACAGAAAAGAAATTACAAGAGATTAAGCAAACTCAACAGCAAGATGATGAATGCATCAAAATAAGAGAGAATTGCCAGAACGGATGGCAAGTTTATACTCCTAACAACTCAGTATTCACAAATACTTTGAACAGAGAAAACATCTCACAATCATGGATAATTTCTTAGTTTCTGACAACAGACTGGTCATCCCTGAAACACCTCAACTCGACATTCTCCAGAAGATCTAGGAAGGTCACTTTCACTTGGGAATAGCGAAATGCCAAGCAACAGCCCAGCAATCAATCTGGTGGCCAGGCATCAGTCACTCCATTGAAGAGTTAGTCACAATTTGCCTTATGTGTGTAGTGAATAACCAGCAGCAGAGTGAACAACTGGCACCCTCCACTTTTCCTTCGAGGCCATTGCAGTGACTGGAAATGGATTTATTTGAGTTTAAAGGCAAAGTTTTCATCATCATCATTGATTATTACTCCTGATGGCTTGAAGTGAGTAGACTGCACAGCATCACGGCGGAAGCAATCATTACATCACTAAAAGGAACCTTTGTGACACATGGCATCCTGGATGTTGTGGGGTCGGACAACAGTCCTCAGTTTGCAAACAAACTGTTCCATATCTTTGCACAGGAATATGGTTTGAGCAATCAAGGAATTGATGAAAAAGAATGAAGATGTTAACTTGGTCCTTTTTAACTACAGAATCTCACTGTTAAAAACTAGGTTCTCATCACCAGAACTATTGATGGGTAGACAGCTGCGAACACAACTTCCAGCTCTACATCAAACACTTCAACCTAACATTACCTCAGATGATCGTGAGAACGTTAGGAAGCGTGAGGAGCAACAAAGAGGCAGTCAATTTCATAATTTCAATTTCAGGAACAGAGCATGAGTCTTGAAAGTGCTATAGACTTTGTTGCACTCACAAACTTAAATTCACTGCGGTTTGTCTTTACTTCTTAACAGGGCATTGTTGCTAGTTTAAGCAGAGAGTGTGGATATCAGATCAATAGAAAGAAGGTATAGTAATAGAAATAGCTCTACAACCAGGATCTTGCAGAATTGAGATGGATCATGGTCCAAATGCTGCAAGACCTGGACAATATCCAGGCTTGGGCTAACAAGTGGCAAGTAACATTCACACCACACAAGTGCCAGGCAATGATCATCTCCAACAAGAGAGAATCCAACCATCAGCCCTTGATATCTAATGGCCTTACCATCACTAAATACCCACTATCAACATCCTGGGGGTTACCATTGACCAGAAACTGAATTGGACTAGCCACATAAATACGGTGGCTACACAAGCAGGTAGAGGCTAGGAATCCTGCAATGAGTAACTTACCTCCTGACTCCCCAAAGCCTGTCCACCATCTACAAGGCACAAATAAGGACTGTGATGGAATACTCCCCACTTTCCTGGATGAGTGCAGCTCCAACAACACTCAAGAAAATTGATACCATCCAGGACGAAGCAGCCCGCTTCATTGGCACCTCGTCCACAAAACATTCACTCCCTCCACCACCAACGAACAGTGGCAGCAGTGTGTACCAGCTAAAAGGTGCACTGCGAGAACTCACCAAGGCTCCTTAGGCAACACCTTCCAAGTCCATGACCACTACCATCTAGAAGGACAAGGGCAGCAGATAAAAGGGAACATCACCACCTGGAAGTTTCCCTCCAAGCCACACATCATCCTGACTTGGAACTACATCACCGTTCCTTCACTGTCGCTCGGTCAAAATCCTGGAATTCTCTCCCTAACAACATTGTGGGTGTACCTACACCACATGGACTGCAGCAGTTCTGGAAGGCAGCTCACCACCACTTTCACAAGGGCAATTAGGTATGGACAATAAATGCTGGCCTAGCCAGCGAAGCCCACATCTCCTAAATGAATATATTTTTAAAAATCAAAAGGAACCAAACAGCCTTGATATCATTGGGAAGGAAACTAATGGAACCTTGGGTATACTATTTAGACCCAGATGAAGACAAAGAACCAGAAACAAGTAGAAACTCTACAACAACCCAAGTGGATAACACTCATGTTAACCAACAAGAGAGTGCAGATCGTCCTCAACCTCCAAGTGAGGTAAGAACTAGATCAGAGAGATTGGTCAAGGCACCACAGAGATTAACCCCTGTGAAGCCTGAGACTTCGGAGGGAATGTGGGAGGATGCATATAATTGAGATAAAGACTTCGGGGGGTGATGTAGGGTAAAGGATTAACATCAGGACCACCTGGTACTGATGTAAGTGCTGATGTTACAATGATGCAATGTCACATGATTAAGTAACTGAGATCTGGTGGGAAGCAGAAGTACAACATCATGTAGAGTACTGAGATGTATGTATAGATCTGTAAATAAACGAGTATGGTTTTTATGAATAACAATCTATAGCAGTATTCTTAGAGTAACAGGCAAACACTAAAGAAACCCCATCTAGTCCCTTTATGCAAGATGAAACAATAGGTGGCCAATTTCATCACATTGTTGTTCCGCATAAAATCCAAAGGGCCATTGATGGGAGCCATATGGCCATACAGGCCCCTAGAAACAATGCCTTGTCCACATGAATAAAAACAAATTGTGCTCTTGCAAGGATGCTTCCTTGGAGACCAAGAGGATCCTCTACAGCTCTGGCTAATGGTATCCTTCTGCTAGTTACAGTTAGAAACAGGTTGAAGATATAAGAAGGCCCAAATATGGGGATGGCAGAAGACAGACACCCAGCAACAAGTGACAGAAGACAAACTCAACTAAGAGAAAACTTGTCAACACAAGGAACTGGATACTCAGCAAGATTTTAACAATAGAGTCTAAGAGTTAGTTAAGTACTTTAAACGCCCAATGTACATATATGCCCCTCCCAAAATGTCGCCCATTTTAATCCTATTCTGACCTACTCCAAATGAATTTAGTCTGGTGGGAGGGTTTCCCAGGAATGGGGGAAGCCCAAAAAACAATGCACCTAGATGTCAGGCGGGAAGGTGGGGTGGGCGCCTCCATTAGAAACCCCTTCTGACTGGAGGCACCCCCACCACACAATAAGGTCCCGTGGCCTCTGGACCTCCCTTCCTCCCACCCATCTCCGGCCTTTCCCTCGATACCTCAATCACTCCTTTCATGCCCTCCCTCAGGCATTCCCTTCCCTCCTCTTTAAACTTATCTTGGCCTCCACTCCCCCTACTTGGGCTCTGACACCTTCCTGAACTCCCTCTTCTGTTCACTGCAGCACCGTCACTGCAGGGACTTGGCTGGTTGCTCTCTAAGGCGGGAATTCCTCCCGAGTGAGGGGCGGAAGTCCCACCTGTAGCCAGTTGATGCTCATTTGAACATAAATTGACTGCAGAGCACTCGAAGCCAGTGTGGATATGTTTCCCACTGACTCTTCAGATGGCAGGAAGGGAGACCCCACCATCCAAAAAATCCAGTCCATGCTTTTTGTTTCTATTTCCTAACTGTGTGCTCCATTTATCCAGTTCCCTTATGGGATAAAGAACTCAATAGATGTCTGCTTGGAGGAGGCCAGTACCTCCTTGTCAAGGCACTGCACAAAGTTCCAAATTTGGCCTCAATTCATTGTTGGTTCTTGAAAAATTAGCAGTGTTTTGCACACATCATTAATTCCTAATTCTTCAGACTTAATTGCTCAGACCATTGATTTCCTGTCCAACATCCAGTCTTCAATGAGTCAGAGCTTCCTTCAGCTGAACGTTGGTGTACAGAATCCTCTGTGTTCAGCCTCTACGTAAAATCTATTCCCCTGCCATTGGTGCCATCTGTCTACTCAGCCATTCAACTGGGGCTGAAGAAGATTGTTCAAAAATTTGTTGTCCTTCTCGATCTTAAACTGAGGCTAGGATATTTTCAGGAGCAAGTTACAGAGGCTGGATTGGTGGGGGGCGTGGGTTGTGGGAAGGGCAAACACGGCCAATGGGGGTGGG